>NC_083831.1:6681607-7038358 GCF_015708825.2 Lethenteron reissneri | reverse complement strand
GCTCACGGCCAACACCGGTGACGATTATTTGAACCGGTCGTAGGCCTCCCCTAGGTCGAGTCAGCCTTAAATGAGTACCTGTAAAAACATCACCACTGGGGAGACAAAGGCGGTCAGGCGTGGTGCTGGCCACCCACCCCCTCGTGTACCGGCCTGCATAGGTGCTAGTCGCTAACAGCACTTGCCCCAACAGTCTGTTGAGGCTATACGGGGGATCTTTGTCTTTGAGAATAAGTGTGCGTGAAATCTGTGCGTGCCAGTGTGGTCATTGTGTCCGCGTGTGCGTCTGTGTGCAAGTGTTGCTTGCACTAAAAAACGTGACATCAGCTGACAATTGCTTTAGATCATGTTCTTAAAAAAACAAAATTATATATGGTTATGTATCATGAGCACAATACAGTAGATTTCAATTATAACTTAACATGTACTTTAAATGTTTTTTTTTCCCATTATCATTTGCCAGTAATGATTTGTTGTCTTTTAATATTAACGCACAAGCGCGCGCATTAACTTAACGCCTAATAAATATAATTACATTTTATTTTAGAATGTAGCCTCTAGCGACACATATATGACGTACTCTCAAAAGACGAGGCAAACAAAAAAAAAACGTCATCCAAACTCCCATAAACAAGACTTATTATTATTATTATAAAATGGAAATGTGGAGTGCAGAACGACCACCCCCTTGTTTGACGGGAGTGGCGCTCCACATTGGCCCGAGACGATACGGTTTTAAATACTGTAGGTGACCTCCTGTGGGCTAAAGGCTTGCTTACAAAGCACACGTGGGGATTGTGGTGGTGTGTGTGGGGGGGGGGGGAAGCATACAACTGGGCTCTTGGCTGTGAGTGTGTGTATGTGCGCCCTACTTTGGGACACGTTTATCGTCTTAAAGCCACCGTGCCACCAAATTGAGTGCAAAAAGCCAACTGGAGGAATGGGGATGGGTGGGGGTGGGATGGTGGGAGGACCAATGGACGATCATCATCATGATGCCATTTCTCTTCTTGGTTCTTTCGGTAAAGTCACGTAGAAGGGAAATAATAAAATAATAAAAATAAAACATAAAATAATTCTCACGACGTTTCATTCAGACGCTGTCTCCCCGACAAACCTGTTCTTCACCTGAGGACGGCTGCTTGCGTTGTGGCCGAAACGTCGTGAGAATTATTTTATTTTTATTATTTTATTATTTCCCTTCTACGTGACTTTACCGAAATAACCAAGAAGATGAATCCCTGCAGTCACGAAAGCTTTAAATCGAAAAATGATGCCATTATGTTTATCTAAGGAAAGCATCACTGAGTCTCAAGACTCCCGTGTGTGTGTGTGGCTTTTTTTCCTCTCTTTTTAAAGAGGGGAGGGGGGGAATTCTGCATCGGGATGTCCAGCATTGGGTGGTGCAGCGGTGATACTTTGGGTCCCAATAGCAAGGACCTCGGTTCGATTCGAGACTCGAGCAAGACAACCTTTGTCGCGTGGCGTCCACACGTTCTTCACACCACCCCCCCCCCCCCCCCCCCCATGGGTTTCCTCCCACAGCTGAACGTGTAACTTGCATAACACGATGTAAACACAATTTTTGTTCCTGGGTACGAAGCGTTATTTTTTTTATTGCTTATGCTAAAAATACAGAAAATGGCTGTTATTTCCCACCAACTTTGCTTTTGTGACCAGACTTTACGTGAAGGAAAGACACAAATGCATACCACGTGTTCTCATTAAAAATAGGTAAATTTCAGAATATCACTGTCCTGGTCACAAAAGCAAAGTTTGTGGGGAATAATAGCCACTTCTTGTACTTTTGAGGCATAAGCAATTAGGAAATAACACTTTTACTGCCCAGGAACAAAACACATCTTTTGTTACACAGTGTTATTATTAATGGACTGGATTATTAACTTTGCTTGTGTCCTGGTCACAAAAGCAAATCTTTGGGGGAATAATAACAACCATTTCCTGTACTTTTGAGGCCGACACTAAATATAATTCGTGTCGGCCGAACATCCCAAACGCAGGAGCCTCCCCCTCCTCCTCCTACTCGTCGTCAAGAGTTGTTCACACTCGATGCAGCTTCACTGGGCAAAAAAAGATCGCTCTGATCGTTTCTGATTTCGTGTGGGAGGAAGCCCAAAGTACCTGGCAAACACCCACGAAGCACATCGAAAAGGGATAACGCTCAACAGAAGGTTCATACAGATGGGTTCACGGACCGACTTTCTGTACTGCCACCCTGGCCACATCGCCGCCCAGCGGAATTTACAAACCAATGCAATCCACCAAACCCTCGCAACCCAAGGCGCTGGCTCATAGGTTTGCGCCATTATCATCGCCATCATCGCCGCCACCGATTGTGCATTTTTGTTTTATGCTAGAGGCGACGCCAGTGGCCTCGGTCAATGTCTGCGTCCGAGCAGAACCTTGGGTCCAACTTACACCTTGTGAGTTGCTTGCTCTTGATAGCCAACCGCCCGCCCGCCCGCCCGCCCCCCCCCCCCCCCCCACCACGTCCCACCAACCATCCCACCTCATTTCACTCATCTTTAAAAAGGCAGAAGCGCACTTGTAACTTTGGAGATACACTTACACAGAACTGCGGCGATAATTGCAGAACGCCAAATTACCGTCGTTAACATCGTGGCTGAAATGTGGCCGCATCCGGTGAACGTGTACCGTGCCGACATCGACTGGGTCAGCGACGCGCCGACGAAAGTAGTGAAAACGATGGAAACGTGAGGCCGCTTCACACCAACGCTCTCCCCTCCCTCAACTCCGACGGAACCGACGCCAGCAATTTCGTCCGATCAGAGTGGTGGTGGTGATTTAACTAGTAAAGGGGGTTTTGGCCGGAGAATAACGTCAATCTCAAGTGCAACGAGTCCATGTGGAGAGATCCCACGTCGCAAATACTAACGACGGCTCTCGAAAATAACCGTGGTGGACATTCCACGTGGCGGGGAGGGGAGGCGAACGATTTCCGTTGCAGGAGGCGAACCGAATTGGAACGCGGCACGCAGCGAAACTACCACCGGACAGAATGACAATGCCAATTGTCCCATAGATAACCACACTGAGGCGGTGTTCCCCTCCTGGGTTGCCCGACGTGAGACCGAAGCTTCGTTAACGAGGGGGGGGGGGGGGGAGGACTTTTAGAGTCAAGGTACGACGGTTCACGCTCGCCCTGTAGCAATGTCCCCCCCCCCACCACCCCCCCACACCCGCACATTTGAACGCATCAATGACGCGTGCAAGTACCGAGACCAATACGCACGACCGTAAACTTTGAAGCCTCTCACGAAACAAAGCGTAAGATCCACGTCACACAGCAGCCCGGGACGCACGGCCTAAGCACGCCGTCTACTCGAGCGGTTTGTTTTCAAGGCCGTCTTCCGTTACGCCAGAAGATGGCACGTTTCAGCTGCTTACTCTTCTGTCGCTCTGGCAATCTTTTCAGAAACGTGGCACCGACGAGGGGAGAGGATCTGGAGTGGAGGTTTAGCCGATCCCACATTGCCGATGAGATTAACGAATCCATAATGCAGTTTTTTTTTGGGTTAGATCGTGTAAATATAGAAATGGGTCGTTAAACCCGCCACCACCCGACACAGCCAATTAAGGTTTTCGATGTAAACAGAACGTGGCCAATTCGTTACTAGTACAGCACTAACCGGTGTGTTGGAGAGCCAAGCCACGACATTTACAAATCGGAGTACGACGTTTCACCAGTAATTACAACCAGCTTCATCAGGCTACAGCCAGAGAGAGTTGTGGATAAATCATCCTGCTGTGTCGGTCTTAAATAGACACGGGCTGGGGATAAATGTGACGTCGTCCCTTGTGAGCTAATCAGGTGGGAAGGCCAGAGAGCAATGTGGATTGCCAATGAGATTAATGAACGAGACCAGGCCACAAGGCTCATTTAATCAAATGCTAAAAAAAACGCCACTATCATCAACAGGGCAAATCCCCGTGCAAGATGCCTCCTGGTCTCGCTCGGGCAGTACGTGAGGTTTCTTACCAGAGACACGGATGGATGGACCGAGGTGGAACGCTGGTGTGGTCGTACCCCCCCCCCCGCCCCCTACAGAGTTAACCGAACAGAGGGGGGTCAACAACCTACGATCTCCCAGCCCGCGTGGGGATCTTTAAAGCGAGTGCTTTGGCTTCGTGACGCTATTCATTAAAGAACCCCGCCCCGTCTCGTGTTCCTCGCGTTGCAATTGCGGCTCTTGAAATATTGAGTTGGTTTTAGTTCTTCTTGGTTCTTTCGGTAAAGTCACGTAGAAGGGAAGTAATAAAATAATAAAAATAAAACATAATAAAATATAGCCACAACGCAAGCAGCCGTCCTCAGGTGAGGACGGCTGCTTGCGTTGTGGCCGTAACGTCGTGAGAATTATTTTATTATGTTTTATTTTTATTATTTTATTACTTCCCTTCTACGTGACTTTACCGAAAGAACCAAGAAGATGAATCCCTGCAGTCACGAAAGCTTTAAATTGAAAAATTGGTTTTAGTTGTTTTTTTTTCGTACTCAATTCGAAACAAAAATGGCTCATCTTGTTGTATATTTTGGTTTGCCGACGAAATTACCCCCCCCCCCTCCACCCAACGTAACCCCGACCGGTTTGTTTCTCGTGCCGGGCGGTGACATCGAAATGGACGGAGTTACGCGACAAATCGACGGCCCGCTCGGCTTACGCGTTTGCAAGCAGATCACACTGGCGAGGGTTGGGGGCCAAAAAAGGTGGTATCGGTCGAGAGAGTGAAAACGACTTGACCGAGAACCGAGATCGGCGGGACGCTCAGAGGCCCCTTGATGCAAAACGTTTTCTCGGCCACATCTGCCGTGCGATTCATTTATACACGGATCACCCTGTGTTTTGGGAGTCTCAAGACTCGCTCTCAAGAGAGGGCGCTGCCTGGACCGGACATCTCATTATTAGCGTCCGCCCAAGACACGCCGCTACTGCTGACGCAACGTTTAGGCGGCCGAATCTCAGCTGCTTTGCCCGATGCCCTCTGGGGCTGCCGACTCATTTGACGAAAATGTCATTTTCTTCGCAAGGATCGTTTAAATGCTAAACTGCCTGCAAGCAACGGGACACCCAGAGGACCCCCATCCCCTTCACGACAAGTGAAGCCAACGACGCCGTCGGGACGGTGCGTTCGGTACGCGCCGGCGGCGCCGTCAACACCCACACTCCATCGAAAAGTGGCCAACAACATCAAAGCGAAACGGCCGCGCGCGTGCGTGCGTTGCAATCGACAGGGAGAGGTGGGGGGGGTGACGAGTGGTTTGGTGGTGGGGGGGGGGAAGAGCACACGGGTTGGACCGTCCGTACGCTGAACTCCGTCCGCGCCGTGCGGAGCTGACCGTGCCAAGTCCGGAGGTTGCGCGCGAGTTAACCAAACGGCGGCGCCGCCCGAAACGAGCAGGCCAAACGAACACAGCGGGACAAACCGCGTCCCTCTCTCAACCACCCGCCAGAGGTCGCAACCGGGTACCCGATACCCGTACCCTACCCGATACCCGGCCGGGTACGGGTAGCCGTTTGCGACCCTGGTGCGGCCGGGTATGGGTAAGACGTGAGTCACTGGTGAGTCACCGTTTGTCACTAATTTCGGGTAGGGTACGGGTAGGGAACGGGTACCCGTACCCGGCCCTGGTGCGGCCGGGTACGGGTAAGGAATCAAAACCCGTTTGCGACCTCTGCCACCCACCCCGAAACCTCACCACCCCCTGACGCGATGCCAAGTCTCCTCTCTTTCACGTTTTGTTCCCTTTTCAAGTTTCGGTGTTTGCAGGCAGAAAACATCGCGGCCACCTCCACCCCCTGCTCGCCCCCAACCACCATCCGTGAATCTTCCGTGACCCAGCCATTGGGCTGCCAACATTTCTACTCCTACACTCCCTCCTCCTCCTCCCCCCTCCTTTCCTCCTCCTTCTCTCCTCCCTCATTGCAAACTCGCCCACCCCCCCCCCCACCATCCTCGCCCGATCCATAACATCAGCCTGCGCCAAACTAAGGCATATTTAGGATTCTTAGGGTTGTGGAAACATCCAGGATGCAGACGACGACAACAACAACAACAAGCTCTCGCCACCTGTCACTGACACTGCCTTACAAAAGGAATCACATTTACAAGAGAAAAATATAATTTTTAGTTTTTTTTCCCGTTGTAAGGAAGGGGCCGATGGTGGGGGTTGTTTTTTTTTGTACATCCATTAAGTTTCGTATACGGCTGTCAACGCAGCTGACTTTTAATTAAAAGCTCACAAACAGTTTGAAGCGTTTGGGACGTATTTATAGCAGGCACGTGACAAATCCCACAAAACCGCCTCGTAGCCACGGCGAGGCGATTGTCCACGACTCGTTCCAAAATTTGCCTTCAAGAATCAAATCAAATCAAATCTTCAAGAATCTATTTTACGCACGAGACACAAGTGCAGGAGTGGGAACGTCGCGATGGTGCCACCTCAACAATTCCTTTTTCAATACGGCAGATTATAACAAGGAATACGTTTCGTCAAGAGGCGAGGGCTCTCCTCCCTGTGTAAACATTACACACCTGCCATCTACCTCCCTTATAATAGGATAAATACGGTAATACATTCTGGCTTAGCCGGCGGGAAACAGACAGACAACCAAAGGACCCCATCCCAACCCCTCCTAAAATAAAAGTCCCCTTTCAAAGAAGTGTATCTTATAAAAACGTGTGGTTAAGATTGTGATTATTTAAGTTATTTGTTTTGTTACGATTACCATTGTACTATACGGATGCATACAAATGCCCATCTCCTGCACGGCGGTGAATGTACAGCAAATTAACTCTTGACGACGCGTCGCCAACGTGAAGTTCATGTCGTTCCAACGTCATTTTTTGGAGAGAAAGAGAAAAAAATCGCCAAGGTGAAGAGCCAAGTTTTTACAACTAAACTAAACAATTTTTTTCCTTTTATCAGGTAAGGCTATATAGATATTTTTCAGAAGCGACCTGCCTCATCACAAATGATAGCTCAACGAAGTGGCTTATCATCCCGTGGAAATGTACAGCAGCCATATAGTCTAAAACGTGTGGTGATGTCGATTCTAAATGTGCAGGGAAAAACCGGCGGATCCGGGGAAAAAATCCCACGTGACCACGGTGAGAGAGACATTGCAAACTCCAAATATACAGCAGCAGCAGGCGTCAGGATCAGGATCGAACCCACGACCTCCTGCGTACCAGGCGAGGGAGTTAACATCTCACCACCGCGGCACGACACAGGACAGACGCAACACTGTCATGTGTGCGATCACTCAGCAGTGGCAGCTGCGAAGCCTTGAGTTAGTGTATTGTGTTTCAGGGGTCTAAATAATGGTCAGAACGCGCTAGCAAAATATCAGATCTGCCGAAAAAACAGCCGCAGTGGCAGGCAGCCCAGTTTATCATCCACACACCGGATCACCTCAACCGCCAAAGCATTACATCTCTACTCACTGAAATGTCCCACCTTGCTCCATTCATTCATGCTCGACCCATCGCTCACGTGGGAACAACCAAAGGAATCAGCGAACGGAATTCACGCGCCCCGTCTCTTGCTGCGGCGTAGAAAACCGCTGCCGACAATTTAGCGAAGCGGTAAATCGGTGGTCCTGACCGCATCCGCAACGCCGCGCCGTCCCCCCCAAAAACGTAGCAGTAGAATTTTGCGTCAACTGCAAATAACAATAATTCCCCCATCAATTCAAACGCAGCTGTAGTAAACATAAACATCGATTTTTAATAAATTGATAGGGTTGTTACTTGCCTCATTTTTGCCTTCTCTCCTTGAACACCCATTGCCACCTCTGGCGCTAAACGGGATTTTTTAAGACTGGCAGTAATTGTTTACTCCAATGCTTGTTGTGCCCTGCCCACTGCACGGGGACAATTATGGCTAAGTGAACACCAACCACTGCTGAGGTTGCTGTTCCTTCTCCTCTGCTGCCCCCCACTGTCTGAAACCCCATCCCCTTTACCGTCAAACTCCCTCACCCCTCCCCCCGTTCGTCGGTCCCTTCTAACCCCTTTTCCACTGGCACATCAGATCAGAGCCACGCCAGCGTGCGTGCGGCCACTCGCGGTACGGACACGTTTTCGACTGCCGCGTAGGCGTCTGCTCGTTGTCGCGAGTATAGCTCTCTGGAGTGTTCTCAGGGTTCAACCGCAAGTAGTTCGGCATGCCTCAAATATCGGTCCACACACTGGGAGGAATTTGACGAACTGCAGAATCCACTTCTGGCTACTTGCCGCAGCCCAGACAAAGCCAAGCCGTTGAAAGTCTGGCCGAGGCCGGATGTCTGCGGTGTGACCTTTGTGGCACGGCTCGGCTTCTGCGGTGGAAAAACGAACTGGCGCCTCCCTGAGCCGCGCCGCCGGGCTGGGGTCAGGATCGCCCTGGCACGGCTCAGTTGTGCAGTGGAAAAAATATTAAAATGTTTTCTCTTTTTTTTTCTTTTTACCAAGTATAGCCCATTGAGCGACACGGCTCTTTTTCAGAAGCGACCTGGCCACAAATGACAGCTCAACAAAGTGGCTCGTCATTGCGTCGAACTTTATAGCAGCCAGATACGCCAAAACGCACGTTGATTCGAAATATGGGAGGGAAAAACCGGAGGACCCGGAGAAAAATCCACGCGACCACGGACAGAGACACGCGCACTCCAAATATACAGCAGCAGCAGCAGGCGTCAGGGGTCGGGATCGAACCCGCGACCTCCTGTATACCAGGCGAGGCGGTCAACATCTCGCCACCGTGGCGCCATGCTTCCTCTAAGAGCCTCGCTTGAGGAAGGTGGTGCTGTTTTTCTGTGCCCTTGATCTCTCTACCTGTCCGCTACCCCCCCCCCCCCGCCCGCTCTTTCCTCAAAACCCCTGGCTCCTTGCGCACGAGAGTGTCCGGCGGAAAACTGGCATCGGCGAGAATTGTAGGGATAAATATGGCATCACTTGAGGTCTTCCAGGGCTAGCGGGGGGTTAAGCCAGACTGTGGTCGGGTGGGGAGACGAATTATTCTCAAAACGAGGAATGTGTTTCTCAAACTTAACGCAGCCTTCTTCTTGGTTCTTTCCGTAAAGTCACGTAGGAGGGAAATAATAAAATAATATTAATAAAACATTAAATACAATTCTCACGACGTTTCGGCCACAACGCAAGCAGCCGTCCTCAGGTGAAGAACAGGTCTGTCGGAAAGGCAGCGTCCGAATCTGTCTTCCCGACAGACCTGATCTTCACATGAGGACGGCTGCTTGCGTTGTGGCCGAAACGTCGTGAGAATTATTTTAGTATGTTTTATTTTAATTATTTTATTATTTCCCTTCTACGTGACTTTACCGAAAGAACCAAGAAGATGAATCCCTGCTGCAGTCACGAAAGCTTTAAATCGAAATTTAACGCGGCCTACTATGTCGGAAAAGGCGGCAGCAGCAAAAAATAAAAACGCTGTCCCGACGGTTAGTTAACGTGAAAGCGAAAGCGGTCAAATAAGCAACCGACGCACGTGTGGATGAGGGGACGCAGTTGGACAGACGAGATGTTATGGCTGGCGCTGTGGGGGCTAGGAGCTCAGGTTACGATTGGTCATTAGAGCTATGATTAGAGTTGGAGTTAGGGGTAAGGGTCACGCGTTAAGGTCAGGGTTATGGTCAGAGTAACAGTTTTGGTTACAGTCGGATAGAGGGCAAACGTTAGGGCTACAAAAGTAATGACTCGGGATGAGGTCAGTATTATAACAAACGATAACAGTTGGGGAGGTTTAAAGTTACAGTTCGAATTAAGATTCTTGTTAAAAAGTGTGTGGGCTGTGGTCCAGGCGAGCACTTGGCTTAGAGAGGTAGGGTAACTGGTCCAGAAAAGGTAAGGATCAGAGCCACGGTCAACGTTCCGTCTCACCCCACCGCACCCGACTTGCTCTCTGGGTCGCGGCCTGTGTGCTCGAATTGTTACTTTCCCCCCAACCACTGTCTGCCCCACCCCCCTCCCCTAAGTGCCAACGTTAAGAGCGTTTTTCGCAAACTGCAAAGAAATCCTACCGGTGGCATCCCACACAAGACTGTTAGGGCATCACACACACGCACACATACACACGCCCAGACACACCCGCACGCACGCACGCACACACGTACGCACATACGCACACACGCCAACAGCTGCGCGCGCGCGCGCACGCACCCACACCACGCCAAAGGAGGACTGAGGCAGGAATTTTGGCGAATATACCAATTTTGATTTCTCTTCACCATGGCAGGGACTAAAGGTTGGCGAGTAGGGGGTGGGAGGGGGGGGGTTGCGAGGGACCGTAGTAATCCGTCAGCGCAGCACTAACAGGCGCCCCCCCCCCCACCCAACACATTCCAGACTGCGCATTCCCCCCCCGCCCCCCGCCGCCCCCAATCAACTCTAAAAGGAGTTCCGCAAAAATATATATATAATAGCTATGTATAATAAACACAAAACCGAATAGGTTCAATCGAAAAATACAAAATACGCGAGAGCGACGGCAATCGGAATACATCTTTGCGGGGATTTTTGCTCAATCGGTGGAACGGCTCTGGCCACTTCCAGAGCGCAGCGTCCCGAGGTTCGCCCGACCGACCGCGCGTTGCCGCGTCGGCGGCGGCTCTCGGTCTCGTGTTGGTGCGCGGCTGCGCCGCACCACCACCCCCCCCAGCCCCGCTAAGTATGGTGCACAGCCCCGGCAGTACGGCCTACAGCCCGGCGTAAAGCCCGGCGTATAACCCGGCAGTACGGCGTATAACCCAGCAGTACGGCCTACAGCCCGGCAGTATGGCGTATAGCCCGGTAGCCAGTGCCCGGGGCGATGGTGTGGGCGCTAGATGGGGTTCTTGAGGATGCGTCCGAGACGAAAGTCGTAGACGCGACGGCACAGGTAGACGAGGCCGGGGTTGGCTCGGTCCGGCAAACAGCGGTGGGGGGGGGCGACGCGTGCCGGCAGTGCCGGCACCACACCCGCCGAGGGTCTCGCCAACGGATTCGCCCGCCGCCCCGACTCCTCGCGCTGGCGAACCTCGGCCTGGAACCTGCGAGCACGGGTCGGGGAGCGGGGGTCGGGGAGCGGGGGTTGGGGAGCGGGGAGAAGCGGGGAAGAGAGAACGGCGAGAGTGGTTAGACGTGGCGGGGAAGGGAGAGGATGGAAGGTCGGTGGGCTGAGCGACACGAGTGGGACGTTTTGTTTTTGTGTTTAGTTTGTTGTCCTCATTGCACCGCACCGGTCCACACGTAGCACTGCACTGCACCGCACAACGCACTGGTCTACACATTGTATTGCCCTACACAACACACCATATGGCACACGGCAGATTGACAGTTCTTTTGTGTTTCTTCCATTTGCGAATAATCGCACCAACTGTCGTCACCTTCTCACCAAGCTGCTTGGCGATGGTCTTGTAGCCCATTCCAGCCTTGTGTAGGTCTACAATCTTGTCCCTGACATCCTTGGACAGCTCTTTGGTCTTGGCCATGGTGGAGAGTTTGGAATCTGATTGATTGCTTCTGTGAACAGGTGTCTTTTATACAGGTAACAAGCTGAGATTAGGAGCACTCCCTTTAAGAGTGTGCTCCTAATCTCAGCTCGTTACCTATATAAAAGACACCTGGGAGCCAGAAATATTTCTGATTGAGAAGGGGTCAAATACTTATTTCCCTCATTAAAATGCAAACCAATTTTTTTTCTGGATTTTTTTTGTTGTTATTCTGTCTCTCACTGTTCAAATAAACCTACCATTAAAATTATAGACTGATCATTTCTTTGTCAGTGGGCAAACGTACAAAATCAGCAGGGGATCAAATACTTTTTTCCCTCACTGTATGTACGGCGTGAAAGAAGTTCGACACACATACCCCGTACATAGTGAATGGACGACCGTGGCCGACTTAGAAGGGAACGCAGAGCGAGGGAGAGAGAGGGAGAGAGATAAAAACGGGACAGACGTTGTCCAGACGGTCAGGCGAGGTGGGGGCAAGGGTCGTGTGGGCGTGCGGAGAGCCACCTGCAGTACTCCAGGTAGGTGAGCACGTAGCACTTGTCCTCGATGCAGGCCACGCTGTTCTCGTCCTGGTGTCGCGACGCAAACACCTCGTTCTGTGGGCGGCCAAGCAGAAGGGGGTGGGGACGGACAGCACTGCGTCGGCTGCGGCGTACAAGCGAGCAACTTTCTCCCGGCTCCCACTTCGTGTCGTCTGGGTTGTTGTTACCGCGCGCGCGCCGGGGCCGATTTTTCTTCGGGGGAACTGAAGAGAATTCTGGGGTGGGATCGGTGACAAGAAGCTCCCGGCGCATGGTGGCGGCGGTGTGGGTGGGTGGGGCGGAATGTCTCGACGACGGCAAAACAACCGCGCGGCGCGAAAACGCGACGGAGAGACACGTACGTACGGCAGAGGTCGCAACCGGGTACCCGATGCCAGTACCCTACCCGATACCCGGCTACCCGTACCCGGCCAGGTACCCGTTTGCGACCCTGGTGCGGACGGGTACGGGTAGGCCGTGAGTCACTGGTGAGTAACCGTTTGTCACTCATTTCCCAACGTCTTGTCTCTTCTCACGATTCAAGTTCCTAGAATCAACCCACCCGCGCCTGCAACATGGCTTCATCCCAGAGGTCGCAATCAGGTACCCGATACCCGTACCCGGCCAGGTACGGGTAGGGTACGGATACGGCCGGAAACGGGTACGGGTACCCGTTTGCGACCCTGGTGCGGCCGGGTACGAGTATGGGTAAGGAATCAAAACCCGTTTGCAAACTCTGAGGTACGGCAGCGCCGTGAAACGCTAAAAGGCCCTTCGGTCGCAATCTCCACCGCACATGGGCCCCGGGGGGAGAGAGAGCCTCTGGGCGCGCTCAGCGCACAATGGAAGGGGAGGCAGCGATACTGGGGGCATGACGGTGAAGGCGGCTGTACGAGTCGCAGGCGAGGAGGAGGAACGGCGCAAGGTCGTGCGCGGGGAGAGTGCGTGGAGGGAGAGTGGCGAGGAAGGGAGAGCGAAGGTGGAGAGAGAAAGGAAGGAGGGAGGAGGAAGATACGTAGGGAAAGTAAAGTCGAGAGAAAACTAAACTATTTACTAAATTGTTTTTATTTTTATTTTACGAGGCAAAGCCCACCGAGCTACGTAGCTATTTTTCAGAAGCGACCTGGTCATCACAAACGATAGCTTAATGGATAGACGACAAAATACTCGAAACGCGCGATGTTGATTCTAAATGTGGAGGGAAAAACCGGAGGACCCGGAGAAAAATCCACGCGACCACCACGGGGAGAGACACACGCAAACTCAAAATATACAGCAGGCGTCAGGGCTGCGATAAAACCCACGACTTCCTGTATACCAGGCGAGGTAGTTAACATCTCCTAGCCACCGTGATGATGATGATGAGAGAGAGAGAGAGACGCAGATTCAAAATATACAGCAGCAGGCGTCAGGGCCGCGATCGAACCCACGACTTCCTGTATACCACGCGAGGTAGTTAACATCTCCTAGCCACCGTGATGATGATGATGAGAGAGAGAGACGCAAACTCAAAATATACAGCAGGCGTCAGGGTCGGAATAGAACCCACGACGTCCTGCACACCAGGCGAGGCAGTGAACATCTCCTTGCCACTGCGACGATAGGAGGAGAGAGGATCAACAAGGGGGGGGGACGGACACAGACGGCAAGTCGAGAGAGAAGAGAGAGTGGGACAAAGCGTCAGGTAAGGAGAGAGTGCAAGGGAGAGAGACAGGGTAGATAAGGGAGAGCATAGACAGGAAGAGGGAGGTGGGGGGGGGAGGTGGGTAGGGGTGGTGCGGGGGGGGCGGCCGTACCTCGCAGTGCTGGCCAGGAACCCTGCCACCCTGCGTGTGCTCGGGGCGGTAGTACCACAGCAGGCTCATGGTGAGCTCCCCTGCACACACAAACAGCACCACGGTTCCCCCACTAAAGCCTCGCACGATGCGATCGGCACGGGTGCGGATGTCGGGTGCGAAAGACCTTCAACATACACACCATAAGTACGAGCAATCCTCAAGGGCAGAAAAGCACATAATGGTGTGTGGGTTTATTTGTGGCTCGCCTAGTTGTTTTGCCGTGGCCATAGCGCCAGTTTAGCAGTCACTTTAGTACCTGTTAAGCCGTGGTTATTTCACCGGTTTAGCCGTAGTTATTGCACCGGATCACTCCCGTTAGCCACGGCTACCGCACCTGTTTTGGGGTCGTCCCACAGCGCCGAGATCTTGGCGACGTACGGCAGGCACTTGCGACGCGGCCCCGACCTCAGCAGCACGCAGTCGCGCACCGCGATGACGTCACCGCCGCGTCGGACGGCGCCGTAGCAGCGCCTCGGCACCAGCTCCAGTTCGCCCTGCTCCCCAACGGAGGCACGGACCACGCTGCGTCATCACCGATGACCACGCTGCGTCATCACCGATGATCAGGGGCGGTTTCTTCATTAGGGCGATTGGGCGACGCACCACCAATGTCATTCAACCACAGAGTCACGCTAGCCGTCACTGTGCCACTGGATATAGTCCAATCAGCGTCATGTCACGTTCTGTAGAGTACCGCCTCTTTTTGGGCGATTTCACTCCGGCTGAGAATCGCCCCGAGTGGCCCCATAGACTTACATTCAAAGATGTTTTTTTTCGACCGGGGGGCGCTGCAATGCATTCTCTATGGCTTCCGGGAGGGCTCGCCCTAACGTGCTTACGTCATCATACGTAAGCACGTTTCATCCAACAATATAATTTGTCGCCACCTAGTGGAATCTTTAATAAAATAAACTTGAGTGGATTGTATTAATAGTGAGTATAGAAACAAAAAAGATGTATTGTAAGAGTCACTTTATTTTTCATTAATATTAAAGAAGTGAAGTTGCCTTTACATGCTTAAGCTGTTAATTTATCCATTGCATGGGTGGACCTTATCCTTATCAATCATCCAGACATTTGCCCCCCCTGAGAGAATTTGCAGGAGCCGCCACTGCCGATGACCACACTGCGTCATCACTGCAGCAGCAGCAGTGGCGGCTTTTGGCGAAGCAGTCGAACAGAGACGGTCGCCGCGTCGCGCGCCAACAAGATGCGCTGCTTCCGCGGCCGTCTGGAACGCTCTTCCTTCCGAGCCACTGGAGCTGTGCACTTCTAAATCATCGTCGAGATTGCCAAACTCATTTCTTTAGACCTGCTTCTTCTGTTTAGTTTATTGTCCTTTCCCCCGTACCTCTCCAATTAGCACCGTTGCCTACGTACGGTGTGACAGAAGTTCAACATACATGCTCTTGCAGGGGCAGGACGTGGCAACTTTCAGGAAATGCAGAGTACAGATCGTTCTCCTATAACGTCGCAACTAATGTACTTGGGAACGCATTTTTGTTATGGATCTAACGCGATCGAGTGAATGGAACTACGTCGCACGAGTAGCAACAAGCGTTTGTGCGGCTGCCTCGGCGAAGCATCATCACACGAGGCAGTGGGATGCTGCTGGATGCTTCTAGATGCTTCTAGATGCTACCCACGCGCCTCGCTCTTTGTTCGGCCTGCGTACACATCTCACGCGTTATGGCGGACTGTGCGCTTTACCCTATATTATATGTCACCTATTATCACGAGATTTTCCCACAGCGCAGTGTTCTCCAGGAGTGCAACTAATATCGCGTTATAGGTGTGCCAAGCGTTTAAAAGGCGATACCTAGGAGGGTGGGTAACAGTTCTGAATTCAATTACAATGCTGTCCTTCGTAACATATCGCAATTTCAACATTATTGTAATTTAGACCAATAAATCTGTTGCTCCAATCATAATTATACGTGAACCAAGGTCATGATCATGAATCGCATCGAACCGTGCACGCGCTGGAAATTTTAAAGTTTATTCAAATCGATGTAATAGCCGCCAACGCATACGGTTTTACCTCGTATACTTGTACAGGGAAATTGAGTTTTCATGTCCATACGGACTTTGTAGGATGAACGTTGAAATTTCTAAGGGCACGGGGTGACCAATAGGGTCTGACTTGGTCTGTAATAAGGTAGGCACTGATAAGGGGTTGACAGGTATGCGATATTGCATTTAGTTATACTGTAATTGAGTAGATGGCACTGCACTCGGCAAAACAAATATCTAATTGCTTGCTCAAGAAAGAATTCTGTTTTTGCAAAAAATGTGAAATTACTCAACTGACTTTAATGGAAAGAGTTGTTATTTCTTCATAAAGGAAAGCCCAGTCAATGTGCATGTGTGCAAGTAAATGATGCATAGACAAAGCTCCCCCGTATAACCTTAACAGACTGTTTGGGCAAGGGCCGTTAGCGAGCACCTATGAAGGCCGGCACGGCACACGAGGGGGTGTGGGTGGCCAGCACCACGCCCGGCCGCCTTTGTCTCCCCAGTGGCGATGTTCACTACACATCGCACCAGGTACGCATTTGAGGCCGAGTCGACCTAGGGGAGGCTCCAGGACCGGTTCAAATATTCGTCACTGGAGGGGGAATCGAATTCGGGACACCGGGTTCGTAGCGGAGCGCACTAACCGCTACGCTACCTGGTGGCCAGGCGTGGTGCTGGCCACGCAACTCCTCATGAAGGCCGGCACGGCACGGCACACAGGTGCTACTCGCTAACAGCACTTGCCCAAACAGTCTGTTATAAGTCTATTAAGGGGGATCCTTGTCTTGATGTGGCCTCAAAGTGCACCTGGTATGGCACAAACGCTGTCATGGCGTCACCAGTCGTGAAAGGCAGTTATTGTTGTGCGCGTGTGTGGGTTGCGCGCGAGGTGTTTTGTGGGGTGCGTGTGGGTGCGTGTGGGTGCGTGTGGGTGCGTGTGGGTGCGTGTGGGTGCGTGTGGGGTGCGTGTGGGGTGCGTGTGGGGTGCGTGTGGGTGCGTGTGGGTGCGTGTGGGTGCGTGTGGGTGCGTGTGGGTGCGTGTGGGTGCGTGTGGGTGCGTGTGGGTGCGTGTGGGTGCGTGTGGGTGCGTGTGGGTGCGTGTGGGTGCGTGTGGGTGCGTGTGGGTGCGTGTGGGTGCGTGTGGGTGCGTGTGGGTATGTGTGGGTGCGTGTGGGAGCATGTGGGTGCGTGTGGGTGCGTGTGGGTGCGTGTGGGTATGTGCGGGGTGCGTGCGGGGTGCGTGCGGGGTGCGTGCGGGGTGCGTGTGGGTGCGTGTGGGTGCGTGCGAGTGCGTGCGGGTGCGTGCGAGTGCGTGCGAGGTGCGAGTAGGCGTACCGCCACGTAGACGGCCTTCTCGTAGGCCTCCCCGACTGGCACCCAGCCGTTGGTCTGCCTCCGTGCCGTGTAGCTCAGCGCCACCTCGCACACCAGCGACGCCGCCGACGCCGACGCCGCCGCCGCCGCCGCGCCCCTCGCTCCCCGCATGCCCCCGTGCGAGCCCCGCTTGTCCGCACCCCGGCCGGCGCCCGCCCTACTACCGCCGACGGCCGGTACGAGCAACAGCCCGGTGCCCGGGTGGTCCCGGCCGCCCGGTGACGGCAGCTCCGGGTAGGGGCTGGCAGGGATCGACCGTGCCGGGTACAGGGCCAGCGGCCGCGGCAAACCCGACGCCGGGCGGGCACTGGGGTGCCGCGCTTGCGCCGCACGGCAACCGTAGCCGCCGTGCTCCTCCTCATTGTCCTCGGTGTCCTCGGGGTGCGAGTGCTGCTGTTTGTGTTGGTGGTGGTGATGCTGCTGGTGGTGGTGCCGGTGGTGCTGCTGGTGCCGACGGTGGCGGTGGTGGTGCTGGTGGTTCGTCCGCCTGCCGTCGGAGCTGCCGTTGGCGCGCGTGCCGTACACGACCGACTCGGCGTGCGGCAGCTTCACCAGGCAGACTCGCGCCGCCCGCGGGTCCACGGCGCTGCCGACCGCCGCCTTCCCCACCGGCCCCGCGCCGGCGCCGGCCTCCTCCCCGACGCGGCACCCGCACCCACACCCCCACTCACGGCAGGGCTCGCACGGCGCGTACGACGGAGCGGCGCTCGCCGACGGACGCGGGAACCGCACCGGCGACTGCCGCCGCTCTCCGGCGTGGCCGCCGCCCGCCCTGCCGGCGCCGGCCGAACCCGGGTTGGCGCGCGTCGCCCGCCCGCCCCGCCCGGCCGGCCTGCACGGCTTCGCCGGGGCGACGACCGAGGGGCCTGGATCAGAGCGGGAGCGCACGAGCTCGCGGCCGTTGGCGCCGCCGGCACGGCGCGGGCGCTTGCGCCGACTTGCGGCGCCGGCGTTCTTAGCTGTTCTGCTGCCGCGGGCGTCATTGCCGCCGCCGCCGCCGCCCCCGGCGCCGCGCCGCTTTGGCGCCATCCCCCCGCGGCCGCAGCCCCCCGCCGCGCCGGAGCCGTCCAGGCTGCACTGGCGGCGGCTGCGCTTGGCCGGCGGTTTCACCGACGACGACGACGACGACGCCAGGTTGGGCAGGTCGCGCTCCAGGAGGGCGGTGACGAGCGCCTCAGCGTTAAGACTCGCCAGACGGCGCTTGCGCGGCTCGAAGTAGAAGTGGCACGGAAAGAGGTCCCAGGAGCCCTGCTTGAGAACGAGGACGTCGCCCTCGGCGCCGCCGCCGCCTGCCGATCGTCCGCCACCCGGTTCCGCTGCCGCGCCCTCCGGGGCCGCCTCGCTCGGAGGCCCTCCTGCGCCCGTGGACGCGACGGCCACGGCCGTCGTTTTCCCGGGGCGCCAGGACGCGTTCCGCGCGCCGCGCCCGCTCGCCGCGGCGGCCGTGGCAACGGCGGCCGGCGCGGGCGAGGCCGTGGAGGCGGCCGTGGCGGCGGCGGGGGCGCGGCGAGGCGGTGCGGCGCGCCGGGCCGCCGGCGCCGCGCGGCACGGCGGGGCCTCCAGGCCCAGCATCGCGTCGTGCGCGCGCTCGGCGGCGGCGCTGGCGGCGCTCCCCGCCAAGCTCTCGGCGAACTCCAGGCCGGGGGCGTAGTCGCCGACGGAGGTGGCGGCCGCCGGGGCCGCGCCGCTCCTCTCGTCGCCTTGGGGAGGGGGGGGCCCCTCGCCCCCCCAGCCTGTCTCGCCGGTTGTCATGGAGACCGGGCAGTGCTGCAGCGATGCCATGCCTCATAGGAATCTGAAAGGACCGGCAAGAGGGTTTGCGGGCACAGGTGAAGGGCGTTCGCGCGAACGTGTGATAACAGCAACTTGGTATTATACGGCTGCCCCCTTGGGGAGCAGCAACTGACCCCCCCCCCCCCAGGGAGCAGCCACTGCCCCAGCCAGGGACCTCCGGCTGCGCTGTCCTTTGACCCTACGGAGCACGGTTGCTGCTGGAGGCGACACGCAGGTTTGCACCTCGGTGGCAGAACAAACGCCGCACCCTCTCTTCCCCTCCCCGCCAAAGAGAAGGGAGCGCGCGGATCGCTCACTTCTCAGGATGCTCGCTCCTCGCGCCTCCCTGCACGTACGTTGCCATGCGGCGAGTCAATTGGAGCACACCGGGGCTAGTGCTGACGCTGTTTCGTCAACGCTGTTCCAAGCTTTCGATTAGGCTGTGCCAGCAGTGCACTGGAAGCGGTCGATGGTGCTTCCGTAGCGGTGACAATTTTTGTTACGTCCCTTGTGGCGCTGGTTCTTAGAAGCTTCAGAAAGCTTCTACAAGCCACACATCTTCTGGGCACCTCGCTCAAAAAACACTAAAACGCCGGAGACAATAGCGGAGGAGCCAAGTCATGTGGGGGTGGTGCATCACTACCTGTTCCTAAGATTTATTAAATAACTAGCATGGATGCTATTAAACTATTTTTTATTTTACTCGGTAAGGCCCCGCTGAGCTATGGAGCTCTTTTTCAGAAGCGACCTGGCTATCACAAATGGTAGCTCTACGAAGTGGCTCATCAACACGTGGACATTTACAGCAGACAAATACTCTAAACGCGCGACGTCGATTCTAAACGTGGAGGGAAAAACCGGAGGACCCGGAGAAAAACCCACGCGACCACCACGGGGAGAGAGACACGCAAACTCCAAATATACAGCAGCAGGCGTCAGGGGTTGGGATCGAACCCACGACCACCTGCATACCAGGCGAGGTAGTTAACATCTCCTAGCCACCGTTGACGCCCCATAGGTGCCCAGCCACAGATCTACTTGCGATGGACTGGAACGTGTCGGGCGGCCACCATGTATCAGAGGTCGCAACCAGGTACCCGATACCCGTACCCTACCCGATACCCGGCTACCCGTACCCGGCCGGGCCGGGTACGGGTAGCCGTTTGCGACCCTGGTGCGGCCGGGTACGGATATTGACCCTGGCCAATGACCGAGCAACCCAACGTTCCTACCAGCTCCCTCCGCAGGAATGTGTTCAATACCGCTTACTTTGTTTGTTCTTCTTCCGTTAAGCTTTAACTCTTGTGGCGCTACGTTGTGGAAGCTGAGCAAATGCGATTTCAATTGTTTAAGGAAGCAAGTCCAAAAGCTGGACATTCAAATACTGAATCCCGAGCCCCACGTGCCGAGGGCACTGCGACGTCACTGCGCGTCACGTGTTGCCTGGGGGAATAAGGGGGCAGCACCTGAGGCGTCACCCACGTGCACACGTCACTTTTACTGGTGGAGAAGGGCTGGGTGGGGAGGGGAGGGTGGGGAGGGGCTGGTCACCCCGTGGTGCCCTTATAAAACTCAACGTTTAACCTAGGAACCACCTGGTTCCACCAGCCCACAGGGGATTATTGTGTCCGTCCGTCCATCGTGCATCCAAAAATGGGAGGGGTGGGGTTGGGTGGAGAAGGGCTGGGTGGGGAGGGGAGGGTGGGGAGGGGCTGAGTGGGGCTGGGAGGGGGGTGGGAGGGGTGGGGAGGGGCTGGGTGGGGAGGGGCTGGGTGGGGAGGGGCTGGGTGGGGCTGTGAGGGGCTGGGTGGGGAGGAGCTGGGTGGGGAGGGTGGGGTGGGGCTGGGTGGGGGGTGGGAGGGGTGGGGCTGGGTGGGGAGGGGCTGGTCACCCCGTGGTGCCCTTATAAAACTCAACGTTTAACCTACTCACGCTGGCTTGTGCCCGCCCTCACAGTCGGGCATATTTGCGGAGTACACCACGCCGCCGTTGACCCTGGCCATTGACCGAGCAACCCAACGTTCCTACCAGCTCCTTCCGCAGGAATGTGTTTAATACCGCTTACTTTGTTCGTTCTTCTTCCGTTGTTTGTTCTAATTTGCCCCAAAATGCACGCGTTGACCACCACTGGTAGGGCCCAAAATGTATGGGGAGGAAAAGACTGAACGGTGAATGCTAACAAAATAAGACTCTGTATTTGTGTTTTTATGTTTTACTGCGACAAACCCATACCTGTCAACCCCGTATCAGTACGCCCTACCTTACTACAGACTAATTCAGACCTTATTGGTCACCACGTGCCCTTATACATCTCAACGTTCATCCTAAAAAGCCCCATCACAAGGGAGAAACACAAACAAATAGACAATCACCACTACGACACTCACCACTAGTGCACTCAACACTACACTCACCACAAGTACTCACCACTGCATACCTGTCAACCCCTTCATCAGTGCCCTATCATACTACAGATCAATTCAGACCTTATTGGTCACCCCGTGCCCTTACAAATCTCAACGTTCATCCTACAAAGTCACATCAAACAAACGGACATAAAAATGTTTTGCCCGTATTAAAACGGCTGTACGCCCGTATGGACCTGCAAACTAAATTTCCCTGTAAACGAATACGGGTAAACCGCATGGCTTGCCAGGTATGTAAACCTATACTACGTACTTAGTTATATTGCGTGACCAGTACTTTGGTCTGTGTAGTCAAAGGGGTTGACGTCATCTCCAAGGTGAGTGGAGGGTGCCTTCGAGATGACGTCTTCACTAGAAGCAGCACAGCATCTGGCAAGTCTAAGGGACATTTGTTTTTGGCAGTATCAAAATGTTGACATTAGAAGAGTAGGCTTTAGCCTTTCTGGCACATGAAATAGGTGTTAAGATACTAATAGGGTTTTTCCCCTTTTTTTTCTGGCAACAAAACTGACACCTTTTGCATGGAATCATGTTTACATTAACCACAATACTTGCAGTCAAATGCAAACAAAAAACAATACTCTAATAACTTATGCATTGTCCTTGAAACTGATTGGTCCACACCAGAGACAGCTTTCTTTAGAGCCTAGTCTCAAATGGTGTTCGACCAGATGACGCCAAAAGGCACAGAGTATTGTTTTTGGTTTGCATTTGACTGCGAGTATTGTGGTTAATGTAAACATGATTCCTTGCAAAAGGTGTCAGTTTTGTTGCCAGAAAAAAAGGGTACAAACCCTATTAGTATATTTTGGTACTGGCAAAGGAGGTCCCATGATGAGGTGTTAAGATGTTCGAACAAATCGATACCTATTATAAGACATCAAGTCTGCATTAAACACACATAGCAAAACATGCAAACAAATATGATCTGATAATACATGCATTGTCTTTGGAATTGATAGCCCTACACGAGGAACAGTTTTCTTTATGGGATTGCCTCACCACCGGTGTTAGACCAGGAAACGCCAAAAGACGAACACTACAAAGGCAATGCAAATATTAACCCCATAACCTCGGGTTTGTCAAAAGAACCAAAGAGTAACCTCGGGTTGTTTGGATATTTTTGCCACATGTGTGGTGAATGCAGACTTGATGGCTTGCCATAGGTAACTACTTTGTATTTGAACATATTAACACAACTCCTGCTTTATTGCCAGAAAGGGGTAAAAACCTATTCTTCTTATTTGGCAAGTCCTGTAACCACGTGGTTCTATCTCTGCACCTCACTCCTTGTGCATCTGCTATCTCTCCCATCTTTCCTCAACACACCTCTCATCTCTGATAACATCACTCTCGTATCTTTTATATCTATTCCCCCTCCTATCTTACAGAGGTCGCAATCGGGTACCCGATACCCGTACCCTACCTGATACCCGGCTGCCCGTACCCAGCCGGGTACGGGTACGGGTACCCGTTTGCGACCCTGGTGCGGCCGGGTACGGGTAGACCGTGAGTCACTGGTGAGTAACTGTTTGTCACTCATATCCCAACGTCTTGTCTCTTCTCACAATTCAAGTTCCTAGAATCAACCCACCCGCGCCTGCAACATGGCTTCATCCCAGAGGTCGCAATCGGGTACGGGTACCCGTTTGCGACCCTGGTGCGGCCGGGTATGGGTACGGGTAAGGAATCAAATCCTGTTTGCGACCTCTGCTATCTTATCTAAATACCTCAACTCATTCTCATGTGATTATGTTTGTCACCTACATATTCTTCTAATTGCGTCTCCTTTCTATTCTACCTCATCTGGTTAGATCTATCTCCTACCTCTTTTGGATCTATTGTGAATATATCCCTCTCTTTGACAACTTTTAAAACACATCTATCTTCTACTGCTTCTGAATAAATCTCTCTCCTATCTCTTATAATAATACATCTATCCTAATACATTTTATTTCATATGAATGTATCAATATTCAAACGTCTTCAACATTGTCTGAAAATCTCCCATCACCTTCCTCTTGTATCTCATCTACTACTAAACTATAAACCAGTTTAACTCCTATCCTGATACATCTCCAACCATCAACTCAATCTTGTTTCAACAGATCCATCAATAATTATCGGTTCCTCTCTTCTATCGCACCCGGATACAACTTTTAACATATTCTTTTTTTCTGGTTAACTCTCCAATAAGCTCGCTATTTTCAACGCCATCAAAATAAACCCGTCACATCGTTAAATCACGTTGACCCTTCTTTGATCCCACCTCTCTAACCCACCTGTATATTTTCTCCCGCTTCACACACACATACACACATCAGTCTTTTTCCTTCGTCTGTAAATCGCCTTGACATCCCTGCGTATATGACACGAGATCAAAACGGATCATTATTATCTCTTGCGTCGCATGAAAAAGCTAGTGTTGCCTACAACTACTCTCATCTCACTACATCAGTACATCTCAATGACTCGCCTACACCCGTCGTTTTACAATTCCTCTTGCCGTGCGTCCACATCTCTCATTTTTGCATCTCTCTGCATCCATCCGTTGTCCACGTCTCTTGCAGATGTTGCCGCATCTGTCGTTTCGCTACATCCATCCGCTTTTCGCCTCTCTCGAAGATGTTACTGCATCTCTCATCCGGTGCGCCTTGTGACCATCACATCTCTCGATTCTCTTGTTTTCACCTCTCACCTGGCCGTGCCCGTATTTCGTCTTGGGGGTCAAATGCGACCAGATCGTTATTGAACGTATTAAGTATTTGCTTCGAGTGCACCCTTACAAATAACCACGCTGCACTCTAACCTTGAGCACCTCACATTTTATCCTTAAAACACCCTGCGCACAACTAACTCTGCAGCAACTTACCATTAACCCGTCATGCGCTTTAACCTTACAACACCCTGCACAACTAACTCTGCAGCACCTTACCATTAACCCGTCATGCGCTTTAACCTGACAACACCATGCACAACTAACTCTGCAGCACCTTACCATTAACCCGTCATGCGCTTTAACCTGACAACACCATGCACAACTAACTCTGCAGCACCTTACCATTAACCCGTCATGCACATTAACCTTACAACACCATGCACAACTAACTCTGCAGCACCTTACCATTAACCCACCATGCGCTTTAACCTTACAACACCATGCAATCGTTTCTTACCACCCGACCACTTGCCTCCTAAACCACCCTGCACCTGAAGCTTGCACCAACACGACTGGTCTTTTTACATTTCACTTGTACTCAAAACTCAAATCAGCCTCAGCTACCACACGGAAAAAGCACCCTGTATTTCACCTTAAAACACTCCGCGCTTGATCTTTAACCGGTACCGACCCAGTACGCAGAACCTGCTGGTGCCAACAAGTGTCACAGAGGCACCCAGCAGTGGCAGATGACGGTGGCAACACCGCCACCAACACCGAGTGCCAATAAAGACCCCACTGACCGTGGCAGTCTGCACCCATCCTGAAAGGCGTGCGTTGAGGAACCACAACCGCTCTTTGGTAAATAAAACCCATAAAACTTGACACACCTAGTGACACTAACCCAAACCACCACCCACCCCCTCGCTAACACCGAGGCATCGGAACTAATTTCAAACCCAGCATTGCCATGGGACGTGTCAACAATCATTTAGCGGCACAGCAATTTCGGCCGGGCAGCTATTTCACGACAAACGCTCCCCACACGCACACAATTTACGAACACGCACGTTGAGCGAAAACGAACCCGTCTCGACTTGCATCGGTGGTGTCACAATTTATCTTTTCCCAACTCACTCCGACACGCTCTCTGCATCACACTCTGTGCCACTAATGTGCAACTACTGAAAGTGTGCGTGTGGGTGGAAAAATATATTTAACAGCTCATCGGATTCCGACAGGATGAATAAATATTCCGATTCGAACGATTCTGATTAAACACACGGCGTCAAACGCTGTGCTCCTGAAAACTGTCACCCCCTAAAGACTGTATCGTGTCACCCTCTGTGTGTCGCCCTCTGTGTGTCACCCTCTGTGTCACCCTCTGTGTCACCCTCTGTGTCACCCTCTGTGTCACCCTCTGTGTCACCCTCTGTGTCACCCTCTGTGTCACCCTCTGTGTCACCCTCTGTGTCACCCTCTGTGTCACCCTCTGTGTCACCCTCTGTGTCACCCTCTGTGTCACCCTCTGTGTCACCCTCTGTGTCACCCTCTGTGTCACCCTCTGAGTATCACCCTCTGAGTGTCACCCTCTGTGTGTCACCCTCTGAGTGTCACCCTAACCCTCTCTACACTCCTGATCCTGGCAGTGTCACCCTCTGCCGCATTTCTATCTGTCACCAACACGACTGGCCACAACTCCGCGCCACTAACACCGATAGACACACAAAACACACACACACACCCCTCTAGCTTGGCTAACGATGTCACCCACAATCTGTGCCACTAATACTGCCGGCACGTGGCTTGCCACCGTTCACTCCGCACCATTCTGCCACAAAGACAAAGACCCCCCCCCCTCCACCGTGTAGCCTCAACAGACTGTAGGGGCAAGTGCTGTTAGCGAGTGGCAGCACCTACGAAGACCGACACGGCACACGAGGGGGGGGTGGGTGGCAAGCACTACGCCCGACCGCCTTTGTCTCCCCAGTGGCGATGTTTACTACCCACCGCACCGGGTACTCACTTGAGGCCGAGTAGACCTAGGAGGGGGGAAAAGGGAGGCCCAGGACCGGTTCAGATATTCGCACGCCGATGTTGACCGCGAGCTGAGAATCGATCTCGGGTTCGTATCTCGCAACGCCGCTTACACCACCACACCACCACCGCTCCCCATACTCTTGCCACACGTACCGTGTCACTGGAACACGCTCTTACCTCTCCCCCACACACAATCTGTGGTATCGACAGGCAACACTGTGGTATCGACAGGCAACACTGTGGTATCGACAGGCAACAGTGGTATCGACAGGCAACACTGTGGCACTGCCAGAGCATCACTCTGTGTGCCGCTAACACCGTCAGTGACGACGCCCTTGACAGTCCACCAAATCTGGTGTCACAAGTGACACACGCTGCAAGCACCGTCACAATGTGCCACTACCACTGTGCCACACTCGCCCCCAAGTCTAAATTACTACCAGAGTCAAGTCACCGTGCCACACTCACACCATGTGCCACACCGTGCCACACTCACGCCATGTGCCACACCGTGCCACACTCACGCCACGTGCCACACCGTGCCACACTCACACCACGTGCCACACCGTGCCACACTCACGCCACGTGCCACACCGTGCCACACTCACGCCACGTGCCACACCGTGCCACACTCACGCCATGTGCCACACCGTGCCACACTCACGCCATGTGCCACACCGTGCCACACTCACGCCACGTGCCACACCGTGCCACACTCACGCCATGTGCCACACCGTGCCACACTCACACCATGTGCCACACCGTGCCACACTCACGCCACGTGCCACACCGTGCCACACTCACACCACGTGCCACACCGTGCCACACTCACGCCACGTGCCACACCGTGCCACACTCACGCCACGTGCCACACCGTGCCACACTCACACCACGTGCCACACCGTGCCACACTCACACCATGTGCCACACCGTGCCACACTCACGCCATGTGCCACACCGTGCCACACTCACGCCACGTGCCACACCGTGCCACACTCACACCATGTGCCACACCGTGCCACACTCACGCCATGTGCCACACCGTGCCACACTCACGCCACGTGCCACACCGTGCCACACTCACGCCACGTGCCACACCGTGCCACACTCACGCCATGTGCCACACCGTGCCACACTCACGCCATGTGCCACACCGTGCCACACTCACACCACGTGCCACACCGTGCCACACTCACGCCACGTGCCACACCGTGCCACACTCACGCCATGTGCCACACCGTGCCACACTCACGCCACGTGCCACACCGTGCCACACTCACGCCACGTGCCACACCGTGCCACACTCACACCACGTGCCACACCGTGCCACACTCACACCATGTGCCACACCGTGCCACACTCACGCCATGTGCCACACCGTGCCACACTCACACCACGTGCCACACCGTGCCACACTCACGCCATGTGCCACACCGTGCCACACTCACGCCATGTGCCACACCGTGCCACACTCACGCCATGTGCCACACCGTGCCACACTCACGCCATGTGCCACACCGTGCCACACTCACGCCATGTGCCACCACTGCTGCTGCGCCACTCCCACCACCAATAACTACGGCGCGTGTGGCCACGTGAACCTCTCTGTGCCACCGTCACCGTGACACATTCACACCGTGTGCCACACCATGTGCCACGGCATGTGCCACGGCATGTGCCACACCATGTGCCACGGCATGTGCCACGGCCTGTGCCACGGCATGTGCCACACCATGTGCCACGGCATGTGCCACACCATGTGCCACGGCATGTGCCACGGCCTGTGCCACACCGTGTGCCACGGCCGACTCCCGTGTCACGGTGAAGCCGCTACCGTCCAAGCCGCCTTCGTCCCGGGCCCTGGGGCAGAGCCGCCACCACCACCCCCCCTACACCCCCCCACACCGCCCCCCCACACCGCCCCCCCACACCACCACCGCCCCCCACACCACCAAAACCACCACCCCCACACCACCCCCCACACCGCCCCCCCACACCACCCCCCCACACCACCACCGCCCCCCACACCACCAAAACCACCACCCCCCCTACACCCCCCCACACCGCCCCCCCACACCGCCCCCCCACACCACCCCCCCACACCACCACCGCCCCCCACACCACCAAAACCACCACCCCCACACCACCCCCCACACCGCCCCCCCACACCACCCCCCCACACCACCACCGCCCCCCACACCACCAAAACCACCACCCCCCCTACACCTCCACCACCCCCCCTACACCCCCCCCACACCACCCCCACATCACCACCACCACCCCCCCACACCACCACCCCCGCAAGCCCCCCCCCACACCACCACCCCCCCAAGCCCCCCCCCCACACCACCACCCCCCCAAGCCCCCCCCACACCACCACCCCCCCAAGCCCCCCCCCCCACACCCCCCACACCACCACCCCCCACACCTCCATCACCACCCCCCCTACACCCCCCCACCACCGCCCCCCACCACCAGCCCCGTGTCTCCCGCCCCCCTCTCGGCCGCGATCATCACCAACCACCCACCACCACCATCATCATCGCAACAACACCCCCTGCTGCTAACCAAGCCGAAGCCACCGCTGCTGACGAACAACAACAACAAGAAGAACAAGAAGACGATGTTAACGATGTTAGACAACCACAACGACGACGACGATGATGATGATGTTACCCGCACCTCATCGCTCAGCGCTGCCGCCCGCCCGCCATGTTGTGTCGCGTACAGTGGCGTCACGCGGCACCACCACCCCGCTCCGCCCTTATATAACAACAATAATAATTATATAATGCACACACACACACACACACATCTTTATTTAGTTTTATTCTTCTTAGTCTTCTTAGTCTTCCGATTACCGCCGCTAACTCGCCAACACTTGGCCATGAGACACGGCGGCCGTGTGCGAGGTTCAACACCTACTTGGGGTGATGATGATGGTGGTGATGGTGGTGGTGATGGTGATGATGGTGGTGGTGATGGTGGTGGTGATGGTGATGATGGTGGTGGTGGTGGTGATGGTGATGATGGTGGTGGTGATGGTGGTGGTGGTGATGATGGTGGTGGTGATGATGGTGGTGGTGGTGGTGCTGATGGTGGTGGTGATGGTGATGGTGGTGATGGTGGTGGTGGTGATGATGGTGATGGTGGTGATGATGGTGGTGATGATGGTGGTGGTGCTGATGGTGGTGCTGATGCTGATGGTGGTGCTGATGGTGGTGGTGATGGTGGTGGTGATGGTGATGATGGTGGTGGTGATGGTGATGATGATGGTGGTGATGATGCAGATGGTGGTGCAGATGGTGGTGCTGATGGTGGTGGTGATGGTGGTGATGATGGTGGTGGTGGTGATGGTGGTGGTGGTGCTGATGGTGGTGGTGATAGTGGTGGTGGTGATGATGGTGGTGGTGGTGCAGATGGTGGTGGTGATGGTGGTGATGGTGGTGGTGATGGTGGTGGTGGTGATGGTGGTGATGGTGGTGGTGATGGTGATGATGGTGGTGATGGCGATGATGGTGGTGATGGTGGTGATGATGCAGATGGTGGTGCAGATGGTGGTGCTGATGGTGGTGGTGATGGTGGTGGTGATGGTGATGATGGTGGTGGTGATGGTGATGATGATGGTGGTGGTGATGGTGGTGATGATGCAGATGGTGGTGCAGATGGTGGTGCTGATGGTGGTGGTGATGGTGGTGATGATGGTGGTGGTGGTGATGGTGGTGGTGGTGCTGATGGTGGTGGTGATAGTGGTGGTGGTGATGATGGTGGTGGTGGTGCAGATGGTGGTGCTGATGGTGGTGGTGGTGATGGTGGTGGTGGTGCTGATGGTGGTGGTGATGGTGGTGATGATGCAGATGGTGGTGCAGATGGTGGTGCTGATGGTGGTGGTGATGGTGGTGCTGATGGTGGTGGTGATGGTGGTGGTGGTGCTGATGGTGGTGGTGGTGATGGTGGTGGTGATGCTGGTGGTGATGATGGTGGTGGTGATGATGGTGGTGGTGGTGATGATGGTGGTGGTGGTGGTGGTGATGGTGGTGGTGGTGATGATGGTGGTGATGGTGGTGATGGTGATGATGCTGGTGGTGGTGGTGATGGTGGTGATGATGCTGATGGTGGTGCTGATGGTGGTGATGATGGTGGTGGTGATGATGCTGATGGTGGTGATGATGAGAGCGGGCTTACGACGCCTTGGAAAAGTCACGCTGCTGCTGAGGCTTCTGCTTCTTATGCTCCTCCTTCTTCTTACACTTCTGCTGCTGCTCTTACTGCTGCTGCTGCTACTTCTGCTGCTGCTCTTACTGCTGCTGCTACTTCTGCTGCTGCTCTTACTGCTGCTGCTACTTCTGCTGATGTTCTTACTGCTGCTGCTGCTACTTCTGCTGCTGCTCTTGCTGCTGCTGCTACTTCTGCTGCTGCTCTTACTGCTGCTGCTACTTCTGCTGCTGTTCACTCTCCTGCTCCTACTTCTGTTCCCTCTCCTGCTGCTGCTGCTCCTCCTTCTTACACTTCTCCTGCTGCTCCTTCTCCTGCTGCTGCTTCTTCTTGTTCTGCGCCTTCTCCTGCTGCTACTTCCTCTTCTGCTTCTCCTCCTTCTGCTGATTCTGCTGCTGCTCCTGCTGCTGCTCCTGCTGCTGCTTCATCCTTAACTGGCACGCCGAGAGCTACTCTTCTCTCGCCCTCTCTCTCTCTCTGTTGATATATTTGTTATATTATTCACATTTACGTACTCCTGCTGATCCAACGACTACTTGCAACTACTACTACTGCTTACAACTACTTACAACCATTAAAACTTGCTCCTGCCGTGTTATTACTGTGGCCACCAACGCTTTGAAGTTGCACGCATCTTGTGTTTTTTTTAATGTAGCGTATGTGTATAACAATACCGTGTTAATATAAAGAGATCTAATAGCAAACGAGCATGCTTGTACATTGAATATCACGGCCACGTATCGAATCATACGGTCCTGTACTGAATACTACAATCTTGTATTGAATACAGTCCTGTATTGAATACTAGTCTTGTATTGAATGCTACGGTCCTGGATTGAATACCAGTCTGGTATTGAATACAATACTGTATTTAATACTCCAGTCCTGTATTAAATATCACAGTCTGGTATTGAATACCAGAGTCATGTATTGAATACATCAATGTATTGAATACTACATCAATTTATTGAATACCACAGTCCTGCCTTGAATACATCAATGTATTGAATACTGCAGTAATGTATTGAATATTACAATCTTGTCGTTAAAACTCCAGTCCTGTACTACCAACTGCAATGTGCCCTGAACCCACGTTGGCACCATGCACTTTCAACACAGTACGTTTGTATTCAAGTTCATTTATTAGGTATAGCCCTGTGAGCCATTCAGCTCTTGAATCGGGGGCAACCGCAACAAACAAAAAACAAAAACATGAACAAAAACATCTTAAAGTGAATATGTGACCAAGTGCAAACAGAAAATCCAAGAAAAGACAGCAAAAATATTGCAGAAATAACACCGTACACCAACGCTGTGTGCAAAAATCCCAGTGGGATGCAAGTCAAACAACAACAGCAACCACAAGACAGCTTAGATTAAGGCCATCAGTCTAACTCTGTACTCTGTTACCACCATCACCACCACCACTAACTACCACAACTCCTGCCGTGTTACCATCACTACCAGTGTAAAATGAACGCACTTTGCAAGGTTTTAACAATACATTTTGTTTGAGTGGTGACAATATTTTCAGGCACTAAATGCCACTTAGGTTTACTATATGCATGCGGTCCATAGTTTGGGTTGCATGTCCACAACTACACGACTATGGCTTGTCTTTAATGTATCTCTGTGGCTCTCTGTGTCTCTATGAATCTCCAGGTGTCTCTATATCTCTTGATTAGTATTATCTTTTTGTCACTATGGGCTTGATATGCGGCCCATAGTTGGTTTTGCATGGCCGAAATCGCAATGCGTACCCCATTTTCCATTCACGCAGTGGATGTGGGGAATCGTGGAATGTCAAGGGCAGGCGATGTGCCACGTTTGTTTGGGGCTCCAACGAGGTGTTTATTCTGCAAATGCATGGTTGCCGCAGTGGCTAGGAGATGTTAACTACCTCGCCTGGTATAGAAGAGGTCGTGGGTTCCACCTGCTGTATATTTGTAGTTTGTGTCTCTCTCCCTGTGGTCACGTGGATTTTTCTCCGGGTCCTTCAGTTTTTGCCTAAAAATTTAGAATAAATATCACGCGTTTAGAGTATTTGGTTGCTATACATTTCCACGTGATGATGATGATAAGCCACTTCGTTGAGCTATCATTTGTGATAACCAGGTCTCTTCTGAACAAAAAGCAACATTGCTCAGTGGGTCCTCGCTGGTAGAATAAAATCAGGTTTTAGGTTTATTCTGGACGTACCTGTTGATCCCACTGATCGCCAAGCAGCGTTCTTCCGGATCTGGGTGAGATACAAATGCTGGCAGCCAAGGGTCAAAGTTGACCCCCCATGCACTTGCATAATAGTGTAATATCTGTAACTGCTATTAGTATGAAATGAACGCCTTTTAAAGATGTAATGGAAAACGACATTTGTGCATGATCTAATGCCACGGTTTAACACGTATAGGCTTTCGTGATCACTTTAAGATGTTTTCTTGTTCATGTTTTTTGTTTGTTACGGTCGCACCCGAGTCAAGAGCCACATGGCTCACAGGGTTATCTTATATATATCAAATAAATGAAAACTGAAACTTAAGACCGATATAGGACTTCTTCACAATTCTGCCTAATCGCCTGACGAAGCTGGTTGTTGTAATCACCATGCACGGTATTCGAATTGTAAATGGTGTGGGTTTACTCTCCAACACACCAGTTTGCAGAAGTATTAGCTAATGGGCACGTTTCGTTTACGTGACAAACCTCACTTCTATTTAAAGCTTTCGTGACTGCAGGGATTCATATTCTTGGTTCTTTCGGTAAAGTCACGTCGAAGGGAAAAAATAAAAATAAAACAAAATTCTCACGACGTTTCGATTGCAACACAAGCAATCATCATCAGGTGTGAAATCCACAGCAAGAAAATGTTCTTGATGCAGTCGAAACGTCGTGAGAATTTTTATTGTTTAATATTTTTATTATTTTATTATTTCCCTTCTACGTGACTTTACCGAAAGAACTAAGAATATAAACGTCACTTCCTTCCTTAAATAGTAGGTGCGATGACGTCACTTTGTGTGGCGTCATCACGTGACGTCACGCGGTTCCTGCCAAATGTTCCCAATCATTGCGACCCAGCGGTTAAATCGACTTGTTTCGCTCATTGAACAATGCCCTTTTTTTTACACACACGTAGAGTTATACATTTCTTCAAATCTTTATCCGACGCTTGGGCTCGTCATCGGTGAAGCGAGTACGCTTATACCCTACACAGTAATTCGCCTCCGGTTGAGTGTGACGCCAGAGCGAATAGAAAGCGGGCCAGACCCCGGTACCCCAGTTAGAAATCTTGTACTCTTAGGTTTTTTCGGTAAAGTCACGTAGGTAAAACGAAAAAATGATAATAAAAAATAAGAAACATGATAATAGAAATATATATAATAAAATATTCTATTTTAATTTTTATTATTTCTTTTTATTTTTACCTACGTGACTTTACCGAAAACACCTAAGATTATGAATCCTTGCAGTCACGAAAGCTTCAAATCTAGAAATCTCGTGACCGCGATTCTCCCGCTTATGTTGTCACCATCATGGTCACCATCACTCAAAGCTCACACAGAGCCCGGAGATCGCTCGCAAACGGTGGAACCAACGCGTTCCGACCGTCCAGATATAAACACCCACATTCGAGACCCACAATCCTCGTCCCAGTGCCGGATTAAGCTAATGCGGGGCCCTGTAGCAAATGTTATAAAGGGGCCCTAAATTAAAAAAATATTATAACACAAATGTTTAACTTGCATAGTAAAGTAATTGCGTGTTTTCGTTTGCTATACAGCCAGATATACGGCAAATCGCTAACCTTAAACACGCGGTCGTTCATAAAAGTTGAAGGCGGTATAGTACTGTAGTAATAGAGCAAGTGCAGAATCACTGAAGCGGAATTTATAGCTTGAGAGCATTTAGCAAGTGCCGGGCCCGTAGCTACATATGTAGCTACTTTTTCGATTTAAAGCTTTCGTGACTGCAGGGATTACTCTTCTTGGTTCTTTCGGTAAAGTCACGTAGAATGGAAATAATAAAATAATAAAAATACAACATAATAACATTTATTTTTATTATTTTACTACTTGTGCTACGACGACAATTATCCGGCAATGCCTCCTCCATCTCGAAGTGGTGGTTTTAACCACCAACCCCATCAGAACATCGTTGCCATCATCAACGTCAAACCAGGCCAATTAATGTGCACATCTCCCTTGATGAGTGGACAATGAAAGACGCTAGCCACAGTCGCGTGCGAGAATGGTCACGTAGCCCAAACTACGGGCCACATAGTTACATCCTTATAGACACATATAAATCTTTAGACACACATAAAGATATACATTGAGAGACTAAACCTCGGAGATGGATACGTTTCGCACCGTACGTAGCCAACAGGAAAGGACAACTACACATAAAAAACACTTGTAAAGTTGAGTTTTAAATCTGGATTTAAAATCGCATATCTCTCGAGACCCATAGAGATGCATAAGTAAAAGTACTGTACTGTGATTATCGCCATGAGTTCTAGATTTGAAGCTTTCGTGACTGCAATGATTAATATTCTTGGGGGTTTTCGGTAAAGTCACGTAGGAAAAAAATTAAATAAACGTCGTGATTTTTTCTTTTATTTTTTCTTTTAATTAAATTTTTTCCTACGTGACTTTACCAAAAAAAACCAAGAATATTGTCGCCATGGTCCGGATATCTTGTGACCCCCCCCCCCCCCGGACATTTTAATTTTAATCTCTAAAAACGTAATGTTTTATAGTAATGTTTATTTATAATTAAGCGATCTAACACCCAAAAAAACAACCTATATTATGTACAGAAAGTGACACTTTAATATCTCTCTTTGGTTCTTTCGGTAAAGTCACGTGTAAAGAGAAAATTATAAATGAAATACTAGCATACGACTTTAATATCTCGCAGGAATTGTCAGATGTGACGGGGTCAACTTTGGTGGAGGGCCTTAGTGCAGCAGTGGATCGAACACGGCCAACGACGATACATTAATAACTTGTATCGAGTTAAACTTGTGCTACTATAAGGAACGAGAGCGAAATAAACATTACTGTTTTAGTGCTTAGGTTAACAATGACATTGGTAACCAGAGTGGGCCATCCCTGCCCCTTCCCCCCTCCTCAACCATTATATATACGGAGTGGTATCTCCTGCAATCTCTCATTTACTTGATACAGCTGTCGGGATGTGACGGTTCCACCTGAAGACGGAAGCTTGTGTTGCTTCCGAAACGTCGTGATTTTTATTTTATTTTACTTTTATTAATTTTAATGTTTTACCTACGTGACTTTACCGAAAAAACCTAAGAATATGAATCCTTGCAGTCACGAAAGCTTCAAATCTAGAATTGGTAACCACTTAACGCTTAGCCTACGTTACTTTAAAGTGTGGTTGAACGTTCACTGCGCGTTACATTTCGCTTCGCATTGACACATCACCACCACCGTGTTACTACAATCATTAGATTCGTTCGAATGTGATTATTACAACGGGTGTTTTAATACTATATAATTTCACGCTTAAATGTAACATTTTTATACTGTTGTATTTATCGTTGGCGCCAGGCTGTATCTTGGCGTTAAGCACTCACAGTATATATATAAAAACACAATACATCAATATTATTGCGTATACTGTGATTTTTTTTTTAAACACGTGTTTTATAAAGTTTTTTAACACGGTACAATAATTATACATCTAGGTGTAATATTGATATAATTGTTTAACGCGCGCTGAACATTAACATTCATTGCGGTACAATTATTCTTATTTGACAATAAAAGTAAAATGTTAATTGTTTATGCGTTTTAAAATATAGTACGATATATTGCTAATACAACTAAAGTACAGGAATATATGAAAAAAATCACACTGAATATTTTATATTACGTTAGTAGCTGGCGTCGTAGAAACCGACAAACGCCTCGCAGATTTAATCTATTACATTTGTTTAAATAATATCAATTAAAACTAGTTAGCATTATTAATTAAAAGTAAGTATTTTACGTATTTGTTTTAACGGTGCAGGCCGCTTTATCATCAAATAACATTTACCACCCGTTATCAATACAATTATTATTACCAATTTGCTATTAATACATTGATTTAATTCTTTACGTTTTACCTTTATGCATTTCGTGTTTTGACAATTAAAACACATTTATTTAACGTCAACACGACATGCATCCAGAAGGAACACCGCTTCACAGACCTGGTGTAAGATTACGACGGCACTCGACTACAATGATAAAATGTGAAGTTATATAATTAACCATTAATTAAATTAGTACATCGAGTGCAATTATTAAATTACTGCGCAAGCTCCAGTAACGTGACTCAACGCGTTTATATTCGATTGTAAACTGCACCGTCATCCTGAAGTTTATCTTAAATTTGTTATATTTATAATTTACAACTTTAAGGCTATATTTAATTACGTGGATAAATCATTTACTATTTGAATAACGTACCTAATGGCGCGCCGCACACCCCTGCAAAGGTTATGTTATCAGTAACACTTTATTGAACATTAGGATTACAGTTTTACTATTTTATTAAAAACCTTCTTTATTTAACTTAATTTCGTGATTATTGAACAAATTTGACCTCTTAAATTTGCGTGAAACGATAAAGCCCCGTCACCTCACGCCTCTAGTAAATTGTATTGCTATATAATACATTACTATATGTTACGAACTTTATTAACCGTATACATTCACCTTTTGAGTCTCTTTAATTCTGTTGCAACATTATAAAGTGCATCTTCTTGGTTCTTTCGGTAAAGTCACGTAGAAGGGAAGTAATAAAATAATAAAACATAATAAAATAATTCTCACGACGTTTCGGCCACAACGCAAGCAGCCGTCTTCAGGTCTGTCGGGAAGACAGAGTCTGAATGAACACCACCAGGCTTGGAGCGTATACTTAAGCTGGGTTGGAGCGGGAAGAGCGCCTTGACAAAATAATTTTCATATCAATAGGAATTTAATGTTTTATTTTAATGATTTTAATATTTCCCTTCTACGTGACTTTACCGAAAGAACCAAGAAGAATTAAAAGCTTGGTTAAATTTCTTGGTTCTTTTGGTAAAGTCGAAACGTCGTGAGAATTGTATTGTTTAATAATTTTATTATTTCCCTTCTACGTGACTTTACCGAAATAACCAAGAATATGAATCCCTGCAGTCACGAAAGCTTTAAATCGAAACTTGGGTTACATTTGTTCATTTTGTTGTCCTTTGCTTACCCCTAACCATACTCTGTACCCCTATCGTATAGTTTGTAGGTGTGCATTCTAGATTTGAAGCTTTCGTGACTGCAAGGATTCATACTCTTAGGTTTTTTCGGTAAAGTCACGTAGGGGAAAAAATAAGTAATAATAACTAAATAAAAACATTTCTAATAGAAATAAAATAATAAATCACGACGTTTCGGAGGCAACACAAGTCTCCGTCATCAGGTGGGACCGTCACAGCCAGATTTACTGTATCAAGTGAGCTTACTACGACACTCACTTGATACAGCAAATCTGGCTGTGACGGTCCCACCTAATGACGGAGACTTGTGTTGCCTTCGAAACGTCGCGATTTATTATTTTATTTCTATAATTTTATGTTTTACCTACGAGAGTTTACCGAAAAAGCCTAAGAGTATGAACCCTACATGCAATCTAGTTAGTAGATACTACATTAGTGGCTACTGCTGCCACTAGACAATGGCAGATACTGCCATTAGCTGCTACTAGTTGGTAGATCCTACAACAGTGAGTAGATACGACTGCCAGTCGATACTACTGCCACTATCGTACGTAGGGTGTGTAGGTATACAGGGTGCTTCAAAAAAATGTGAACACTTCGGAGAATTTGCAACACCACCACATGTGCCTCCGGGCTCTGGAGACCACCTGGAGAAGATTCCAGGCGTAGCGTTGACAATGATGGCGAACAAGTAGAGACTGACTTTTTGAATCCATTAACATTACTTTTGTTATCGTGATTCAGTGTATCATGCGTTCCATTAAAAACGATAGTCCCATATAAGTGTTACCATTTTACTGGTAGGAACCTCCTGGTTACACCAGCCCACAGGGGATTATTGTGTCCCAGGGAGGGGCTGGGTGGGGAGGGTGAGGCTGGGTGGAGGGGCTGGTCACCCCGTGGTGCCCTTATAAAACTCAACGTTTAACCTACTCACGCTGGCTTGTGCCCGCCCTCAGTCGGGCATATTTGCGGAATACACCACGCCATCGTTGACCCTGGCCATTGACCGAGCAACCCAACGTTCCTACCAGCTCCCTCCGCAGGAATGTGTTTTGGAAGCACCCTTTACATGCCTCCAACATTTTGGAACCCTGTTGAATCAACTTTTTACCCCCACATCTGGTGGTGGGGGAGGGGGGTCCACTTTCTATAACTTTTAGATCCAGGCCCTTCTGAAAGGCTCTCATAATTTAGTTTGACGGACAAACGGAACGCCGGTCTTTAAAAAAAATATAGATGCATTGTGAGTATTTTTAAATCCTTTATATTAAGTTCGCTTGCTTGCTTGCTTGCGTGCTTGCTTACGACCGTGCAAATCTTTCGGTCGTTTTTTAACCCACTTCCCGTGATCCAATCGAGCTGACATTTTGCACACAGACTCGTTGTGCGAGACAGTTAATGTTCTTGAAAAAAAATTCCAAAATTTTACACTGTTTAGGGAAAACAAATTAAATATTTAATTACCAATTGCTTAATACTGGCAGACAATCATCTGACCCATAGGTGGTAGCCATCTCAAGCCAGAGGACGAGAGGACACTAGCCGCCACGCATATAAAGGATTTATAGTGAAAAATGTTGTTTTTACTGGTTATACTTATTCTATTATGAATGTCCATATGATGGGGGCCACTTTGTTGAGCTCATCATTTGCGGTAGACAAGTCGCTTCTAAAAAATAAATAAATATCCGAGTGGGTTTTGCTTGGTAGGATGGGGATGGTTTAGTATTGTCTTTGTTTGTGTTTGGGTGATTGGTTTACCTTTCTTGTACTCTGCACTAATATCGTGTTTGTGTACTGTTTGTTGTTGGAACGCTCTTACCCTGTGCCCCTACTGGACATTTGTGAGAAAAAAAAAAGCTCATCAGATTCCTCCTGCAGTGTAAATATGATTCTGCGAGCGAGTGAAGACTGACTGTGTGGTGGTGGTGGGTGGTGGGTTAAAAATCGACACTATTGTTGACACTTTATTTCGCCGTTCTCAAAAAAAAAAAAATCTCAAGACAACTAAACGCATTGTGTGTTGAACAGCACCACGTAACAAAACAAACGAACACAAGGCAGCACGGACACACGCGAGATGTGGGCCACGACAGAGCAGCAAACACGTGGAAAATATTAGCATCATAAACAAAGTTACCCATTTTTTATAGACAAAGATCCCCCCCTCCCCCCGTATAGCCTTTATAGACTGTTGGGGCAAGTGCTGTTAGCGAGCACCTATGAAGGCCGGCACGGCACACGAGGGGGATGGGTGGCCAGCAACCACGCCCGACCGCCTTTGTCTCCCCAGTGGCGATGTTTAAACACCACACCGGGTACTCGTTTGAGGCCGAGTCGACCCTAGGGGAGGCCCAGGACCGGTTCAGATAGAATCGTCGCCGGTGTTGGCCGTGAGCGGGAATCGAACTCGGCTCGCTGGGTTCGTAGCGCTAACCGCTGCACCACCGCTCCCATCTTCACACGCACATAAACAGAACGTCACGCGAACTCGACTAAAGTTTCCAAAGTCTTAAATAGAAGTGCCTTAGACATACAATTAAAACTCGTCCTCTTTCTTTACATAATTCACATCATAAGTATAATTCTTTGAACAATTAATTTTTATATCCATTTTCAGCCCTCCTGTTAATTCACTGCTGGATTGGTCTTCTAATGATGCAGTCTTTTGGCGAATGATGGGCGGGCGGGCGGGGGGGGGGATAGGCAAGCCCAGGCAACCGGTTCAAACATCACTCGCCACTGATCTTAGCCGTGACTGACCACTACACACCCCCACGACGCTCCACACAAAACAAAAATAACAATATCGTCTCGTGGAATATTTTTTTGTTAAAGGTGACACATATGTTATAGCCATCAAATGTAGAGATCATCTTCTTGGTTCTTTCGGTAAAGTCACGTAGAAGGGAAGTAATAAAATAATACAAATAAAACATAAGAAAAAAATTCTCACGACGTTTCGGCCACAACGCAAGCAGCCGTTCACCTGAGGACGGCTGCTTGCATTGTGGCCGAAACGTCGTGAGAATTATTTAATGTTTTATTTTTATTATTTTATTACTTCCCTTCTACGTGACTTTACCGAAAGAACCAAGAAGATGCACCGATGTGACCCGCTGACAAAGGAGTGGACGATGACCGCGTACGTTTTTTTCCATAACGTCATTTTTTTAAATCTCTACCCCTCTATTGCACCCCCTGCAGTGTCGGAGACACGGGACCAGCCTCGTCAAGTCTCCGCACACGTTTACTTTCGTGGGGGGGGGGAGGGGGGTTACGCTCCCCCCTCCTCATTTCAAAGACATTAACCCTCGCCCTCAACTGGGCTAGGCAGGTCTCCAAACTATTTTGTAAATTCCACATCCTTTGTGACGTGGGCACCCCCCCCACCCCCTCCCTGAGTCTGTCCTCAAACGAACCACCGCCACGTCAATTCTCGCAATGGCTGGCAGGCGGATCGCCACTCCGGTGCGAGTCAACTAACACGCGAATTTACCCCCGGGGGGGGGGGGGGGCATGATTTGAACATCGTGACCTTGCCCAGCTGCATGTCAGATATTAAAAACGCGGCACCGTGCGCGTATTCTCGCTCGTACGCAGAATTTTCACTGCGACGGACGCTCAAAATGAAGGCAATTAGCCAAGCGTACAAGTAAGCGGACAAAACGTTCTCAAGACGCGAATGACGAGATCCTTCGGAAGGCCCAACACGCCACCACCACCGCCACCGGCTTCACCAAAATAAAAGCCAGGGGTTGTTATTTTTGTTTTGCCGTCGCCAAGAGAAAGTGCTCAACATTCGCCCCGACTTGCCTCGGGCCGAGAGGTCTCTCCCAAGTCAAGCAAATTCTCGTCAACTTTGCGTTTGTAGAAAGTGCGACAATTCTTTAGCAGGCTGCTCTTCAAGACCTTGACATTTCAGCTGGCATCTGCTTTCTTGCACGGAGGCTGACCTCGCGAAAGAATGCAAACATGTTTTTTGCCAAGCGGCCTTCCTCAAGAAACTCTATCCTTCTTTAGAACGCTTTCAAAGAAACGCTGACCTGGTGGTTGTGTTATGATGACGATATGCATGTTCGTGAGTAGCGTAACAATGGTGTAATGGTGATGCAACGAAAATGATGGTGGTGGTGGTGATGATGGCGACGATGATGATGGTGTTGTAGTGGTGTGATGATGGCAACGGTGGTGTGTCCGCGATGATGTTGTGATGGTTTGATGGTGGCGATGTGTTGGTTATGTTTGTGGATCTGTGTTGACAAACGTGTGCACGTCTGTTTGGATGTGTGCGTGTGTGCGTGCGTGACGTGTCTGTTCTACAGACGTCACTGCATCTCCACGCGTGTAAAAATACGACCGTGCAAACCCCACAGCAAATACCGCACGCACACAAATATAAATATCCCCCATATAACCATTAACGGATTGTCGGGGCAAGCATCAAAAGTCGGAAGGGCACAGGAGGGGAGTGCTAGAGTGGGTGGCCAACACCACGCCCCAACGCCGCCGCCAACACACTGCACCGGGTACCCAATTGAGGCCGAGTCGACCTAGTGGGGGGGCCCAGGACGAGGTTTAGAAGTTTTGCCGCCGCTACTGTCGGGGTCGCGAGCGGGGAAACAAGTTCTGGGGGTCGTGGCGCAGCGCGCTAACCGCTGCGCCACCGCTCGTCGCCCCCCACGTCCGTCGTTTAACGCCGGTGCCGCTTGCAAGACCACGCACGCCGCCCCGTCACGGCGGGGCGCCGTCGCAGACGTCGACGGCGCAGAACTTGAGGAAGCGCGAGGCGTCCAGGGCGGGGCACTGGCTCACGCCGAGCCACGCCGGCGCCGAGAACTTGGTGTAGGAGGAGCGCAGGCGCGACGACTGCGCTGCCAGCACGAGGCTCGACATGCGGTGCATGCAGCGGTACAGCAGGCGCTCGCTGGTCACGTGGGTGGGAGCGGGGGGGAGGGGCACGGGGTCGGCGGAGTTACGGCGGACACACGGAGAGGGAGAGACGGAGAGAGAGAGACTCTCCACAGAGAGGTGTCCGTGAAAGACAGGCACAGCAGGCACAGTAGGTACAGCAGGTCACATGATGCACGGGCAAGGTCACCGTTAAGGTCAGATTCACTACGGAGAGGTGTCCATAAAAGACAGGCACAGTAGGAACAGTAGGTACAGCAGGTCACATGATGCACGGGCAAGGTCACCGTTAAGGTCAGATTCACTACGGAGAGGTGTCCATAAAAGACAGGCACAGTAGGAACAGTAGGTACAGCAGGTCACATGATGCACGGGCAAGGTCACCGTTAAGGTCAGATTCACTACGGAGAGGTGTCCATAAAAGACAGGCACAGTAGGAACAGTAGGTACAGCAGGTCACATGATGCACGGGCAAGGTCACCGTTAAGGTCAGATTCACTATGGAGAGGCGTCCATAAAAGACAGGCACAGTAGGAACAGCAGGTCACATGATGCACAGGTCACATGATGCACGGGGGTATGGCCAGAGTGACCATCGACACAGCGAGACACAGGCACAGCAGGTCACGTGATGCACGGGTCACATGATGCACGGGGGTATGGCCAGAGTGACCAATGACACAGCGAGAGACACAGGTACAGGTCACATGATGCACGGTCACCGTAATGGTCAGTGGCCACGGAAACAGAGAGACGTTCTCTGGAGACGTGTCCACGACACGCAGGCACAGCAGGTACAGCAAGCACGGCAGGTACAGCAATCACAGCAAGCACAGCAGGCACAGCAGACACAGCAGACACAGCAGGCACAGCAGACACAGCAGGCACAGCAGGCACAGCAGGCACAGCAGGTACAGCAGACACAGCAGGCACAGCAGACACAGCAGGCACAGCAGGCACAGCAGGCACAGCAGACACAGCAGACACAGCAGACACAGCAGGCACAGCAGACACAGCAGGCACAGCAGGTACAGCAGACACAGCAGGCACAGCAGGCACAGCAGGTACAGCAGACACAGCAGGTACAGCAGGTACAGCAGGCACAGCAGACACAGCAGGTACAGCAGACACAGCAGGTACAGCAGGCACAGCAGGTAAGCAGACACAGCAGGTACAGCAGGTACAGGCACAGCAGACACAGCAGGTACAGCAGGTACAGCAGACACAGCAGGCACAGCAGGTACAGCAGACACAGCAGGCACAGCAGGTACAGCAGACACAGCAGGTACAGCAGGTACAGCAGGCACAGCAAGCACAGCAGACACAGCAGGTACAGCAGGCACAGCAGGTACAGCAGGCACAGCAGGCACAGCAGGTACAGCAGGCACAGCAGGTACAGCAGGTACAGCAGGTACAGCAAGCACAGCAGGCACAGCAGACACAGCAGGTACAGCAGGCACAGCAGGCACAGCAGGTACAGCAGGCACAGCAGGCACAGCAGGCACAGCAAGCACAGCAGACACAGCAGGCACAGCAGACACAGCAGGCACAGCAGGCACAGCAGACACAGCAGGTACAGCAGACACAGCAGGCACATCAGGCACAGCAGGCACAGCAGACACAGCAGACACAGCAGGCACAGCAAGCACAGCAGACACAGCAGGCACAGCAGACACAGCAGGCACAGCAGACACATCAGGCACAGCAGGTACAGCAGGTACAGCAGACACAGCAGACACAGCAGGCACATCAGGCACAGCAGGCACAGCAGGCACAGCAGGCACAGCACGTGCTCTCTGGCACACGCAGACATGAGACAATCGTAGACACATCCATAAACACTGGCACACACACACACAGTATATATTATATATACACACAGTATATAAACACGTGTCCATAAACACACACACGCAGGTGATGAACACAGGTAAACTTGGGTCGACAAACACACACGCAGGTGATGAACACAGGTAAACTTGGGTCGATAAACACGGCTTCACGGAGACGCTCGGAGACATGTCTGTAAACGCGGCCATAGAAACACGTGTCAATAAACAAGCACACAGATATATACGTCTCTCACCTCTACGAGTGTTTCACTCGCTCACCTCTACGAGTGTTTCTCTCTCCCATCTACGAGTGTTTCACTCGCTCATCTACGAGTGTTTCACTCTCTCACCTCTACGAGTGTTTCACTCGCTCACCTCTACGAGTGTTTCACTCTCTCACCTCTACGAGTGTTTCTCTCTCCCATCTACGAGTGTTTCACTCGCTCATCTACGAGTGTTTCACTCTCTCACCTCTACGAGTGTTTCTCTCTCCCATCTACGAGTGTTTCACTCGCTCATCTACGAGTGTTTCACTCTCTCACCTCTACGAGTGTTTCACTCGCTCATCTACGAGTGTTTCACTCGCTCACCTCTACGAGTGTTTCACTCTCTCACCTCTACGAGTGTTTCTCTCTCCCATCTACGAGTGTTTCACTCGCTCATCTACGAGTGTTTCACTCTCTCACCTCTACGAGTGTTTCACTCGCTCACCTCTACGAGTGTTTCACTCTCTCACCTCTACGAGTGTTTCTCTCTCCCATCTACGAGTGTTTCACTCGCTCATCTACGAGTGTTTCACTCTCTCACCTCTACGAGTGTTTCTCTCTCCCATCTACGAGTGTTTCACTCGCTCATCTACGAGTGTTTCACTCTCTCACCTCTACGAGTGTTTCACTCGCTCACCTCTACGAGTGTTTCACTCTCTCACCTCTACGAGTGTTTCTCTCTCCCATCTACGAGTGTTTCACTCGCTCATCTACGAGTGTTTCACTCTCTCACCTCTACGAGTGTTTCACTCGCTCACCTCTACGAGTGTTTCACTCTCTCACCTCTACGAGTGTTTCACTCTCCCATCTACGAGTGTTTCACTCGCTCATCTACGAGTGTTTCACTCTCTCACCTCTAAGAGTGTTTCACTCTCTCACTCTACGAGTGTTTCACTCTCTCACCTCTACGAGTGTTTCACTCTCCCATCTACGAGTGTTTCACTCTCTCACCTCTACGAGTGTTTCACTCGCTCATCTACGAGTGTTTCACTCTCTCACCTCTACGAGTGTTTCACTCCCATCTACGAGTGTTTCACTCGCTCATCTACGAGTGTTTCACTCTCTCACCTCTACGAGTGTTTCACTCTCTCACCTCTACGAGTGTTTCTCTCTCCCATCTACGAGTGTTTCACTCGCTCATCTACGAGTGTTTCACTCTCTCACCTCTACGAGTGTTTCACTCGCTCACCTCTACGAGTGTTTCACTCTCTCACCTCTACGAGTGTTTCTCTCTCCCATCTACGAGTGTTTCACTCGCTCATCTACGAGTGTTTCACTCTCTCACCTCTACGAGTGTTTCACTCTCTCACCTCTACGAGTGTTTCACTCTCCCATCTACGAGTGTTTCACTCGCTCATCTACGAGTGTTTCACTCTCTCACCTCTACGAGTGTTTCACTCGCTCACCTCTACGAGTGTTTCACTCTCTCACCTCTACGAGTGTTTCTCTCTCCCATCTACGAGTGTTTCACTCGCTCATCTACGAGTGTTTCACTCTCTCACCTCTACGAGTGTTTCACTCGCTCACCTCTACGAGTGTTTCACTCTCTCACCTCTACGAGTGTTTCTCTCTCCCATCTACGAGTGTTTCACTCGCTCATCTACGAGTGTTTCACTCTCTCACCTCTAAGAGTGTTTCTCTCTCTCTCACCTCTACGAGTGTTTCTCTCTCTCACCTCTACGAGTGTTTCACTCTCTCTCCCCTCTACGAGTGTTTCTCTCTCTCTCACCTCTACGAGTGTTTCTCTCCCTCTCACCTCTACGAGTGTTTCTCTCTCCCCCTGTCACCTCTACGAGTGTTTCTCTCCCCGTCACCTCTACGAGTGTTTCTCTCCCGTCACCTCTACGAGTGTTTCTCTGTCTCCCCGTCACCTCTACGAGTGTTTCACTCTCTCACCTCTACGAGTGTTTCTCTCTCTCCCCGTCACCTGTACGAGTGTTTCTCTCTCTCCCGTCACCTGTACGAGTGTTTCTCTCCCCCCTCACCTGTACGAGGAGTAGTAGCCGAGCGTGTCGTTCCACGCCGTCTCCCCGTCGACGATGCCCATCACGCCGTGCCGGTACTCTAGCGTCACGTGCCGCGCCAGGCACAGTGCACCGGCCGCCAGCTGCATGGCGCCAAACGTCACCGAGTCGACGTCGCTCAGCGACAGCTCCATCAGGTACGTGGACAGGAAGGTGATCTGGCTCGTGTGGTCAGGGGTCAGAAGTGGGTGGGGGGTGCGGGAGGGGTGGGAATCGCAAGGTCAGAGGTCGGCACTTATAAGACCGTCCTGACGACGACCTCGTTAACGACTAATCGCTTAACGACGGGCCTCCACAGAGCACAATGTGTAGTGTATAGTAGTGTATAGTGTAGTGTACAGCGTAGTGTACAGCGTAGTGTATAGTGTGTAGCGTAGCGTATAGTAGTGTATAGTGTAGTCTACAGCCTAGTGTATAGTAGTGTAGAGTGTATAGTGTAGTGTATAGTAGTGTATAGTGTAGTGTACAGCGTAGTGTACAGCCTAGTGTATAGTAGTGTAGAGTGTATAGTGTAGTGTATAGTAGTGTATAGTGTAGTGTACAGCATAGTGTACAGTGTGTAGCGTAGCGTATAGTAGTGTATAGTGTAATGTACAGTGTAGTGTATAGTGTAGTGTACAGTAGTGTATAGTGTAGTGTATAGTAGTGTATAGTGTAGTGTATAGTGTAGTGTATAGTGTAGTGAAGAACCAGTGGTATCTATATTTGCAGAACGTGAAGAACCAGTGTGGCATCTACATCCACAGGAAGGAAAGAGCGTTTCAGACGGCCGCAGAAGTGCATCTGAAAGCGGCGCGCGACGCGATTGGGGGATCGTACGGAGCAGCAACTTAACCGCGCGAAGATAAATGACTCCCGACACTCAAGCGTCAGAACAACAACAACGGTTTGCTAGCCGGCGCCGTGTAGCCTCAGCAGACTGTGGGGGCAAGTGCTATTGTTGAGATTATTTAGATATATTTTTCACTAGAAATGTCCAAATGATAGGGGTCACTTTGTTGAGCTTATCATTTGTGGTGGCCAGGCAGCTTCTGAAAAATAAGTTAACACCTCGGTGGGCTTTGCCTGGATGGATGGGGATGGTTTAGTTGTATCTGTATGTTTGTTTACCTTGGACTTTGCACTCCTATCGTGTTTTTGTACTTTTTATGCGTTCTGACCCCGTGCCCCTACTGGACATGGGATTCCTCCTTCAGTATAACTACAGATTCCGATTACGTTAGCGAGTAGCACTTATGAAGGCCGGCACGGCACATAAGGAGGGTGTGGGGGGGTGGGTGACCAGCACTACGCGCCCGGTCGCCTTTGTCTCCCCGGTAGGCGTTGTTTTTACGCACCTCACCCAGTCGACTCAGGGGAGGGCGCCAGGACCGGTTTTGGAAATTATCGTGGTGTCAACGGTTGTTGGCCTGTGAGATCGGACGGACGGACGGACAGGGGGATCGTCGGGGTTCGGGGGGGTCATTGTGTCCGTGGGTTCGGGCCTGAGCGCGTACCTCCTGGCAGGCGTCCGACAGATGCAGCAGCACCTGCAGCAGGTGCAGCGGCTGGACATAGTAGAGGCTGAACTTGAGCCGCTCCAGCAGCAGGCGCTCCATGCGCAGCAGCTGCTCCTTGCGGTAGGTGTGCTCCATCAGGTAGCACAGCATGTGCACCTGCCAGGGGTCAACACGGGGAGCGGTGGGGGGCTCAGCCGAGGGGGTCGGGGGTCAGGGGTCAACGACGCGCCTATCCGCGGGATTCGTCGCGGCTCGCAGGGTCCGTGCCGCGAGCTGCTACGAACCCGGCGACCCGGGTTAGATTCCCGCTCACGGCCAACACCGGTGACGATTATCTGAAACGGTCATGGGCCTCCCCTAGGTCGACTCGGCCTCAAATGAGTACCTGATGCGGCGTGTAGTAAACATTCGCCACTGGGGAGACAAAGGCGGCCGGGCGTGGTGCTGGCCACCCCACCCCCTCGTGTGCCGTACCGGCCTTCATAGGTGCTCGCTAACAGCACTTGCCCCAACAGTCTGTTGCAAGCTACACGGGGGGGGGGGGGGGGGGGGGGTGTTTGCCTTGCCTCTGGCACGGAGCTCTCCTCCACCTTGCAGGCCACGTAGAGGCACGTCATGCCCAGCAGCTGCAGCGTGGGGACGTGCAGCTCGGCGACGCGCAGGTACGCGTTGAGCAGGTACACGGCCAGGTACAGCGTCTCCTCCGACATCTCAAAGTACACCTGCGCTCACCGTTGCGCGCGCACGCACGCAGCCACGCGGTTACACGGTCGGGCAGCCTTCACGCGTCCCCGTGCCGTCGCGCGCAACCACCTGCCCCGTGCGCCAGTCCGCAAAGGACGCAAGCTGTCAAATGCGTCGTGAACCACCGGGAAAAGCCGTCAGCGCGGGTGCCGGCTGTGCAGGGCGCCAGTGGTCAGCCGGCCCCCGTCACGCGTGCGCTCACCTGCACCTGCACGAGCCAGTCGACGAGCAGGCCTCGCATGCGCTGAGTCAGCGCCTGGGGGACGTCGGAGACGCGGAACTGCTGGTGCTGATGGCGCCGCTGTAGGGTTGGCGGGGGAGGGGGCGGGGGGCGGGGTGGTGATGGTGGTGAGGTGGCGCTTGGGTTAGGTCGCTTAAAAATATACAGTGATACCTCGGTTCACGAACTTAATTCGTGAACTGACTCTGGTCGCGAACCGAATTGGTCGTGAACCGAGGCACATTTTCCCATAGGGTTCAATGTAAATCCGGTTAATCCGTTCTGACCTTTTTTTTTGGTTTCTGAAGCACAAAACTATGAAACAAATTACAATACACATTAGTACTGTACAGTATAGTAATGTATAAAGAGAGAACACTAACCTTGCTTGAGATGACTTCAGTAAGCACTCAAACGGGTGAACTGTACAATACAGTAAGTACAGTATTGTACAGTACAGTACAGTAGTACAGTACTGTATGTGCTAAAAAGCACACCAAAAAGCAAAAAGTCACTTAAAGTGTCTTCACAGTACTCACAGTACTTCTTTCTGTGTCTCTTCTTCTCTCCACGATCTTCCTACAGGAAGTCACGACCACGTGACAGCCTGGAAATAGCATTAAAATGGCCGCGGCTCCTGTTCGTGAACCGAAGCGGAGTTCGTGAACCGGAGCATATTTTTATGAACTTTTCTGTTCGTGAACCGAGTTGTTCGTGAACAGAAGCGTTCGTGAACCGAGGTATCACTGTAAATGTGTCGTTAAAACCCGCCACCACCCAACACAGCCAACTAGAGTAGAACCTCGGAGATCGAACGCACCAGAACTCGAACAAATCGGTGTTCGAATGATCTTTCCGAAAAAAATTTGCCCCGGAAACCAAACGAAATTCGGAGGTCGAACGGGCAATCGCGACTTGAAAGAACCTGTACGGCTGAGACGCGTATGGCCAGCGTGCATGACGCTTGCCTAGACAAAGGTTTTACCACCTCCTCCTCCTCACCACCTTCCACTCAAGCCATCAACTCTCCTTACTACAGGTAAAGTGAAGTTCAATGTTCTTTTATTTCATTTATTCCATTTATTTATTGTTTCTTGTTTTTTTGTATGATTTTATGCATGTAATTACTGTAAACTTCGTGTAAAAAATGCTTTATAATGAGAGATTTCTTGTGTCTGGAACCAATTCATGTCATTTACATTAATTCTTATGGGGAAAATTAATTCGGTGTTTGAACAAATCGGTGTTCGAATGGCCTTCTGGAACGAATTAAGTCCGATCTCCGGGGTACCACTCTAGTAAGGTTTGTCACGTAAACAGAACGTGCCAATTTGTCACTAGTACAGGACTAGTGTGTAGTGTATAGTGTAGTGTATAGTGCAGTATACTAGTACAGCACTAACCGGTGTGTTGGAGCGCAAAGCCACAACATTTACAATCTGACTACTACGTTTCGCCAGTAATTACAACCGGCATCATCAGACGACAGCCAGGTCTGCATGTCTCTCTCTCTCTATCCCCGTGGTCGCGTGGATTTATTTCTTCTCTCTCCGGGCCCTCTGGTTTTCCCCCCTCCTCGATCAGAATCGACGTCGCGCGTCTCGAAGACTATCTCGTCCGCTCAGAAATTTCCACGAGACGACGATGACGACGGCGGACGAGCCACCTGGGTGAGCGATCGTTTGCGATAACCAGGTCGCGCTTCTGAAATAAGTAATATTTAAAAATACTTTTTTTTTTAACTCGCTTTAATGAAATGCACCGTACGAGTAATGGCAAAACTCCACGACTCCAGGAAGTGGCCCCGAAGCTTGCCATAACGTAAGGGGCGTGGTGATTTACAGCCAACGTCAGTTGAGCGTGGACAATTAGACCCAAGCCGAAACATATGATATAAAAAAAGATTGCTTCAAAATATACATTTTATTTTTAATGGTAGAATATAGTATTGTCAGCAGTACGGCATACGTATACGAAGTTTGCAGTCGATACGATATTGGGAATACGGTTCGAATTGAGTTACAAGATTTTTGGATACGACAACACACAGAGCAAGCAGTATGACATCGCTATTTCCAGTTTGCAGTCGATAGCACATTGGGAAGTGTGTACAAATTGAGTTACAAGATTTATTTTTTGACGACAGCGTGGCGAGGGTGGCGCGGCGCACCATCATGTAGAGGTAGAGATCGTTGGCGTAGTTGGCCTCGGAGCACATGCCCAGCTGCTGCAGCGTGAGCGCCAGCTCGCGGTGGCGGTCGCGCTCCTGGGGCCTCCCGCCTGGCGACGTGCGAGCGTCGTTGAGCGTCAGCAACTGCATGCGCGCCAGCGGGTCGCTCCCACCGCCTACACGCGCACGCACACACGCACACACACATGGACACACACACAAGGGGACACATGCACACACGGTAAGACAGCGGATGGGTCACACTGCCTACACACACAGGGACACAGACGGACACACACACACGGGGACACACACACGGACACACACACACGGACACACACACACGGACACACACGGACACACACACACGGACACACACACACAGACACACACACACAGACACACACATAGACAGACACACAAGGGGACGCATGCACACGGACACACGGTAAGACAGCGGGTGGCCCACACCGCCTACACGCGCGCGCACGCACGCACACAGACAGACACACAGACGGATACACAGGGACGATGACAGTGCACGCTCGTCGACGAGGTCACCGAGAGGTGTCGCCGTTCATCAGCGGCGAGCGGCGGACACCGCCCACCTTGCGACGACGACGACGACGACGCGACGGCGGCAGGAGTGGGCAGCGGCAGCAGGGGTCGGAGGTCGCGCGACACGGCCGAGTGGGCGTCGCTGGACGACACACGGCGGCTGCATTTGCGCGCCGGCGCCGGCGGGGCCCCCGCGTCCTGGGCGCAGGCGGCGCCGCTGCCGCCACCGCCGCCGCTGCCGGCGCTGCTGCCGGCGGCCTGCAGTGGGGGCCCCACCATGGGGGTGCAGAGCTGCCGATGGAGAAGAACAAAAAAGTCCGGGGTGGGGGGAGGGGGCAAACAGGCGGGGGGGGGGGGTCATCCCGTTGGTCGTTGTCCACACCGAGTCGAAACCAAACCGCGATACGTCCGCCTCGTAGCACTTCTGAATTTGGCTCGGTAGGGAGGGGGCCAAGCAGGGCCAGGCTAGGGGCAGGGCTATATAAGACACATTCATTGGCTTCCGTAGTGGAATCCAAAAAAACCTGGAGGCTCTTGACCCATGCCAGGGTGGTTGGGCACAGCCCCCCCGGCATGGGTCGGCTGTGCAGTGGAAAAAAAACGTGAAAGATCCTCGGTGTAGTTGGATAGAAGGTTGTTGGGGCGAGTGCCGTTAGCCCTTTCCCGTTTTGAGGCTGCACGTTGCAGGGTGGGGTGTCCCGTTCACCGCCGAATCTCGGAACGTGGGAGCGGCTTGGTGAAAATTGTATTTAGGGAGGCGTAGCGCCATTGTTTTTTTAAAGACATTTTACTCAAGACTTGAAGTTTTCGTGACTGCAAGGATCCATACTCTTTGGTTCTTTCAGTAAAGTTACGTAGGTGAGAAAAAAAAGATTTCATTTTATTATTTTTATTATTATTATTTTTCATCTACGTGACTTTACCGAAAGAACCAAAGAGTACATTTTACTCACCGCAGAGATCCAATATTTACAAGACCGCAAACTGTGCCAACATGGCCTCCAGCGCATGGCCTTGTGGGAGCCTCGGTACGGATTTAATTTTTTCTTCCGGTTTTCGTTTTTATGACGTACACGTACGTACACGTGTACGTCATCGGAACGGGAAAATGTTAACGTGTGTGTGTGTGTGTGGGGGGGGGGGTTCCGAGTGTCGTGCCTGCGTCTTCTTGGGACGCCGTCTCCGGTCCTGGCATCGTCGCCTCGCTGCGACGCTGCCAACGTTGCTGACGCTCCTCAAGGCCACGCGCCGCTGACCCTGCACACACAACGCACCGTTACCCACGACACACACGCGTGCACATCAGAGGTCGCAACCGGGTACCCGATACCCGTACCCTACCCGATACCCGGCTACTCGTACCCGGCCGGGTACGGGTACCCGTTTGCGACCCTGGTGCGTCCGGGTACGGGTAGGCCGTGAGTCACAGGTGAGTAACTGTTTGTCACTCATTTCCCAACGTCTTGTCTCTTCTCACAATTCAAGTTCCTAGAATCAACCCACCCGCGCCTGCAACATGGCTTCATCCCATAGGTCGCAATCGGGTACCCGTACCCTACCCTACCCGATACCCGGCCTGGTACGGGAAGCCGGGTATCGGGTAGGGTACAGGTACCCGTTTGCGACCCTGGTGCGGCCGGGTACGGGTAAGGAATCAAAACCCATTTGCGACCTCTGAAAGACCCCGACCACCGGGGTGGGTTTCGGGCACTTGGCTACCGCTGGCGACAATGCAACCTTGCTGCCTTGTTGGGCTCTTTTGTTTGCCTCCCGTGGCCAAGACGGGGGGGGGGGGGGGGGAACCCTTCGCGCGCTGGAGTGCGGTCATCACAGCACCACCACCACCACCACTGTCGTCGGGGTGGGTGGTCGTCACTAACACAACCCCGACCATGCGCGCACTTTGAAGTGCGCAATGATAAAATGAGTAATATTTTAAAAACTTTGTTTTAAACACGCTTTAATGAAATGCACCCTACTCGTAATGGCAGAACTCCACGACTGCAGGAAGTGGCCCCGAGGCTTGCCACAATGTAAGGGGCCCGTGGTGATTTACAGCCAACGTTAGTTGAGCGTGGACAATTCGACCCAAGCCGAAACATAGCATATAAAAATGAATGTTTAAAAATACTTTATTTTTTTATTTTTATGTCATCAGTATGACATACGTATACCAAGTTTGCAGTCGATACCACATTGGGATGTGGGTTAAAATTGAGTAAAATAAAAGCGTAAAAAAATTTGACATCGGTGGAACGACGCCGGAGGTTTTTTTTCCTTCTCTCGCATATCTGCACACAGACCGCAAGCCAATTCACGCGGACGTACACACACACACAATCATAATTATACACACATGTCCAGTCATGGGCACCGGGGGTCACAGAACCAGCAGTCCAGCAGCACGTGCACCACTCGTGCACACGCGGTAACAAAGACAAAGATGCCCCCGTATAGCCTTAACAGACTGTAGGGGCAAGTGCTGTTAGCGAGCACCTATGAAGGCCGGCACGGCACACGAGAGGGTGTGGGTGGCCAACACCACGCCCGGCCGCCTTTGTCTCCCCAGTGGCAATGTTTACTACACCAGGTACTCATTTGAGGCCGAGTCGACCTAGGGGAGACCCACGACCGGTTCAGATAATCGCCACCGGTGTTGGCCGTGAGCGGGAATCGAACCCGGGTCGCCAAGTTCTTAGCGCGGCGCGCTAACCGCTGCACCACCGCTCCCCCACGTGGTAACGCACGCGCACACAAAAACAAACATCCCCCCATCGCCACCACCACCAACAAATCCGTGTTGAGCGGCTACCTTTGAAGACGTCACCACGCGTGGAGGGGAGGTGGGGGCTGCCCTTCCGTCTGCCCAGTGGTACCCGTTAACGCCACACGCATCGCGACCAGGTACAGGAACTCATCTCAGGCTTGAGATCTACCGCTCGAGGGTCGGCCTTGAAGAGGGGGGGGGCCCGGACCGTCGACACAACAGCGTCGGCCCCGCCAGCGGGAATCGAACTCGGATTTGTCGCCGACACTGCCATGCGCTAACTACTGCGCCACCGCTCGCGTAACCACCCCAAGACCCCCTTCCCCCCCCCCGTATCGCCTTAAACAAACTGTTTAACGCGTAGTAGACTTTCGCGACCAATATCCATAATATAGGTTTGTTTGGGGGTTAGATCTCGTAAATGCGTCGTTCAACCCGCCACCACCCGACACAGGCAATCAGTAAAGTTTGTCACTTAAACAGGTATGTCGTTCAACTCGCCACCACCCAACACAGGCAATCAGTAAAGTTTGTCACTTAAACAGAACGTGCCATCATAATACGAGCTTTTTTTGGGGTTAGATCAATTAATAGCGTCGTTTAACCCGCCACCACCCGCCACAGCCAATCAGTACGGGTTCATCACGTAAACGTGCCAATTCATTACTAGTACAGCAACACCGGTGTGTTGGGGCAAGGGCTGTTCGCGAGTAACACATCTCAATTCCACGCCCGGCCGCCTTTGTCTCCCTAAGCGGCAGAGTTTTACACACCGCACCAGGAATCTCGTTTAAGTCCAATCGACTTAGGGGAGGCCCCTGGACCGGTTCAGATAATCGTCACCGATCCTGGCCCGCGATCGGGAATCGGAAATTGGAGAGTTTAGCGCGCTAACCGCTATACCGCCCAACCACAACAACAACCGCCATCCGCCACTAAGTGGCGGTGACGTCACGCTTGTGCCAGGCTATGTGCACACACACACACCACGCACATGGGGCAAACACGCGGCCAACACCACACCTTTCCGTCCTTGTAATAAGTCTGCTCGCTTGACCACTCCGCGTTGAAATTCACGGCGTCCATGATCCCGCGTGCGCGCGAACGCGTTTCACAGGCCCAATGGCATATCCAGACGATGTCCGTGGTTCTTTCCCCTCAATCGGAACCACCCCCCTCGGTGTGTTGCTATTTATTTATTTGTGCAACTCAGGTCGGCGGGCGTCCGAGTCTTGGTTTTTGCTATTACGGGACGCCACGTGCTCGCCACGTGGGTGGGGGGTGGGCGCCGCCATGATGGCGGCCATAACCCCACGCTTTATAGAGGCGAGGTACGGAAGCCGGGCCCGGTGGGTGAAGCGCGATTCGTTAATCGGGCTGATGATCAGCACCACGCTGGCAGCGTTTGGGGCCATCCATTTAGTCGGTACGCAAAAATCTGTCAAAACTTGACCCCTTCTCCCCCTGCCTCTGTACGCACGCGAACTCTTTACACCGCCCCCCCACCCACATGCGTACGTACGCCTGACGCACCCCCCCCCTCCCGAATCCTATAGAACGGCCGATATTTAATTTACGCAGAAACGATCAAGGATTAATAATATTAACGTGTTTAAGCAAACGGATAGTCCACCGCCGGACTATTTAACTCGTTTGAAGGCCAATGTAGACAAATTATACTGGTAGGAACCTCCTGGTTACACCAGCCCACAGGGGATTATTGTGTCCGTCCGTCCGTCGTGCAGGGAGGGGCTGGGTGGAGAGGGTGGGGCTGGGTGAGAAGGGGAGGGGCTGGGTGGGGAGGGTGGAGAGGGGCTGGGTGGGGAGGGTGGGGTGGAAGGGGAGGGGCTGGGTGGGGAGGGTGGGAGGGGTGGGGCTGGGTGGGGAAGGGCTGGTCACCCCGTGGCGCCCTTATAAAACTCAACGTTTAACCTACTCACGCCGGCTTGTGCCCGCCCTCAGTCGGGCATATTTGCGGAATACACCACGCCGCCGTTGACCCTGGCCATTGACCGAGCAACCCAACGTTTCTACCAGCTCCCTCCGCAGGAATGTGTTTTAAGTCGGAGTTTTATCAAGATTGGGCGAGGCGGCAAAAATGTCAACCAAAACGGTGCCCAGAACACGCCAAGATAACGCCACACAGCAGTGGAGCCTCAACAAAGTAACACGTTTGCTCAGCACTGTCGGTATGGAATTTTATTTTGACATTAATATCTTACAGAAGAAGACGGGGGTTTTTTTTTGGCGTATCAGTGGCTCCTATCCCATTTGGGCGTGCGTTCAGAAACGCAATATTGGTTATTGGAAGAAAAAAAATCGAACAGTTGAGCGAAAAAATGCGTGGTGCGATTGCGCTGATATGAGAGACGGAGAAGAAGAACGAGTGGATTGGGGGGCCCGTCCATAAATGACGTCACGCACCTGGGGGGGGGGGGGTGTCAGAAATTTGTGACGAGGAGGGGGGGGTTGAGAAATGTGACGTCACATCAAAATGCGCAACTTTAAATAAATATAGACAACACGTTCTACTTAATTAAATAGACTTTTTAATAAATGTTTTCTCCTACAACATCAGAGTGCAGCGGCATATTAAATACGCATTACAATGACAATAGTTTAAGGCGATTTGAAGCTTGTATTTTATTGGGGGGGGGGGCAGAGCTTTGTGACGTCATATTTGAGGGGGGGGGGGTCTGACTTTTAGTGACGCCGTGTGACGAGGGGGGGGGGGGGTCAAAAATCGTCCAAAATCGCGTGACGTCATTTATGGACGGCCCCTTGGGACGCGGCACTTACCAAGGGACGGTGCCCTGTGGTTGAGACTAACAACGGAGCGACAGCCAAGGGGGAGAGGAGGGGTGAAACGCTGGGAGATGGAGTTTGTTTAAAGTCAGTTTGTGTGCAGGTGACGGTAAGGTGGAGTACGCACAGTCATCGACTTACGAACGCAATTCGTTCCTTGGAGACCCGTTCGCAAGTCGGAACAGAGAAATCTGCTGGATATTTAAATGCACAATACCGATACCCGACCATTCGCCACTAGGTGACGTCACCACGGCGCCTGTGCCAGGCTAGGTGCACTTTGAGGCCACGTGAAGTGTTGAAGGCTCGCTGCTGACAGGAGGAGGTCTCGGGACAGACCCAGCAGGTGCCACGGGTTGGCTGAGATGACCGGTAGATGCACCACCAGCTGTACCCCCCTACTGTGCCAGGCTAGGTGCAGGAGGTCACGGGACAGACCCAGCAGTTGCCATGGGCTGGCTGAGATGACCGGTAGATGCACCACCAGCTGTACCCCCCTACTGTGCCAGGCTAGGTGCAGGAAGTCACGGGACAGACCCAGCAGTTGCCATGGGTTGGCTGAGATGACCGGTAGATGCACCACCAGCTGTACCCCCCTACTGTGCCAGGCTAGGTGCAGGAGGTCTCGGGACAGACCCAGCAGGTGCTACGGGTTGGCTGAGATGACCGGTAGATGCACCACCAGCTGTACCCCCCTACTGTGCCAGGCTAGGTGCAGGAGGTCACGGGACAGACCCAGCAGTTGCCATGGGCTGGCTGAGATGACCGGTAGATGCACCACCAGCTGTACCCCCCTACTGTGCCAGGCTAGGTGCAGGAGGTCACGGGACAGACCCAGCAGTTGCCATGGGCTGGCTGAGATGACCGGTAGATGCACCACCAGCTGTACCCCCCTACTGTGCCAGGCTAGGTGCAGGAAGTCACGGGACAGACCCAGCAGTTGCCATGGGTTGGCTGAGATGACCGGTAGATGCACCACCAGCTGTACCCCCTACTGTGCCAGGCTAGGTGCAGGAAGTCTCGGGACAGACCCAGCAGTTGCCATGGGCTGGCTGAGATGACCGGTAGATGCACCACCAGCTGTACCCCCTACTGTGCCAGGCTAGGTGCAGGAAGTCACGGGACAGACCCAGCAGTTGCCATGGGTTGGCTGAGATGACCGGTAGATGCACCACCAGCTGTACCCCCCTACTGTGGCAGGCTAGGTGCAGGAAGGTCTCGGGACAGACCCAGCAGTTGCCATGGGCTGGCTGAGATGACCAGTAGATGCACCACCAGCTGTACCCCCCTACTGTGCCAGGCTAGGTGCAGGAGGTCTCGGGACAGACCCAGCAGTTGCCATGGGCTGGCTGAGATGACCGGTAGATGCACCACCAGCTGTACCCCCCTACTGTGCCAGGCTAGGTGCAGGAGGTTTCGAAATAGACCCAGCAGGTGCCATGGGTTGGCTGAGATGACCGGTAGATGCACACCAGCTGTACGCCCTATTCTGCCAACTTGCTGTATTTTATCCGCCTGCCGCTCCACTCGTTGTTGTGAGTGTCGCACCTCTCTGTCCTCTGTTGTTGCTGGAGGGCGACTGCCTCCAATTGCCCAGTAGCAGCAGCAGCAGCAGCGTCCTTCACGAACCTCCTCCACAGAGGCCGATCTTGACACTGCTGGTACCGGTCATCGGCAAGTCCACTCAGCTCCACGTCCTCCCGTACCGCATTTAAATGCCCACACGCACGAACACTCGAGCACCAGGATGACTCGGTTACATCTCGCGGAGGATCGCTCAGTTGAACGAAAATAGTGCACATATAAAAAAAATGTGCATTGACGGCTGGGTTAATAGGTTTATTTTGTGAGCATTACTTGTGCACCACTGCCAACGCAGCGGTAACAGCAGGGTCACCAAATAAACATTTTTTTTTACCAGGTCTAGGCCCCACAGAGCTACTATTTAGCTCTTTTTCATAAACGACCCTGGCTATCACAAATGATAGCTCAACGAAGTGGCTTGTCATCATCATCACGTGTAAATGTTTTGCAGCTGCCAAATACTCCACGCGACCACGGGGAGAGAGAGAGAGAGACATGCAAACTACAAATATACAGCAGCAGGCCATCAGGGTCGGGATAGAACCCACGACCTCCTGTACACCAGGCGAGGTAGTTAACATCTCCTAGCCACCGTGATGATGAGAGAGACACACAAACTCCAAATATACAGCAGCAGACGTCTGGGTCAGGATCGAACCCACGACTTCTTGCATACCAGGCGAGGTAGTTAACGTCTCATAGCCACCGTGATGATGAGAGAGACACGCAAACTCCAAATATACAATTTTGATTTTGAATATCTTTAATATACCGCAGGAGTCAGGGTCTGGATCGAACCCACGACCTCCTGCATATCGGCGAAGGAGTTAACATCTGGCTCTAAGTAATAATTATTAACCACATTTGCATCCAACGTAAGCCAGTCACATCAACATACGCAGCCTGCTTCCTCATTAACATAGAACAACACGGCATGGCAAATACTCTTCGGTTTTTTTTTCGGTAAAGTCACGTAGGTAAAAATAAAAAAATAGAAATATTAATGATTAATTATTTATGCATCATTTTATTATTTATATAAAAGAATGCTTTTTTTTTGTTTCTTTTTTTTACCTACGTGACTTTACCGAAAAAAACCTAAGAGTATGAATCCTTGCAGTCACGAAAGCTTCAAATCTAGTTATCGGGCATGGCAAACTCCATCATCGCACCTAATTAGCATATTCAATCTTAATTTTTGGAGCTTTCGTGACTGCAGGAATTATTCTTTGGTTTTTTCGGTAAAGTCACGTATAAAGATAAAAGAATAAATTAAATGTATCTTCGTGATATCTCTATGTATCTTGGTGATATCTGTCTGCTTATATGTCTGTCTGTAGTTTTCTGGTTAGATTCTATATCGCTATTTCATTACACCTGATGATGATTGCTTGTGTTGCAATCGAAACGTCGTATGCTATTATTTAATTTATTCTTTTATCTTTATATACGTGACTTTACCGAAAAAAACAAAGAATAGCATATTCTTAGGTGTTTTCGGTAAAGTCACGTAGGTAAAACATCTAAAATAATAAAATAAAAATAAAGATCACGACGTTTCGGAGGCAACACAAGTCTCCGTGTTGCCTCCGAAACGTCGTGATTATTTTATTAATTTTGATGTTTTACCTACGTGACTTTACCGAAAACACCTAAGAATATGATTCCTTGCAGTCAGGAAAGCTTCAAGTCTAGAAAGAATAGCATATTCAAATGAGCCCACGTGACGCGCGCGCGTGAATTAGCATAAGTCCGTGGCGGCGTGCGTTGGGGAAGGGGGGGAGGGGTATAAATCTCGCGAGAGGAGGCGCGAAGTCTCGCGAGATCTCGGCTCCGCGAGGGCGCGGAGGCGGCCCTCCTGTTACATCTCCGACTCAGCTTCGTCCACCTCGTCCACCTTCTCGTCGTCGTCGTCTTGTGCCCGCGTCGCTCGGTGCGGGTCGACGAGGAGCTTGCAGGAGAGAGAGAGCGAGAGAGAGAGCGGAGAGAGAGAGACACAAAGGCGGACGCGGTAGGCCTCGCCTCTACACAGCCTCCCACTGCCCGCGGTTACAAAATAAGCCTGAGGCCTACTTGTGCCGGGCCCTCTGGCTTAGAGAGAGTTTAAAATATCCACATCGCGAGGGACGTTGAGCCTCTCCTCCGTGCGTGACTTCTTCTAAGTTGCTTGTTAGTCTGTCGAGGGGCTCACGTCACGGCGTGGGTTGTGAGGTGTGTGTGTGTGTGGTGAGGGTGGTGAGGGTGGTGGTGAGAGAGCGATGCTTGTGGGTGGGGTCCTCCCTCTGTGCTTTGCTAAACACTACACGCTTGTGGTGGTGGTGTTGTTGTTATTGATTGTTTTGTTTACCCTCTAGAACGGCACTTTGTGTTGTCAATCCACTGCACTAGGGCCTTCTCCCGGCACACCCAACCCGCCTTGCCTGTGGGGGGCCTTTCGACCATACTTCACCACGCTGGTCAGTGCGCGTAGCGTATAGCAGTGTATAGTTTAGTTTATATAGAAGTGTATGTGGTGTATACTAGTGTGTATTGTATACAAGTGGTGTTTGTGTATAGTAGTGAAGGGAGGAACCCCATATCACCGGTTCTCGTGTATTGATGGAGCCGGGGGTGCAATAGACGCCGGGAGCATATATGTAAGTGCAGTACAATAATGGAATTGTTTTCTACCTTCTGTTGATAACGTTAGTCCCCCCAGCAGCCTGTAGATAACAACCTGTGTGTGTGTGTGGTGGTAGTCGCCCCTCCCAGAAATTTGCAGGCCCAGTCCTCTGCTTGGCTTCCAATCTGTGGCGAGATGTTAACTACCTCGCCTGGTATACAAGAGGTCGTGGGTCTGACCCTGACGCCTGCTGCTGCTGTATATATTTGGAGTTTGCGTGTGTCTTTCTCCCCGTGGTCGCGTGGAGTTTTCTCCCGGGTTCCTCCGGTTTTTCCCAAGCACATTGAGACTCGTCAAGAGTGTATTTGGCTACTGCTCTAAGTTTCCACATGATAAGCCACTTGGCTGAGCTATCATCTGTGGCCAAGTCACTTCTGAAAAAAGAGCTGCATAGCTCTGGACCTGATAAAAAAATTAAAAAAAATTTGGTTGTTGGTATCTGACGAGATCGAGCACTACCGGGGTGGGTTTGGTCATCTGTATTGTTGTTATTGTTGGGGTTATTCTGCTTGCTTAAACACTGTCATACCCTAATTCTTGTTTTTCTGCGCGCGTGCGTGCGTTATAACGGTTGCACGTATACAGGATGTGCTTGTGTGTCATTGCCATCGTAGCGGTTTGTTAAACAGAATCTCCATTTACAATCATAATTGTTGTTTGTGAGCGTGCGTGGCGTGTGACCACTGTTACTGCGCCGTGCAAGAGTGCGTTTTGCGTGGCCGTGCTGCGTCAACGATTTATCCGCTGCTGGATGACCTCGATGTATCATCTCACAACCTGCACACGTCCCTACCAACTAACTTGCACGGTGATCTTGGCATCTACTGCCCACGAAACCCCTTTATGGAGACGTATCCTGCCCAATTTACGTTTCCTAAAGATTCTTCACCTGAGGACGGCTGCTTGCGTTGTGGCCGAAACGTCGTGAATTATTTGATTATGTTTAATTTTTATTATTTTATTATTTCCTTCTACGTGACTTTACCGAAAGAACCAAGAAGATGAATCCCTGCAGTCGCGAAAGCTTTAAATCGAAATTCGGTGTTGTGTTTTGGGGAATTTTATTTGGCCGTCTCGGCATTGAACTTTCTCTTGGAATTCCAAGCATTCCCCTCCACGCTTGCTTGGCGCACTTTTTAGATCTTCTCATTTGTCATTGTCCATGTTTTTTAAGATCCCTATGTCCTGATAGGCAATACACACACATTGCGAAAGTTATTCGTCAGGCACCTTTGTCCGTTATTGAAAGCGTACGCGACCAATATACTCAATCCTGATCTTACTCTCCTTGTTATTTCCTCATTTTGATCAGTCTGCCTTCCATGATCGACCCAGATATGTAATATTCTGGTAGTTTTTGCAGTTGTCTCTACAATGATTATATTTTTGTTAAATCTACTTGTACTTGACTTTTGTTTTGCTCGGATTTATTTGAAGTCTCACTTTAAAGCCTTCTAAAGTTCTTCCAATCGTTTTTTTCTAAAGATCATTCACTATCGCTTCTAATGCCTGTCTTGGGTGAATTTTCAGCGGTTTATACTGTTGCCACGTGTCATTTAAACCTTTCTTTTTATCCAATCCGGCGTTGGTGAGTGAAAAGCCTCGTCGGACTTATCTTCTCACATTGTTTTCGTGTCACTGTCCCTTTTCGCTGTTGCTGATCCTGGTTTTTATGAATTGATTTTCAAGTTCTCTAGTATTTTTTTAAGGTTTGTGTGCCAGAGTTTGGATGACTGCATGTTTCCACTGAAATGAATGCCTTTCATAGCCTGCTAAAGCCAAGTTTAATGGTAATTATTTATATTTTGTTTAACATGTTGTAGGAGGCTTTCGCTACCAATAGTATGATGCTGGATGCAATTACCAGCGAAACGTCGTACTCAAATTGTAAATGTTGTGGTTTCACGCTTCAACACACCGGTGGGCTAAAGCAGTGAACTAATTTGTCTTTTGTCAACGTGACACTTTTTGACTGATTGGCCGTGTCGGGTGGTGGAGGGTTACGACACATTTATAAATAACGCGATCTAAACCCAAAAACGTTGATTATGGACACTTTTATATTTACGCAATCTTACCAACAACGAAGAACTCTCACGAATTTATATTCGGTTGTATTTTAAAGAATCTTGCCGATTTTCGTGAATGGTCGAAACCCCCTTTGCTCAAACCAGCTCGTTCTTCCAATCGGTTTGCCTCTAAATTGACCATTATTTAGTTCCCTATGATCATCAGAACAGTTTATCTTCTTGTGACAGTGTGACCGCCATCCTTATGCCCCCCCCCCCCCCCCCCCAATACGCACGATTTGTAATTGCGCAATGTTGTGCCTTATCATTAAAGGCCATTGGCGACACTTGGTACAGCAACGGTACAGATTGTTGGTGTGTGACCACGACACTCGTTAAGTCGGCATAGCCGCGGCATGTGTGGTTGTCCTGGCATATAACGAGGCTTTTTGGGACCCTCCTGAATATTGAAGGTTCCTCGCCCGCAAAGCTGCAGAACGATGCAGAACGATGCTGGCTCGTAGCTACCACACTGCGCAGAAACTGCACGTGCCAAGGCAGCAAGCCCAGCATAGTACTGCAACCGCTGTACGTAACGGCTGCAGGTAAAGTTTTAGGTTATGGTTTTTAGAACATTTCTTCGTACTTCTTGGTTCTTTCGGTAAAGTCATGTAGAAGGAAAGTAATAAAATAATAAAAATAAAACATAATAAAAAATAATTCTCACGACGTTTCCGCCACAACGCAAGCAGCCGTCCTCGGGTGAAGAACCAGGTCTGTCGGGGAGACCGCGTCTGGGGCATTCTTAAATTAGCCTGGTATTCTGAGGATCCTTAATATACCGGAGTTTGTGTTATACCGCGTACATGATTATATTGTTGTGCAGTAGCCAGACCACTGGTTGGCTGTGACGCACTCTGCACCAGAGCTGAGCATTGTCAGCAGTCCTACCTCTCGTGTCTCTCAGGCTTCCTGTCCTCGGGCTCGTAGCGTCTCCATCGGAGACGCCGAGCTCGCACCGCTGGGATGTCCGCGGTTGGAATCTGTGTTTTTTTTATTTTATTTATCCGCCAGTGATTTTAAACAAGGTTCTCAAGCCGTAGGAGATGGTCTCGGTCCCGTCACCGGTACAGTAATTGCACTATGAAAACAATTGCAATGCTGGTAGCTTGCTTATGCGTTTTTGTTGGCAACCCTCTCCTTACAAAACGTGAACGCTGTCCAGTTTCACTTCTTCTTGGCTGGCTGCTCACATTTTATTTCCGCACACGTATTCTGTGCCGCCTCCTCACATCCACTGCCCTCGCATCTCGTTCCACCGCATCCTTGGATCTCACCCTCTGCTCCCTGCACTGCACTGGTGGCATCTCCACAGTCCTTCTAATCTAAGGGTCTCTGTGTGTGTGTGAGTTTATCAGTGATTTTTTTTTTGGTTTATGGATCTCTTGTTTGTGGGTCTCTATGATCTCCATATCCTCTATTTGCATCTACTTCTTTGTCTGTTCTAAAACAAGAGCCCAAACCTTCTAAGTCTTCCTTCCATTATCTTCGGCATGTTAGTTGACACCTGCTGAGTGTCTCGCTTCTCCATTCACCGTCAGGTGCGAGACCTGCGAGAGAAAGCAGTAGGGGACCCAGCCTTGCCCGTGTCATTGATGTGACCTATGTTGGGTGTGCGGGTGTTTTTTTTATGCGGTCGGCTGTTGCTCCTTTTAGACCGTTGCCAGGCTGTTGTGGGCACACATCCCGAGCAACGGCGGGCAATGAATGGGTGGTGGTTTTCCTACGCTGCCACTAAAAAGATGAACATCCGTGGAGGGACACGGGCAAGGCCGAGTCTCCTATTGCCTTCTGACAGGTTGGCCAAGGTCACTCGAGGAAAGTAATACTATTAGGTGACTTGAATGTCGGTGAGTGCATAACAATATTTGATCGTTGGGAGTGATTGGGAGCTACATGCCATCATTTATATCGTTATTAACAGCAGGTTGGGAGATGTATGCGCAGCTCGTGGGCTCTCAATTAACGGTGTGGTGTTTGATCGCCGATGGTGCATGATCACAACATCCTGGATGTACATCAGACCAGACTACTTTTACCTGCCAGACTGTAAGGGGGGCAGAACTGTCAATGTGAGCCCACGTCAATGACGCCATTGATATTTTGTGGAGCTGATCTGTCTCCCCCCCCCCCCCCCCCCACCGTAAGATTAGGCTGCCATTCTCACACTAGGCGGTGAACATCCACCTAGGATCCCATTTGAAACCTGCAATCGCCTCGTTCAAGATCGGCTTTCGATATGCTGCCCTTGGTATCTTCCCCTCCCACGTCCCGAGGAACGTGAGGGAGAAATGGGTGAGCTTGAAGAGGGGGAGTGGCTCTTGCTGCTGTTGTGGCAGTGCCAGGCAACTGTTGGACACCTCCCCTGGCTGACGAAGCTGCTCCAGCGAGCCGAGAAGTCGATGCCCCCCCCCCCCCCTTGTGCACCGTTTTGATGGTCCAACAATGAGGACTTGTCACAGCCATCGGTCAGATAAAACAAAAAAATTTTATTTCACCAGGTAAAGTCCACTGAGCTATTGTATCTCTTTTTTCGGAAGCGACCTGGCCACAAACGATAGTTGAATAAAGTGGCTTATCTGGAAAATGTATAGCAGCCAAATAATCTAAAACGCGTGATGGTGATTCTAAATTTGGAGGGGAAAAACAAGAGGACCTGGAGAAAAAATCCACGCGACCACGGGGAGAGAGACACCGCAAACTCCAACTATGAACGCGGTTGCCACGGCGGTAAGATGTTAGCTCCCTCGCCTATTATGCAAAAGGTCATGGGTTCAGTCCAGACCCTGATGCTCGTTGTATATTTGCAGTTTGCGTGTCTCTCTCCCCGTAGTCACACGGATTTTTCTCTGGGTCCGGTTTGTCCATCCACATTTTAAAAACGTGTTTCTGGATTATTTTGCTCCGATCAATTTCCACGTGATGATGAACCACTTTGTTGAGCTACGATTTGTGATGGTCAGGTTGCTTCTCAAAGTGCTCGGTAGACCTTATCTTGTAAATTAAAAATAGTTGAGCTTTGGTTTAGGTTTGGGTATTATCTGCCACTGGTGATGGCGGCGGTAGCCACCAATTGAACGGGTTGTCTTGCCCCGTGACAAGCTGGTGCACTCCGTGTCTCCGTGTGTTTTCGGAGGGAATGCAAAGACTCGCTTACTTCCTCGTTGCTTTCCCTTAAGTGCATTTCATTGTACCGTATGTTTTACCCGATTTTTATCTTGGATTTAGTTTTGTACGATTTTGTGATACCCCCTTGAGTGGGGTTTATATTTTAGATTTAAGATGAAACCTTCAAACCGTTGTGCCCCCTTTGCACACCTAATGTACATGTTTGTGTGCATATACTATGCGTGTGTTTTTGTAAAGCTACCAAAGGTCCTGGTTTGGCCAGGTATAGTTTCTGAAAGTCTGTCCCGTTTTATTCCTGAAGCAATCATGAAAATCACGATTTTTTTTTCCCCCACATTTAACATTTTCTGGCTTCTTGCTTGACCGCGTGATACAGGGCAGTAGGGGTTGGGGCCATTTGACCCGCTCGTGAACACCGCTTGTGACAAGCAGTGAGGCCAATGACTGTGGGTGTTGGGGCTGGGAGTTTAGCGGGTGTGCAGTTTTTTAAAGTGGGCAGTGCTGATGGGAGGGCCCTCTACATAACCATGTGTCATGGGTGAGCTTCTTAAAAATGTATGGTCTCTCTATGCATGTATGTGCGTATGCAATGGTTGGTTGTGTGTGGGGGCACAGGAGCGACGCTTGCGACCAATGAGCGGAGCCCCAGGGTGGCTGAAACGCAGCGAGTAGGCACACGAAGGCGAGGCACAGGTGGTGCATCGGCCAGTTATCTCATTCGGTCAATCTACGGCTCCTGGGTCTGTCCCCGTGACGACCTGCCAGCGGGCGTTCGACACTTCACGTGGCCTTGAAGTGCACAGACGCCGTGGTGAAATCCCCACCACTTAATGGCGAATGGCGGTTGTTGTTTTGTTGTTGTTTTTGTTGTTGTATAGCTGCATTCGTTTGTTTCCTTGTGCGCCGTCACCAACCCGTAGACTTGCGCGTGATCGGCGACACGGCGCGTTGACGGGGGCGGTTGCCGCGCGGCCCGGCGCCTCCCAACCATGACTGAGGTCGGCATCGTGAAGGAGGGATGGCTGCAGAAGAGAGGTGAGTTGGCGAGGTGGGGTCCAAAACCCGATGTTGCACCAAAAAAAGTTACAAATCGTAATGTCGGTCATGAAAGGCTACGTGTTTAAAAAATTTATTGAAAGCTGATATTGTGGTTGCGAGGTGTTAACTACCTCGCCTAGTGTACAGAAGGTCTTCGGTTCAATGCCCACCCTGTGGTCATGTGGATTTTTCTCCGGGTCCTCTGGTTTTTCTCTCCACGTTTTACAATGAACGTACGTTTAGAGTTTGGCTTCTATAAATTTCTGCATGAGGTATCATTTGTGGCCAGGTCGCATCTGAAAAAGAGCAACATGACTTTAGTGTGCCTCGCCTGGTAAAATAATGTTTTTTAATAGTTTAGTTTCATTTAATTTGCAAAACTTGATATTGTATCATTGTGAAATTATATCGTATGCGGGGAGGATGAGCCTGGCGCTTGACTCGCGTGTGTGTACACGTGTGCGTGCGTGCGCATGTTCCCCACGCTGCCCGCCGTGCAGGAGAGTACATCAAGACATGGCGCGCACGCTACTTCCTCCTGAAGGCAGACGGCTCCTTCATCGGCTACAAGGAGAAGCCTCAGGTGGCGGAGCAGCAAGACCCCTTGAACAACTTCTCCGTGGCCAGTGAGTTGCCGGCGCTGTGCCAGATGCCAAACCGCTTCCGCCTGTGCCCTTAACTGCATGCAGGGCCCCCGCTCCAGCTGTCGCTAGTGCGGTGCGACATTCATTGACCGCGATGTGTGGTTAAAAAAAAGTTACTTTTTTCTTGAATCGTATCGTGACAATTTGTGGAATTGCAACGGAAGGAATGGTGGTTGTTGCCTGCTTCTAAACGTATCTGGTAATGCTGCCCTATCGGCCTCCTCCTGCACAGCAGCCCAGACATTCGTTGAATTTATAAGAGCCCAGGATGTTAGCCGTGTTCGGCGATCGAATACGGGTCGCCAGGTTCCTAGCGCAATGCCCTGACCACTGCGAGACTCCTGCTCCCAAGATGTCACAGATGAGTAAATACACATTCGTCACGGCGCAAACGAAGCCCTGCAATGTCGATGCAACGGCACGGCCAGCGCAGAGAAGATGTGCATACCCTACCCTACCCGATACTTAGCCCTACCGGGTACAGGTACCCGTTTGCGACCCCTGATGTGGCCGGGTACGGGTACGGGTAGGCCGTGAGTCACTGGTGAGTCACTGATGAGTCACCGTTTGTCACTCATTTCCCAACATCTTGACTCTTCTCACAATTTAAGTTCCTAGAATCAACCCACCCGCGCCTGCAACATGGCTTCATCCCAGAGGTCGCAATCTGGTACCCGTACCCTACCCGATGCCGAGTTTCGGGTAGGATACGGGTGCCTGTTTGCGACCCTGGTGCGGCCAGGTACGGGTACGAAATCAAAACCCGTTTGCGACCTCTGATATGAGGCGCAGAGTACAAATGCGAGTCCAGACAAAACGAAGCGGAAGATTAAATCCTTACTCGAATGGACACCCCGAAGTCGTGACGATTCATTAAATTGGTTGATTTTCAACTGCCAAGCAAACTTTGGATGCCAGCGACCTGGGTTGCATACCTGGCCATGTGCATAGTGAGTGTCTGGCAACTGCCTCATCCGGGTTTCCCTTTCAAATCCCTTTTGCAGCATCGTGCACGAATACGCACTTGGGCATTGTGCAGTGACAACGAGAGCAATCGTCGTCAGGGGTCACCTTCGTCGTGCCGATGCGATGCCTGCACCGGGTTTTCTTTTGCCGGCCGCGTTCGTTTCGTGTCGTAGGTCCCAGGTAGAAGCGCGTGACGGACGGGTATCGTCTACGGGCCGTTTCGAAGTATCGGTTCTCCCGTGTGGGCGTGGATACCCGTACTGAACGAAGTTTGCGGGGGCCATCGGTTCCCTCACAGTTGTCGTAGGATATCTGCGTGTCAAAACGATCAGCCGGTGCGGTGCGGCGTGCGTGCCGAAACGGGTGTTGTGGCACGTGGTGCCGGTCGAAAGGGGCGCCCTCTGACCGCCGCGTGGCCGTGTGCGCGTGCTCGCAGAGTGCCAGCTGATGAAGACGGAGCGGCCGCGGCCGAACACCTTCATCATCCGCTGCCTGCAGTGGACGACAGTCATCGAGCGCACGTTCCACGTCGACACGCCCGATGAGCGGTAGGCGCTCCGCCCGCTCATTCTCTCGAAATGTGCGCCGACTCGCGCACGCGCTCGCCTACTCCGTCGCGTGGCGTGTGTGCTCGCGTGGCGTGTGTGCTCGCGTACGCAGTCGTTCGCTTGGTGAAACGCCGAGAAGGCGACGCACGTGGTCGCACGCCCGTTGGCTTGCCCGCGCAAACGTTCACGCGTTCGCTCGAACGCGCGCTCGCGTTTACTCGCTTGCGCATTCGGATATTTGCGGGGTTTTTTTGCGGTTCGTGTTTCTAACTGGGTGGGCGGTCGCCCCGTTTTCCGCATGCGCGTGCCGCACCCCGCGCCGCCCACCGCCGCTGCGCCAGGGAGGAGTGGATGCGGGCGATACAGACAGTGGCTGACCGGCTGGCGCAGCAGGAGGAGGAGAGGATGGACGTGACGGCAAGCCAACCCAGCGAGGGCCCGTGCACCGAGGGCATGGAGACCTGCAGCACACGGCCCAAGCCACGCGTGGTGCGCGCACACGCACGCACATGCACACGCACACACGCACAAAGACAATGATCCCCTATTTAGCCTTTATGGGGGATTGATAGGAACCTGCTGACTGGAGCTATGCACGAGATTGAAAACTCATTTCTGTAGAACTGCTTTTTGTGTTTGGTTGTCCTTCCCTCGCACCTCTGATTTAGCGCGGTTGGCTTCGTACGGTGCGAAAGAAGTTCAACGTGCATGAAAACTATATTGGGGAACGGCACGAGCGCCTAATGAATGTCGACACTGCACATGCGCGCAGACGCATACGTACGCACGTACCTACGCAAGCGCACGCACGCAAGTGCATATGTATCCGAAGGCACGCGCACATAGACATAATATGCACGCACGTTCATACGCACTCAAGTGTGCGCACATAAGAATGCACACGTAGGCACACGTATGAACACACATGCATGTGCGCATACACACGCTTCTGCAATGGTCCCATCTATAGCATGCTCGCTCGGTAGCTCAATCGGTAGCACGCCGAAATGTACATCAGCTCGAAGCACGCTGCTGGCATGCTGACCTCCTGCGTGTCTTGTGTTGGTGTTCGGCAGACGATGAACGACTTCGACTACCTGAAGCTGCTGGGGAAGGGCACGTTCGGCAAGGTGATACTGGTGCGGGAGAAGGCGACGGGGAAGTACTACGCCATGAAGATCCTCAAGAAGGAAGTCATCGTGGCCAAGGTGCGCGTGGGGCCCTCGTGAGTTCGTGTGTGGGTAAAACACGGCAGGTTGGCACAGCTGGTGCATCGGCCCGGTCATCTCAGTCGACCCGTGGCACCTGGGCAGAGGTCGCAATCGGGTACCCGATACCCGCACCCAGCCGGGTACGGGTACCCGTTTGCGACCCTGGTGAGGCTGGGTACGGGTACCTGTTTGCGACCCTGGTGAGGCTGGGTACGGGTAAGGAATCAAAACCCGTTTGTGACCTCTGCACCTGGGTCTGCCCTTGTGACCTCCTGCCAGCGGGCGTTCCGACACTTCACGTGGCCTTAACGTCACATGGCCTGGCACAAGTGCCGTGGTGATGTCACAACCACTTGGTGGCGCATGGCGGTTGTTGTGGCGATGAGAGTGTGCGGTGGCGCAGTGGTTTTAGTGTGCTGCGCTACAATCCCGGTCACCAAGGTTCGATTCCCGCTCGTGGCCAACACCAATGACTACTATCTCCCCTAGATCGACTCGGCCTAAAATGAGTACCTGGTGTGGTGTATAAACATCGCCAATAGGCGGCCGGGCATGGGGCTGGCCACACATCCCCCCTCGTGTGTGCCGTGCCGCCCTTCATCGGTGCGTGCGGACAATGCTTGCCCCAACAGTCTGGTAACAGCTATACGGGGAATCCTGTGTCTTGTTGTGTGAATTGGGTAGTTTGTTTGTGTGCCTTTTGTAGGTCATGCAGTTGTAGACTCGGTGTTTTCCGTGTCGTGTGGTTGTAGACTCGGTGTTTGTCGTGCGCTTGTAGACTCGGTGTTTTCCGTGTCGTGCGCTTGTAGACTCGGTGTTTTCCGTGTCGTGTGGTTGTAGACTCGGTGTTTTCCGTGTCGTGTGGTTGTAGACTCGGTGTTTTCCGTGTCGTGTGCTTGTAGACTCGGTGTTTTCCGTGTCGTGCGCTTGTAGACTCGGTGTTTTCCGTGTCGTGCGCTTGTAGACTCGGTGATTGTCGTGCGGTTGTAGACTTTATGTTTTCCGTGTCGTGCGGTTGTAGACTCGGTGTTTTCCGTGTCGTGCGCTTGTAGACTCGGTGTTTTCCGTGTCGTGCGGTTGTAGACTTTATGTTTTCCGTGTCGTGCGGTTGTAGACTCGGTGTTTTCCGTGTCGTGCGGTTGTAGACTCGGTGTTTTCCGTGTCGTGCGGTTGTAGACTTTATGTTTTCCGTGTCGTGCGGTTGTAGACTCGGTGTTTTCCGTGTCGTGTGCTTGTCGACTCGGTGTTTTCCGTGTCGTGCGGTTGTCGACTCGGTGTTTTCCGTGTCGTGTGCTTGTCGACTCGGTGTTTTCCGTGTCGTGCGGTTGTAGACTCGGTGTTTTCCGTGTCGTGCGCTTGTAGACTCGGTGTTTTCCGTGTCGTGCGCTTGTAGACTCGGTGTTTTCCGTGTCGTGCGGTTGTCGACTCGGTGTTTTCCGTGTCGTGCGGTTGTAGACTCGGTGTTTTCCGTGTCGTGCGGTTGTAGACTCGGTGTTTTCTGTGTCGTGTGGTTGTAGACTCGGTGTTTTCCGTGTCGTGCGCTTGTAGACTCCATGTTTTCCGTGTCGTGCGCTTGTAGACTCGGTGTTTTCCGTGTCGTGCGGTTGTAGACTCGATGTTTTCTGTGTCGTGCGGTTGTCGACTCGGTGTTTTCCGTGTCGTGCGGTTGTAGACTCGATGTTTTCTGTGTCGTGTGGTTGTAGACTCGGTGTTTTCCGTGTCGTGCGGTTGTAGACTCGATGTTTTCTGTGTCGTGCGCTTGTCGACTCGGTGTTTTCCGTGTCGTGTGGTTGTAGACTCGGTGTTTTCCGTGTCGTGCGGTTGTAGACTATGTTTTCCGTGTCGTGCGGTTGTCGACTCGGTGTTTTCCGTGTCGTGCGCTTGTAGACTCGGTGTTTTCCGTGTCGTGCGCTTGTCGACTCGGTGTTTTCCGTGTCGTGCGGTTGACGGGTGTCGCCTGTGTGCGGGTGCTCGTTAGGACGAGGTGGCGCACACTCTCACGGAGAACCGAGTGCTTCAAAGCTGCCGACACCCATTTCTCACGGTATGGAAACTTTAAACCATTTAAACGATCAGCAGATCAGGCCCGCTGAGCTTTACAGCGCTCTTTCAGAAGCGACGTGGCCACAATTGTTAGTTCAACGAAGTGGCTTATCGCGTGGTCATTTATAGCAGCCAATTGCACTGAACGCACGTTGATTTAAATGTGGGGGGAAAAACTGGAGGACCCGGAGAGAAATCCATGTTTAGGGTGGGGGGGGGAGGGGAGAGAGACTCACAAACTCCAAATATACAGCAGGTGTCAGGGTCGGGATAGAACCCACCACATCCTGCATACCAGGCGAGCTTGTTGACATCTTGGCACCATGGAGCTCGCAGCTTTCGAATCCGAGGACTCGTCCAACATTTAAAATGTTTTTTTTTTTATTCTCTAAAGTTGCCTGTACGACGCTGAACAATCGCGCAGTAATCTAAACTTGTGTTCATAGCGAGTCATTCATTGTTGCCCCCTTTTACAACAAGGATGGACGGATGATGCATGAACTCTTTCAACCGATGGTTGCAAAGTGTTTAAAAAAAATAGTCAACGGCTCTTCCTCCAGTAGCTACACACGTTGGCTGTTTCCTGTTTTGTTCCGCACAACTGTTTATTGTGACACTTCAGCGATAAGAATAAAAGGCTCGCGTGACTTCCATGCACTCCGTCTGCGATATCACTGCCGCACGACTGCAGTGCTTTCTTACTGGTAGGAACCTCCTGGTTACACCAGTCCACAGGGGATTATTGTGTCCGTCCGTCGTGCAGGGTGGGGCTCTGGAGAGGGGAGGATGGGGAGGGCCTAGGTGGGGAGGGGTGGGGCTGGGTGGGGAGGGGCTGGTCACCCCGTGGTGCCCTTATAAAACTCAACGTTTAACCTACTCACGCCGGCTTGTGCCCGCCCTCACAGTCGGGCATATTTGCGGAATACACCACGCCGCCGTTGACCCTGGCCATTGACCGAGCAACCCAACGTTCCTACCAGCTCCCTCCGCAGGAATGTGTTAATAGCGCGCTGTAGTGACGTCCACTGGAGTGTGCGTTTAGCTGTTGTGGAACAGCGTGGCTGGCCTCACCCGTGGGGTGGGGGTGCAGCACCTTCTTGTCCAATGTCACCTCCCTCCCCCCTTTTTGTAAAGCCTGGCACCTGGGCCTCGGTGTAGCCGTGCCCTCATTGTTTGTTGGTTCCCCGACCCCCCACCCCACCCTGCAGTCGCTCAAGTATTCCTTCCAGACGCACGACCGCCTGTGCTTTGTCATGGAGTACGTCAACGGCGGAGAGGTGAGGCTCCGGTGTGCGTGCGCTTGATGTACGAGTGCCGTTGGGGAGCGGCAGCACGGCTACCACCACACTGCGCCACGATCGCGGGGACTCTCGTTCGTTTCGTGCTCGTGGCCAATATCGGCGATGAAAATCTGAAACGGTTCTGTGTCCTCTTCTAGATTGGTTCGGCCTTAAACGATCTCATGGTGCCGTATTAAATCATCGGCACTGAGCAGACACAAATGTGGCCGAAAATGGTGCTGTCCACACCCTCTTGTGTGCCGTGCTGTCTTTCATAGGAGTTCGGTAACGGCAATTCCCCCAGCAGTGTAGTGCATGAGTGATGTGTGGGAGCGCTAATCCTGCAGTGTGTGTGTGTGTGCTACGTGCCTTTTGTGCTCTGCGCCGCCCGACCCCACAGCTGTTCTTCCACCTGTCACGCGAGCGCGTGTTCTCGGAAGAGCGCACGCGGTTCTACGGCGCCGAGATTGTATCGGCGCTCGATTACCTCCACACCGAGAAGAACGTCGTCTATCGGGACCTCAAGGTGACCTACTCCCTCCTCATTCTCGTCCCTCGGCCTTTTGGGCCGTGACGATTTCCTGCACGGATATCTCCGCGCACCGCTCTGTTGGGGCACACTCGACAGCGGTGGAGTTTGCCGCGCTGCCGCCTAGTAGTGGATTCGCACGAGGGCCTTGGTGTCCTCACACGTGCAACGTTTTTATTAAAGCGCTCCCGTCGTCGTTAAGCCAGCGGAGGGAGGCCGTGTCGGCACGCCGGCGGGGAATTTGAAGACGGGAACGGTGGCAGTGTTCGCCCCTGGGTCCGCTTGCTCGGTGGTATCTCCAGGACACGATGGGCAGGTTTTCCCGGTTCACAGCAGCAGGCAGAGTAAAACCGGACGCAGTGCCGCGGGTCCACGCTACTTTTACAGCGAAATCAAATAAAACCGGTCCCACTTAATTTTTTTATTTTAGTTAGGGGGCTGAAAATTTGATTCCTTCCTCCGTTGGGCACCTGCTCACAATCTCCTCCTCCGTCCGCTTCACCCCGCACCCCCGATGCTGAAGCTTGAGAATCTGATGCTGGACAAGGACGGACACATCAAGATCACCGACTTTGGGCTGTGCAAAGAGGGCATCACGGACGGCGCCACCATGAAGACCTTCTGTGGCACTCCCGAGTACCTGGCGCCAGAGGTGTGTCACTGGACCCCCCCCCCCCCCCCCCGCCAACAGCCTGTTTGTCAGAGTTATTCTTGCCCCCGAGTCTCCATGTCACCGCTCACTTGTGTTCGTGTCGTCGTGTTCCTGTGCCAGCAAGTCTCGTGTCTCAGTGTGACCATGCAACCGTGTCTCAGTGTCTCCGTGTTTTTCACGTCCGCATGCGTCTCTTGTGTCATCAGGTTGCCGTGTTCTTGAGCAATTTTCATCCCCATGTCTCTGGGCTTCCTTATTTCCGTGTCGCCATGTCCCCAAGGTCTGTTTGTCTCGGTGTCCCCCAGTGTTCGATTGGCCTTGTCTGCCCCGTACATTAATGTGTCCATGTATCCGTGGCATTGTTTATCCACGCGTCTATCTTCCCCTGTATCTGTCCCCGTGTCTTTCGGTCCAGATTTATCTGTCCCTATCCCTGCTACCCCTAACCCTAATAATCTCTCGTGTTATGGGTGTGCATGCGAATCCTAACTCTACCTCCTAACCCTAACCCCAGTCGTGTCACCCTATTCCCAATTATAACCTCAGTCCTAACCCTCTCCCCCTTACTGTGTGTGTGCATCCCCAACTCTCCTTCCTAACCCCCCCCCCCCTCAACACTCTTGCCTTGCTGTGTGTGTTCCTATCTCTACCCCCTCTCTCCCCACACCCCACCACCACCACCCCAACTCTCCTTGCTTCATCTCCCCAGGTGCTGGAGGACAATGACTACGGGCGAGCGGTGGACTGGTGGGGCCTGGGCGTGGTCATGTACGAGATGATGTGCGGCCGCCTGCCCTTCTACAACCAGGACCACGAGAAGCTGTTTGAGCTCATCCTCATGGAGGACATCCGCTTCCCGCGGACGCTCTCCAACGACGCCAAGGCCCTGCTCTCCGGCCTGCTCCTCAAGGACCCCAAAAAGAGGTGGCCCCACGGCACGCCGAGGCGGGAGGGGGGCCCTGACCTCGCCGTCGCCGCGTAGGGGGCATGGATGGGGGGGGGGGGTGCCCACCGGTTGAGGCCGTCCAGGGGTTGGGCTTGACTTATTCAGCTGCTGTATGAATTTCCACGTGATTGATGAGCCGCTTTGTTGAGCTATCGTTTACACGTCCAGCTCTCTTCTAAAAAAGAAGCAAATAGATCGGTGGGCTTTACCTTCTAAAATAAAAAGTGTAAAAAAAATGAGTGCTTTGCTTACCTTTCCTAATACTTGCACTCAATCGTGTTTTTTAAAATTGTTTGTTGTGGTAACGTTCTCAACCGGCCCCGACTGGACATCTGTGAAAAAGAGTTTTACAGCTCATAGAATTGCTCAAGTTATCGCTAAGTGTTTTGCTGAAGATTCCGAGTCTGACACCCGAGATGAACAACATGCCCCACGTGTAGCCTCCTGGCGGCTGGTTGAGCGTTTGTCTCCGCCCTCGGCTGCCGTTTGCACGCTGCTCCTGCTGCGGGTGTCTCCCTCGCTCCGTGCGGGAGTAGATGTCTTCCAAAAAAAAAGTGGGCCCACAAAACGAAATCGCACCACAGCCGCCTGCCGAGTAGCACGAATCGCTACACGGACGACATCCCGCGTCTGACCGTGTGCGAGGTGAATTCAGACGGCATGGAGCAGATAAATAATAATAATTTATAGAGCGGCCTTAAAGAATCGTTCTCAAATATACCGCGTATACGTACGCGGTATTTAGCCGCGTAATATCTACGCGAAATTGCAGGACCGGTTCAGGTATCACTCCCTTCTATCTTGTCAGCAGTGGTTGTGAATCGTACTCGGGTGGTGTGGTTTGTAACAACTTGCCGTTGCCCCAGAGAGTTATGGGGTGGATGCCACTTGAACAAGTAGCCGGTATTTATTTTGCGGTGCGTGTGCAGTGCGGTGACCTCGCGGTGTTTTGCGGTGCGGTGACCCCCTCGGTGTGGCGTGTGTGCGGTGCCGCGCAGGCTCGGAGGAGGACCCGATGACGCCAAGGAGATCATGAGGCACAGCTTCTTTGCCGGCACCAACTGGCAGGATGTTTACGAGCGCAAGGTCGGTGCGGGCGGCCAGAACCGTGCGGTCGCGTTGGGGCCGGGCGTTCGGTCATCGTCGTCATCAATCGTGGCTTGCTATCGCTCCTCTCGAACGAGCTAGACCGGACGAATGAAACTCTTGCTACGGAACTGGACGGAGCAAATGAGACGTACGGTACAGATTCATCGTTGTTATTTTTACGGTCTGTTCGTCTTGCCGAGCCAGGCGACAAAGCTGCTCCATCCGCAGCAGCGCAAAGTGAAGGCCACGAATCCACCGCCGGGTCTGGCAACAGGGGTCACTCGTTGATAGTTTACGGTATAGTCTTAGTCGCTAACATGTCTCTGGAGGGCAGGTTGTGGTCACTTTCGCTAGCGGGTGGTGGGGGGGGTGAGCGTGCTGGGCCCGGGGCAAATCTCACCGCGTGTGCCCTGCCGAAGTATTACGTCTTGACACCGTGACGTCAAAAGCCTGGGCCCCCCAGAGCGTGGGGCCCGGGACGGTTTCCCCAATTTGCCGTGCACCCCAAGGGGGCGGGGGGGGGGCGGCTCTTGACGTTGATCGCCAGGCATAGAGGTTGGCTGCACACGGGAGCCTGTCCGGTGTAGAAGCGGATGAGACTGGTGCAAACGGACGAGGTGGAACTTGCGTAGAAATCGGTAGAAGCGAGAAAAACTATAACGCTTCGATGAATATTGTAGAGGTTATGGTTACAGCCCGTTTTAAAGAGAAAGATCCCTATTTTTTTTATCGTCTTTAACAGACGACCTGGGGCAAGTGCTTGTTCGTGAGCACCGAATTAAGGCCGGCATGGCGTACGTCTTTGTCGTGGCGATGTTTACACACTGCACCAGGTACTCATTTGAGGCCGAGTCGACCTAGGGGAGGCCCAGTACCAGTTCACACAATTGTTACTGACGTTGGCCATCGGCGGGAGTCGAACTTGGGGGGGGCAGGTTCGCAGCGCAGCGCGCTACACCGACGCGACCGCTCCCCACACGTAAACACACACTCGTGTTCGGTATTGTACTCGCACGCACACACACGACGCACGTACGCCAACGTATTAAGGCAGTGCACGTGTCGCTCTGTCGCCCCCCCCCCCCACTCACCCCGTGTAGCTGCCACCCCCCTTCAAGCCGCACGTGACGTCGGAAACGGACACGCGGTACTTCGACGAGGAGTTCACGGCACAGACCATCACTATCACGCCGCCAGACCGATGTGAGTAAGCACCTTCATCGCCACCATCGCCACCATTGCCACCATTATCGCCACTTAATTCCCACCGGGCTTTACTTTCGTCATCACCGCCAGCATGCCACCAGACCGACGTGAGTGGCATCATCATCATCGTCGTCGTCTTTTTCTCCACCATCACCATAGTCAACATTACGCTGCCCAGCTGTTATGAGTGACAACACCACCACCACCACCACATCTACCACCAGCACTGCCACCGTGCCCGTGTATTTGTGTCTAAACCCCTCCACCACCCTGCCCTCTCCCCACCTCCGCAGACGACAGCATGGAGTCTCTCGACAACGAGCGGCGGCCCCACTTCCCCCAGTTCTCCTACTCGGCCAGCGGCAACCAGTAGAGCCGGCGCCCGGCAGCACGGCACACACCGGGATCTTGCCGGCTCCTCGCCTGCGACCACACCTCCCCACCCTCCCGCCCCCACTCGGCCAAACAGCACCGACCCACCCTCCCATCTACGCCCCCGGCGTCGACACCACGGAATGCCGTAAATACCCACGCCGTGCCGGACGGGGCAGCTGGCGGGGGGGGGCGGGGGCGACCTGGGGATGACGACAGTTGAGGGTGAGGTGGGCACGGTGGGTATGGGGGGGGGGCAATCGTGGCACCATTTGCCGCAGAGGTTCGTCCCAGGCGCCCGTCGGGGGAAACGGTTGTCCGCACGAGGCTGTGTTCGGTTTTCGTTTTTTTATTTTTTTGTTTTTTTTACTTTTACACGACACGTGTGGTTTTTTTTTTGTGGTTTTGTTTTTTAACTGGTCGGTGGGCACTGGGAAATTGAGCCCCCCCCATCCCCCCCCCAGGGTTGTGTTAATGGCGGCGGCGGTGGTGGCACGAGTGGACGCGTGGACAAATAGCAGAGCAGACGGTGGGTTTGTGCCGTGTGGGTAGGCAGCGTGCGCGACAACAAGAGTTCTTCCAAAAACGACGACAAGAAAAAACGACACCCCGTGCTTTCCCATTGACAGCGATCGCGCTCCTTCCACAGCCACCGCTCGCACAACCACAGTGGCGATTCTAGCACACGGTCGTCTGCATGGGGGTGGGGGGCCGGGGGTGGGGTGGGGGGGGGGGGGCCACCGAGCAGGCAAGCGCGACTATCTCACTGTGGTGGGGGTTTCCCACGCCCCTCCGCACACTCAATGCAAACCGTGGCGAGTTGGATCTGACTGAGAGGTCCGGTCCCTGGGTTGGGGGGGCGGGATGTGGGTGGCTTTGGCGGTGGGGGGGGGGGAGGTTCCTGTGTCGACCGTGCAGCCGCTGGTGGAATCTGTCAGAAGGAAGGAAGAGATGGCGGCATAGGGGAGGTGTGGGGGGTGGGGGGGAGGTTTCGCGTTTGCGAGTCGCCGCCACCTCGTCAACTTGAACTCCAGTGCCTCCCAAGCATCCCAAGAAGTTGTCTCTGAATTGAGGGGCACTTGATGAAGGGGGGAATGGGGACAGTCGGGGGGGCAGGGGTGCACTGCTGTTCATTCAAGGGTCCCGTACCCCGCCAGGAGCCCCCTGGTAGAAACCCCACTGTGGCAACGGCCCCCCCCCCCCCCATCATGGGAACACTACCGTTACGACGCCGCGCGTTACGACGTCGGCACCGTTTGGCGCGCTTTGCGCGAGCGTTGAACTTTTTGTTTGTTTTTTTGTAAACACTACGGCGGGGGCGGGGGGGGTGGTGGAGCCTTCGAAAGGCCGAGCCTCTGCGCTCTGACGGTCGCGTCCACCGGATGACGTTCACCGGATCAAGTTGTCGTAGAAAAATGAAAAAAAGGCAGGAGAGAGAGGCGGGAGAACACGGAAAAAAATCCTAATTTTATACATTAGAGTTAATCTGTGACGTTGCGTGCGTAACTATATAAATATACAAAAGTTATATCTGTATACAGTATATATATATCACTAAATGCAGCCCGTGGCTCGGAGCTTATTTTTATGAGTTGCTGTAGGGGCGGGGGGCAGCGGGGGGGCGGGGGGGGGATGCGGTGGTGGGGGGGCGGTCACGATGGCCGTTGCTGCCGCCGCCGTTGACCCCTCCGGCCGGGGTCGTGAGATTCCGCGGCGAATGGGTCTCGTATAAAAAGAGGTCGCGGTTAAAAGAGCAGCGGCTGGAGTCTACTCTGCCGCAACCGCTGCTGGTGCGTCGCGGACCTGCAGCTCGATGGAGCCCCTGGAGCGCAATCCCCTTCCTCTCCTCAAGCGGTGTCCATTGGCCTACTCTTTCACACCGGAGCGCCCACGCCGAACCCCCACCGCCCGCACCCCTTGCCGATAGTGGCGGCTGCGGCTGCCCGTTTATACTGCCGGGCGGCGAAGCTGTGTGGCACATCATTGGGCGGATTTAAGACTCGGTGTCCCACGGTTTCAACTTCCCATTCAGGATTGTGCACCAGCGATCCACCTCTGGGTTGTCCCGGCGTGATGACCGTCGCGCCGTGGCGGCATCCGTAGGTTCGTTAACTACCGTCAAAAGGGCCGGCTCCGCTCGCGAGGTTGGCGGCTACGCGCGAGGGTTTGCGTGTGTCCCCGGGCTGCGTGACCCGGGGCTGTGACTACAGTGTGATGGCTTTGTGTCGTGGAGATCATGCCGAATGGAGACTACTCTCCTGCCAGTAGATAAGCAGCCGAAGTACGATTGGGAGGAATGTCACTCGTGTGCCAATGACCCGCCCGACCGTAACTCTAAAGTCTCTTTTAGTGTTTTCCAACTCTTAAGGTCGAATGCATTTTTGGCCTTCTGTCCGTGTGTATAAATGCGGTCACGATAACCCTCGTGAAAGATTTATATAATTTAACCGGAAATTTAGACCCAAGTTTTTGCTTGCTATTTATCGGGACTGGCTCTGGAGAAAACCGACCCACTTTTTTCTCCTAAGGGGGTTGCCCAAAGACCGTTTGCTCACGAGTGCAGATAAAGCGTCACTAGGAGGGGTTGAGGCCCTTTCGGCCCCCCGTGCGACGACGTCACACCGTGAAGTCGCCTCCTCTCCCTGTGTCCCGTCGCCTTGCTCGGCTCTGAAGGTGTAACATTATCATCCGCCATCGATTACTTTTGAGGACAAATGCGTTTTAGAATAGGACGCACGCAGCCGCAGCAGCTGCTGTCGGCATCGTTAAGGCTGCAAACGCAACGCTCCGCAGCTTTCCCCAAATACAACATCGTCGGGCCCTGATGAATCCACTGCTGGATGAAGGCCTCCCCCATGCCTTCACCAGTTGTTGTTGCTGTGGTCCTGCGATGTCGATGTCTGCCACATTGTTTGCGCAGGATCGTGCGAGAGACTGCGACGCCTCGAGGGCAGGTCGTCATCCAGCAGCGGATTTGATCGTGGCTGACGATTGGCGAGCGCATGTCGTGTACGCGAAGGTCACCGTTTAGGCAAATGTCTCGCGGTCGCTTTTCTACTTTAACTTAATTTTCTTTCCCCGCTCCGTGTTTTATATTTTCTTTTGTAAGGAAGAACCAAGTCAAAAACGCTCCACACGGCTTGCCTCTTGCATGCGTGGACGCATGGGGGCTCCAGGTGGGGGGGGGGGGGGGGGCCCGTTTAGTTAAATAACAGACACTTTTTTATTATTTGACGTTCGCGCTGCAGCGTGGACTTGCCCCGATTTTCATACGAGCCGCTGCAGAGCGCGGTGGGGGAGTGCTTCTGAACGTCACTTTGAAAGGCCGTGTTCTCGGTAGCTCGTTTGTTTTTGACTGCGCAAGGGCACACGGCGGTGTGCGCAGGTGTGTAAGCTACAGGGTAAAGAGCTGCTTGTTTGGGTTGCGTGGGGGGTGGGTGGGTGGGGGGTGGGATCTTCTCTGCCTTTAAAAAAATTGTGCAGCTAAAATTAGTCTCGGAAAAACGTTTCACCGGCGCGCACTCGTCCGCACCTCCTCGTTCGGGTTGGATATTCACTCTGCCCTTTCTCCCCCGTGGCTCATTCCTCGTGACTCATTCCTCCGCCGAATCATTCCGCCGGCTCGCTCGGAGCCACTGCCCACGGCTCCATTCCACTGCACTGGGGGGGAGGGGGTGGGGGGTTTGCCTTTTTTTCGGCGCGTCGCACGGAGGCGGACGCTGCGTGCGAAAAATGCGACGGCTTAAGGAAGTCGCATTTCGGAAGAAGAAACCAAAGGTGATGCCGTTTTAATTTCGTGCGCCCACGGCAGCGCGTGGATCTCCATTTTTCTGCTTGCGACACCGCGAGTAACGTGCGTGGCCTAGATTTATTTCTGTTTTCAAATTCCCCCCCCACCCCCCCCCCCCCGTGTTGGCCTAACGTGGCTCTGGTCCTGCCACCCACATGAAGCCCAAACGCTCGTTACAAAACAAATGGCACAATGAGGCCCCGCAGATTAACGCCGGCGTGGTGGTGATGGTGATGATCGTTCCTGTTTTGGTCATCGGCTACGACTGAACGCTCCCTTCTCGCCTCATGTGCTAGCGTTGGAACACCCCTTCACACGTGCGTGTGTACATGGGGGGGGGGGGGGGGGGAGTGTGTAGTGGTGCGCACACGCTTTGGCGTTAATTTATTTCCAGGTAATTTTTCTAATAAGCCGTGTTTGGGCTGCTCTCTCGAGCCAAAATTGTTGTGGCCGCGACGATGATGATCGCGTGTCCATGAGAGGTGGGGGGGGGGTAAGGGCTCAGCAGGGGGTGTCGAGATTGGTCGGACAGCGCACGGGCTGTGACCATCGCAGGCCAACGGCGTTGATGGTGCCGCTGTAGATGGGGGACGAGTGGTGCGGTGATCGTCCGGTGTTGTCGGCAGGGGTGTTTTTAACGGGTGTTCTACGCAGGTGAAGGGCGGTGTCGTGAAGGTCGTTTGCGATTTGGTGGTGGCTGTGCGGCCGCACTGTTTGGAGACGGCGCTTGTCCAGTAGCGCTTTGACGATTGGTGCGTGCGTGCGTGCGCGTGTGGGTTATGATGAATGTTTGCGAACGTTTGTTATGATCGATTTGGTTTTGCGCGTGCGGGGCGGTGGGGGGGGGGGAGTGTGGTGGCGGTGTTGTTTTGGATGGCTGTTAGCGACGGGGTGTTTATGGTGGTTGGTTGGAAAGGATGCTGTAACGGTGGCTTTGGGGGGGTGGTTGGTGTTGTGGCGATGGTTTGGAAGGGCCGTTATTCACGGCTGCTTGCGAGGAAGGGCGTTTGGGACGGGTTTCAGCCGTCGGCGTTGGCTGTTTTTTTGGGCGGGGAGTTGTCCCGGTGTTTTGGGACTGTGATCGATGCAAGGGTCATCGGTTTTCTGCGGGGTTGAGTGGGACGGGTGGTAATCAGGTTCCGTCTACCCGCCCCGCCCCCCCCTCTCATTCAAAAGCATGACAAATAGGAACCGATATGTGTTCGCCCGTGTTTTCGGAATCATTTCCTGCAGTCATTGCCCACAGAAGCTGCGGATTAGTTGGATGGAGCGAGTTGACGGGGCCACTCCTTAAACGATGTAGGGATCACTTTGCGTGTTTGTGGGTTGTTTTTCTTATGCTACAGGTCACCCAGACTTATCTTTCGAGGTTTATTCCACCGCATTCCAAATGCTTCCACAGCTGCTTCAAAGCCGCCCAGTGAAATGCACTTTGAGCTCACGAATATATTTTGTGCGTGTTTTGTATTATTATTATTATCGGGATCATCGTCATCATGTCGTTAGCGATCGCAGCCGCGGCCCCCAACTCAGCCGAGCGTCGATCGCAAATCGAAATCGTGTGTGGCCGCGACTGCCAATGCCATTTGGCGCGACCATAAGGAGGGGGAGTCGAGGGCGATGTCCACCTGGGTGGGGGGGGGAGAGAAGCCCCAGTGTCTGCCAGCCGGTGTTGGGGGAGGCGAGGAGGCAGAGGTCGCAACCGGGTACCCGATTACCGGTACCCTACCCGATACCCGGCTACCCGTACCCGACTGGGTACGGGAACCCGTTTGCGACCCTGGTGCGGCCGGGTACGGGTAGACCGTGAGTCACTGGTGAGTAACTGTTTGCCACTCATTTCCCAACGTCTTGTCTCTTCTCACAATTCAAGTTCCTAGAATCAACCCACCCGCGCCTGCAACATGGCTTCATCCCAGAGGTCGCGTACGGGTACCCGTTTGCGACCCTGGTGCGGCCGGTTACGGGTACAGGTAAGGAATCAAAACCCGTTTGCGACCTTTGCTAGAAGGGCCTTGTGGTGGACGTTGCCGCCTCCCGCACGGCTGGCCATGGTGGTGTTGAAATACCGCCGCGTGGACGAATTTTCCTGCCCAACCTAAAGCCAAGTTTTTTTTGTAGTGGAAAATTGGTGCGGCGTGATAATTTACGGGAGAGATGGGGTGGGGGAGTGGAACCGCTTTCGTTCCACCGGGGGGGGGGGGGGAGCCGAATAGGCAGGCAACCACACACACACACAGACGCGTGTCGGCGTTATCCAACAACGATAGCGCAAAGAATCGTGTGCCTGTCGACCGATGTATAATGAGGCCCTCGCAGTGACGGGAGCGGCATGAGCGCCGCACTAAAACCCATGAGCGGCGTGCGCGCGTCCGGTCGGAAATATTCCCACGCTTGATTGCGATATAGTGCCCACGAAAATGCGTGCGGTGATGGATGACCGTCGTTTGTGTGGCCGCGTTGGTGAAGGGTGGGTGGGGGGACGGCCCATGGGCGCTCTCTCGGATACCCACCGTGCGATGCATCGGAAACGAGGCAGGTGACTGCAGAAGAATAATTGACCAGGAGTTGGGGTTACGAATACGTTTAGGGCTACCAATTTGGCTTGGGTGCCGTTTGTCATCCGTTGTTGTTGTTGTTGTTCTTGAGCGGCATCGTTTCCCGTCGCATCGTTCAAACCCGAAACCGTGCAAGCTCCAGCAGCAGCAGCAGCAGCTTTGCCACCGCACGTTGCTCTCCGCCCCGCGAGACTCGTACGGAGGCCAACGAGAGAGAGAGGGAGCGTGACGGGGTAGAGGCCGCGTTTGTGCCCCCCCCGCCCCGTTGTGTTTATAGAGAATCTCTGATGAAGCTGCTCCCATGGAGCACAGTGCTGGGAGGAGGAAAGATTTAAATTTGAAAATAAAATCTCGATGGCGTTTAACAGGGAACTAAGGGGGTGGGGGGGGGGGGTTGCATGCTGATGGGGGATGGGGGTGAGGGGGGGTAATCGTTGTAATTTTCACCCGTATTTATTTCAGCCGTCTGTGTGTTTTTGTGCGATTTAAAAAAGTGTTACGTTGAAGCATTTAGTATTTAATGTTTTGGTTGCGTAGGCGTCTGTATGGGACCATCATGATGTCAGCTGTAGCGTTACTATTGAAGCAATACTGATCAATGCAACCACCCTACAGCGCTACAAGCAGTGTTACTAATGAACTACATTTAAACTGCCGTTTTGCCGAGTCATGTTACGTTTGTTGTGTTTTTTTTTTTAAAGCATTTCCGTCTTTTGATGTTTCGTCTCCTGACCGTATTTTTTTTTTCATTCTCGACGACGACGCTGTTTGGGCGATTTGATTTTTGTATTTTTTATTTTTGAGAAGGGCAACGGAGCGGCGGTGGCATTCTTGCCGGGGCGACTGCGGTTCACGATGACGGCGACTGTAGTCACGGAGGTCTTCAGTTTTTGTTTTTTTTATCCGGTGGAGGAGGGGTCTGTCGGGCTCTCGCGTGCATTGTGGCGGTGGTTGTAGGGGTGGAAATGAAAACCGTGCATGTTACTGCGCCTGTTTTCCGAAACGCTTAAGTTTTCTTCAAGGGCTCCGTCTCACCGGATTGAAACGCCCGTCCGCTCCACCGTCCCTGGTTGGCGATTTTGGACACGGAGGAGTCCAAGCGTGTAGGATGCGAACTCGGATCGCCGTGGCAATTTTTGTTGTCGTCACCTAAGACGACAGATGGGTGCCGCATTTCATAAAAGACGCCGGGTGTTGCTCCAGCGATCTTGTTGTCGGCTGCTTGCCATCACGCAGCCGGCCACGGCCAAGTCGCTATAACGTCCGGCTTTTTCTCCGAGGGGAAGACGCAGCCCAAAAATAGTGAACGGCTCTTCTCTTGTAGGTGTGGTTTTTTGTAGGCTGATGAGAGGAAAACAAAATGCTGTTTTTGAAGATAAAGCCAAGCGAGTTGGTTTCACGCTGGTGATGTCACTGACACATCACACCCATACGGTTCATGGCACTGATGATGTGACTGACACATCACACCCATTCGGCTTATGGCACTGATGATGTCACTGACACATCACACCCATTCGGCTTATGGCACTGATGTCACTGACACATCACACCCATTCGGTTCATGGCACTGGTGATGTCACTGACACATCACACCCATATGGTTCATGGCACTGATGATGTCACTGACACATCACACCCATACGGTTCATGGCACTGGTGATGTCATTGACACATCACACCCATACGGCTTATGGCACTCTGATGATGTCACTGACACATCACACCCATATACGGCTTGATATTGTATCCATGTGTGGAGGTTACAAGAGCTTTGCCATAGCGGCTAACTGATATTTAGTTACATTTTTGCAACTTTAAGAAGAAGCCTAAAGCTCATGTTGGATAGCCCCGGGTCACGACCCAAGCGGGTTTATCGGGATGACAATTTGCTGCTCTTAATGCGGTTCAGAATCGATATTTTTTTGCATCATTTTCCCGCACCGTGTTGCATGTAGCGCCGCCTTGTGGCTGCGGGGTTTTTTTTCTTCTTCCTAGGCCAATAACACAAACGGTATGATCATGGATTCGTACGTAGGATTAAATTGCACGTATATCGAGTTTTTAGTCGTCGCTGTTGGCACACACGGTCACGCGGCGAGTAACGTGGCAGATGAACGTCAGTTTGGTGGGTTGCGTTTTGCTTTCGAGGCGGAATAACTTTGCTAAAAGAACGCCCATTCCATGATGCGGAATGTGGTCGTTTGAAGCCAAAACGTTTACCTTGCAGCGTGCAGCAATGGGAAGCACCCTTCGTGCCACAAATGCAACGTAATGTTCCCCGGTAAAAAAAAACACCCGAGCTCCGTTTGTAGCACCGGTGTTGTGATGCATTGTGGGGGGTGTGGGGGGGGGGCCGAAGACTACGGATGGTGGTGGCTATTGCGTGCTGCGTTTCCACATGTGACTACTTCCCAATAACATAATTTTTCTGGAGTTTTTTTTTTTAAACAAAGGTTCGACATTCACGCAATTTCAGATCGAGGTTCGTTTGCAGCAGGGGGCGGATCTCTGCACGCACCAAGTCCTCGTGACGCTGCGTTGGCGTCGGTCACCCTGTGGCACTTGACATCGGCACGGTGGCACGCACCAAACGCCTCTTCTGTCTTGGTGCGTTGGAATTCGCCAATCACTTTACCGCCACGGCGTCGTTTATGCCCGTCGGTTGTGATGGAAAGGGTGCCGGTGACACTCCAAGCTCGGATCGGTGCAGACGTAACATTTTGTGAAAATTAAGCTGACCCACGGGCATTGTTTTTTTGCCAGTTCCAAAAATATCGAGTGCTCATGTATGTATGTTGAACTTCTCTCGCGCCGTACGTAGCCAACGGTGGTAAAAGGCGGTGCGTGGGAAGTTCAACAAACTAAACACAAAGCGGTTCTAACGAAATGAGTTTTCAACGTAAATGTACAAGCGCACGGCTCTCCTCCCAGTGGCTTCCTGCTATCGGAAGGAAGAGCGTTCCAGACGGCAGCGGGTCTGAATCGCGCGATGCCGGTGACCACCGTTTTGTTCGATGAAGAGCCGAACGCCGCTGCTGCGAGGGATGACCACAGTCGCCAGAAGCGGTTGTAAAGGAAAAATAAGTTATTTAGAACGTCCGTACTCATCGATTTTAGTGCATCCGTTTCAAGTGGTCGCTCCCCCCCTATATGGTCATGGGCAGTAATGCAATTACATCACAAGCCCCGTGGGTCACCCCCCCCCCCCCCCCCCCCCGATCCGAAAGATTCTTGAACGTTTTGCGGTCTGGTCGCGTCTTCCTTTATAACGCGACTCTAAATAATAAATCGATTTTAAACCCCCCCCACGGCTTACCAAGGCGACCTGGTTGCTCTCCGCGCCACGCCCGGCGGTCCGGCCCAAGTCACGACGTGTGACCCCCGGTGACCCGGTTCGTGTTGTGGGTCACGCTTGGGCGGTGTTGAAGAGGTCATCCGCCCGTGACGATGGGGGGGGGGTGGGGGTGTACTGGGACCAGGCTCACTTCCAAGACACGCTTTGCACTCGCCGCTTCGGTCCGTGGAGGTAATGAAATGAGACGACACGTCCACAGTTTTGTTCGGCCTCTCTTTGTTTTGTTTTCTCCCTCACCCCCCGCGCGTGCGCCGACTTCCTGCTGTTCCCGATTTGTGTCTGTGTCTTCTTTAGGTTTGGCTCGAGAGGAGAGAGGGAGGGAGGGAGAGTGTGCACGCTTTCTTTCTCTGTTGCGAAAATCTGCTAAGCGGATCGAGTCTGTTCGTGTGTGTCCCGGTTGTTTTGTGTTTTTAACGTTAAGCTCGGGGGGAGGGGCGGGGGTCACGTTTTTTGACGGCAAAGTTATCGTTTTCTCACGTTGCTGTTACATTCGGGATATCGCTGTTACGTTTTTGCGTTTTTGACGTTTACCCGTACCGATCAAGTACTGTATTATTTGTCATCTTGTTTGTCCTTTTTGTTTTGAGAACAATTGACGATGAAAGAGGGGGGGGTCATATTCCTCGTGTCTCCATGAGTTCTTGCCTGTGCGAGTTTTTGACTTTGTAAAAAAAAAAATCACTTTTCCCGACGCGGGCACACGCACACACAAAGATAAAGATCCCCATGTAGCCTGTAACAGATTAGGGGCAAGTGCTGTTGGCGAGCAGCTCATGAAGGCCGGCACAGCACACGAGGGGGTGGGTAGCCAACACATGCGCGGTCCATCCGTCGGTCCCTCTCCTCCTCGGAGTCGACAGAGTTCCGAGGGTCGTCAATTGGTCCGGCTCCTACGGAGCTCAGACCGTGCAGGGGTTTTCATTTTTTTAAATCCTTTATATTAAGTTTGCTTGCTTGCTTGCGTGCTTGCTTGCGCGCTTACGACCGTGCAAATCTTTCGGTCGTTTTTTAACCCACTTCCCGTGATCCAATCGAGCTGACATTTTGCACACAGACTCGTTGGGCGAGACAATTAATGTTCGTGATTTTTTTTTCCAAAATTTTACACTGTTTAGGGAAAAAATAATAATAATTAATTACCAATTGCTTAATACTGCAATAATCTGACCCATAGGTGGCAGCCATCTCAAGCCAGTGGACGAGATGACTCTAGCCGCCACGCATATAAAGGATTTGGAGTGAAAAACTTTGTTTTTACGGGTTATACTTATTCACGGCTGTGCTGCTTCGCGTTGGGTTTACTGCTATTCGAATGGCGAGGAGTGAGGCGAGGGCGGGCAGGGCTTTGTTGACATGGAATAAACTTGGCAATTGAAAAGGGGCCAAGGAAAATTGTTCACGAACGCGGCGTTTGGTGCCACTTTAGCGCTGGCAGTGAAGTCTTAATCGGTGTGATTGAGGGGGAGGGGGGGACCACACTTTTTTCGATTTAAAGCTTTTGTGACTGCAGGGATTTATCTTCTTGGTTCTTTCGGCAAAGTCACGTAGAAGGGAAGTAATAAAATAATAAATAAATAACATAATAAAATGATTCTCACGACGTTTCGGCCACAACGCAAGCAGCCGTCCTCAGGTAAAGACCAGATCTGTCGGGGAGACAGCGTCTGAATGAAACACCACCAGGCTTGGAGCGTATATTTAATCTGGGTTGGAAGGGGGGAAGGGCGCCTTGACAAAATAATTTGCATATCAAGAGGAATTTTGCATATTTATGGGAAATGCAGGTATGTGATTAGTACTAGTGAAATGCGTAAGAGGTGGGTGGGGGGTTTCAAAGTCATTATGCAGGATTAGCAGCATCAAAGGGAGGGGATGTTAATAGTATGTAGCTTTTTTATTATTTTATTACTTCCCTTCTACGTGACTTTACCGAAAGAACCAAGAAGAGTGACCACATTTCTCACGATTTCTTTTCTGGAACGCAGCGAGGGGGATGCTTTCGAGTAGGGATTATGGACAATAAGGCACTGCCACTACAATACAGGGACTCCTCCGCTTGCGGACATTCTACTCGCAAACTTTCAGAGATACGAACACACCAGGTCCGTACGTCCAGTTGCCTGTTCAGACCGAGAGTCTTAAGTTCAACCGCCGTGCAATCGATGGGGGTGGTGGCATCTACATCTGCAGAACGTGAAGAACCAGTGGCATCTACATCTGCAAAACCAGTGGCATCTACATCTGCAGAACGTGAAGAACCAGTGGCATCTACATCTGCAGAACGTGAAGAACCAGTGGCATCTACATCTGCAGAACGTGAAGAACCAGTGGCATCTACATCTACAGGATATACAACTTTCGATTTAAAGCTTTCGTGGCTGCAGGGATTCATCTTCTTGGTTCTTTCGGTAAAGTCACGTAGAAGGGAAGTAACAAAATAATAAAAATTAAACAATATAATAATTCTCACGACGTTTCAGCCACAACGCAAGCAGCCGTCCTCAGGTGAAGAACAGGTCTGTCAGACACTGTCTTCTCGACAGACCTGTTCTTCACCTGAGGACGGCTGCTTGCGTTGTGGCCGAAACGTGAGAATTATTTTATTATGTTTTTATTATTTTATTACTTCCCTTCGACGTGACTTTACCGAAAGAACCAAGAATATATACAACTTTTCAAGCCATTCCCCGTGTTTAGGGGTTGGGGGGTGTAAACGTGCCAATGACTACTTGAGCTCACTGGAGTGTTCGAGAGTAAAGCCACAAGATTTACAATTTGAGTAGTACGACGTTTCGCTGCTAATTACATCAACCAGCATCATTGGAAAATTTGCCAAAATAGTGACGCAATCCACCTGCTTCCGGTCTTTAATAGCGCAGCAGCAGGATGACGTCATCACTGAACCCATCAGGTGCAGAGATCAGAGGGAGGCGGGGTTATTGTAATTCTATGATCGATTAGTAATCAGTTAATTAGCAAGTTTCCTCTATAAGGAATATTAGTGTTAAGGCGTATTACTGAATACGCTTCCAGGCCGCACTAAGCCTGTAGCTGTCAGAGCGGTTAAAATGACTTGCTTTCAATGGATTCTCGAATTAGTCTCGGCCAGTAATTTATTCTAGATTTGAAGCTTTCGTGACTGCAAGGATTCATACTCTGGTTTTTTCGGTGAAGTCACGTAGGTAAATCAAATAAATGAAAACTAAATTAAATCACGACATTTGGGGCGCTTGTGTTGCGCCCGAAACGTTATTTAATTTAGTTTTCATTTATTTTATGTTTTACCTACGTGACTTTACCGATAAAAACAAAGCAGTGGTAATTCGTTTTACACCACTTCAACGCTATCAAGAGCAATTGAGTATCCTTGTTGGCAAGCATGTTCTGCAACTGTCATCCAGCGGCACACAATGTGAACGGATAGATGTTGACATTCTTTTACAACAATTTTCGTGTGATATTCGTCCAGTCATCGCATCTCTATAATCGGAAATCGATCACTTAGAAAGCCTAGTTTCACCCCCCTCTCCATAACGCCCGATTTCCAGGGTCTTCGTCAAACGTAGGACCGAGGTTTTCCAAGATGTGCCTTGTGGGGCTGGCGTGGCCTGGCCAGGAGATCCTGTTCCTAAGATCTGCAGGTGATGCAGGTGAAGATTGTCAATGGTGGGCCCTTCTCAATCAGGTGGTCACAAGTCGTCGCAAGAGGCGATTGTGAGTGCAACATCACCTCCCGGGCAAGTTCAAGCGGACGGCATGAAGATAATCCCTCTGATGTGGCTTTTAAAAAAAAATTAATCGCTTGAGCACGTGGATTAAAACGTCGGACATAACGCCCAAAAAAAAACTTTCGGATTTCCACCCAAACAGTTTACAACATTCTTCCTTGAACCGTGGCTCCCATCTCCCCCTGATCCACCAACTCGCCCGGCCGACCTCCACACGAACGGATCGGAGCACCACGCTGCGTCACCGGGAGATGTGAACTTTGAAATGACAAAGTCACGCGATTGACGATAATTATGGTTACGCGACAAAAGCGTGCAAACTGCTTTAGACGGGGAGTTGAGCCGTTGGCTGCAGATGAATGAATAAGGCCACTCGCCGTTTCCATGCGTCTGGCACTTGTCAACATTATTTCCGACTATAATCACTCTCAAATGTCTGTCCGTCCCGCGCGTGACGTCACTCCACATGAGGCCCACCCCCCTAATTAATATTAATGAGTGGGTGGAGTTTTACACGAACGCAAAGGAAGGTCGAGCTGAATTAATTGAGTTATTACGCAAAGTCGCTTCAAATATGACGTCCCTTTACAGAAAGTGACGGTAAAAAATAAGTCTACGCAGCACATTGCTACATCCGTGCGTGACGTCACTGCAAAAGAGCCCCCCCCCCCCTCATTAATATTCATGCACGCGTGGAAATTTCCACTAACGCACCCCTCCCCAATAACCATGAGGGGGTGACGTCACTCCACCTGCCGCACCCCTCCCCAATAACCATGAGGGGGTGACGTCACTTCACATGCCGCACCCCTCCCCAATAACCATGAGGGGGTGACGTCACTCCACATGCCGCACCCCTCCACAATAACCATGAGGGGGTGACGTCACTCCACATGCTGCACCCCTCCCCAATAACCATGAGCGGGTGACGTCACTCCGCATGCCGCACCCCTCCACAATAACCATGAGGAGGTGACGTCACTCCGCATGCTGCACCCCTCCCCAATAACCATTAGCGGGTGACGTCACTCCGCATGCCGCACCCCTCTCCAATAACCATGAGGGGGTGACGTCACTCCTCCTGCCGCACCCCTCCCCAATAACCATTAGCGGGTGACGTCACTCCGCATGCCGCACCCCTCCACAATAACCATGAGGGGGATGACGTCACTTCACATGCCGCACCCCTCCACAATAACCATGAGCGGGTGACGTCACTCCACACGCCGCACCCCTCCCCAATAACCATTAACGGGTGACGTCACTCCACATGCTGCACCCCTCCCCAATAACCATTAACGGGTGACGTCACTCCACATGCCGCACCCCTCCCCAATAACCATTAACGGGTGACGTCACTCCGCATGCCGCACCCCTCCACAATAACCATTAGCGGGTGACGTCACTCCACAGAGGGCAACCTCCTCCATCTCATTAATAATCATGAGCTGACCAATTTTTCTGTTTAACATTTCAGATTTACTGCAATATACACCCGCGTCCTTGGGCGGGCAAAAAAAGCAAATTTTAATATTTTACAATTTCCAATCGTCTCCGCAGACTTCTGGCAGCGCCCGATGTCATAAGGCAGCGGTCGGGAACCTATGGCTCGCGAGCCATATATGGCTCTTCCGGTGACGGCATATGGCTCCCAGACAATTTTGAGTTGAAAAAAATAATAATAAAAAAATAATAATAAAATCAGTTTGGAACTGATTTTAAAATACTTGTGATATTGCTTAATAATACCGTGTCATTTTAAAGTAAACAGAAATTAGTTTTAAAGATAACATTTCTCGGGTCACGGGTCCCGTGACCAGGAGTCGCATTAAAAGTAAGACATTTAATTTATTATACGTTAAAAATACTATATGGCTCTCATTGAAATATATTTAGAAATATTTGGCTTTTATGGCTCTCCCAGTAAAAAAGGTTCCCGACCCCTGTGATAAGGATTTTGTTCAGCACGAGCCAACGCCAGAGCGGGTGAACACGTGGGCAGGCTTTCGCGACCAATACTATTCGTTATCAAGGTTTGCTGGGTTCGATCGCGTTATTTATAAATGTGTCCGTAACCCTCCCACCACCCGACACTGCCAATTAGTGAGGGATTTGGTGGAGGGGGGGGCTGGTGGAGGGGGATGGTGAGGGGGGGATGGTGGTGGTGGAGGGGGGGGGCTGGTGGAGGGGGGGGGCTGGTGGAGGGGGATGGTGAGGGGGGGATGGTGGTGGTGGAGGGGGGGGGCTGGTGGAGGGGGGGGCTGGTGGAGGGGGGGGGCTGGTGGAGGGGGATGGTGAGGGGGGGATGGTGCTGGTGGAGGGGGGGGGCTGGTGGAGGGGGGGGGCTGGTGGAGGGGGGGGGGGCTGGTGGAGGGGGGGGCTGGTGGAGGGGGATGGTGAGGGGGGGATGGTGGTGGTGGAGGGGGGGGCTGGTGGAGGGGGGGGGCTGGTGGAGGGGGGGGGGGCTGGTGGAGGGGGGATGGTGAGGGGGGGATGGGCTGTGGAGGGGGGCTGGTGGAGGGGGGGTGGTGGAGGGGGAGGGGGAAGGTGGAGGGAGGGGGGCTGTGGTGGGAGGGGCTGGTGGAGGGGGGGGGTGGTGGAGGGGGGGGGGCTGGGTGGGGGGGGGGGGGCTGGTGGAGGGGATGGGGGCTGGTGGGGGGGGGGGGGGCTGTGGAGGGGATGGGGGCTGGTGGAGGGGGGGGCTGGTGGAGGGGGGGGGCTGTGGAGGGGATGGGGGCTGGTGGAGGGGGGGGCTGGTGGAGGGGGGAGGGGAAGGTGGAGGGAGGGGGGCTGGTGGTGGGCGGGGCTGGTGGAGGGGGGGGCTGGTGGCGGGGATGGTGGCTGGTGGAGGGGGGGGGGGGGGCCTGGTGGAGGGGGGGGGGGCTGGGGAGGGGATGGGGGCTGGTGGAGGGGGGGGCTGGTGGAGGGGGGGGCTGGTGGGATGGGGGCTGGTGGAGGGGGGGCTGGTGGAGGGGGGGGTGGCTGGTGGAGGGGATGGGGGCTGGTGGAGGGGGGGGGGCTGGTGGAGGGGGGGGGGCTGGTGGAGGGGGAGGGGGAAGGTGGGAGGGAGGGGGGCTGGTGGAGGGGGGGGGCTGGTGGAGGGGATGGGGGCTGGTGGAGGGGGGGGGCTGGTGGAGGGGGGGGGCTGGTGGAGGGGATGGGGGCTGGGGAGGGGGGGGCTGGTGGAGGGGGAGGGGGAAGGTGGAGGGAGGGGGGCTGGTGGTGGGAGGGGCTGGTGGAGGGGGGGGGCTGGTGGAGGGATGGGGGCTGGTGGAGGGGGGGGGGGCTGGTGGAGGGGGGGGGGCTGGTGGAGGGGATGGGGGCTGGTGGAGGGGGGGGGGCTGGTGGAGGGGGGGGGGCTGGTGGAGGGGATGGGGGCTGGTGGAGGGGGGGGCTGGTGGAGGGGGGGGGGCTGGTGGAGGGGATGGGGCTGGTGGAGGGGGGGGGGCTGGTGGAGGGGGAGGGGGAAGGTGGAGGGGGGGCTGGTGGTGGGAGGGGCTGGTGGAGGGGGGGGGCTGGTGGAGGGGGGGGGGCTGGTGGAGGGGGAGGGGCTGGTGGAGGGGGGGGGGCTGGTGGAGGGGGGGGGCTGGTGGAGGGGGGGGGGCTGGTGGAGGGGGAGGGGCTGGTGGAGGGGGGGGGGCTGGTGGAGGGGGGGGGCTGGTGGAGGGGGGGGGGCTGGTGGAGGGGATGGGGGCTGGTGGAGGGGGGGGGGCTGGTGGAGGGGGAGGGGGAAGGTGGAGGGAGGGGGGGCTGGTGGAGGGGGGGGGGGGCTGGTGGAGGGGATGGGGGCTGGTGGAGGGGGGGGGGCTGGTGGAGGGGGGGGGCTGGTGGAGGGGATGGGGGCTGGTGGAGGGGGGGGGCTGGTGGAGGGGGGGGCTGGTGGAGGGGGAGGGGCTGGTGGAGGGGGGGGGGCTGGTGGAGGGGGCTGGTGGAGGGGGGGTGGGCTGGTGGAGGGGGAGGGGGAAGGTGGAGGGAGGGGGGCTGGTGGAGGGGATGGGGGCTGGTGGAGGGGGGGGGGGCTGGTGGAGGGGGGGGGGCTGGTGGAGGGGATGGGGGCTGGTGGAGGGGGGGGGGTTGGTGGAGGGGGGGGGCTGGTGGAGGGGGAGGGGGAAGGTGGAGGGAGGGGGCTGGTGGAGGGGATGGGGGCTGGTGGAGGGGGGGGGGGGCTGGTGGAGGGGGGGGGGGGCTGGTGGAGGGGATGGGGGCTGGTGGAGGGGGGGGGCTGGTGGAGGGGGGGGGCTGGTGGAGGGGATGGGGGCTGGTGGAGGGGGGGGGCTGGTGGAGGGGGGGGGGCTGGTGGAGGGGGGGGGCTGGTGGAGGGGGGGGGGCTGGTGGAGGGAGGGGGGCTGGTGGAGGGAGGGGGGCTGGTGGAGGGGGGGGGCTGGTGGAGGGGATGGGGGGCTGGTGGAGGGGGGGGGCTGGTGGAGGGAGGGGGGCTGGTGGAGGGGGGGGGCTGGTAGAGAGAGAGGCTGGTGGAGGGGAGGGGAAAGGTGGAGGGGGGGGCTGGTGGAGGGGGGGGCTGGTGGAGGGGAGGGGAAAGGTGGAGGGGGGGGGCTGGTGGAGGGGGGGGTGGTGGAGGGGGGGGCTGGTGGAGGGGGGGGGCTGGTGGAGGGGGGGGCTGGTGGAGGGGGGGGCTGGTGGAGGGGGGGGCTGGTGGAGGGGGGGGCTGGTGGAGGGGGAGGGGCTGGTGGAGGGGGGGGGGGCTGGTGGAGGGGGGGGAGGGGCTCTATCCGTCAACGTCTCGTGGCTTCAACACGTCGCGCGCGTGGTGATGACGTCACGGCGTTCCCAAGAAAAGCCGCGGGGGCAGCCTTCCTCACCCAAGATGGCGGCTCCCGCGCCTCCCCGTAGATCTCGCGAGAGTAGCCCCCCCCCCCTCCCCCCTCCCCCACCACTGCGTGCAGTCAAACGTCGCCTGCGCCCTTGCCCCGGCACTGCGCGAAGTCCACCCGGGGGATCTTTGTCTTTGTGCAGCCGAGGTTCGTAGGGCGGCTTGCTGCACTTCTTGGTCGCGCGCGCGCACGTGGTCCGGGCCGGGCCAGTCGACTCGTTATCGATTATGTACCGACTCGTTATCGATTATTGATCTTTGTCGGGGATGCTTTTGGCTATGAGCAGGTTGATCGCTGCACTTTTGTGTCTTGCGCGCGCGCGTGTGTGTGTGTTGTGTGTGTTGTGCGTGTGTGTTGTGTGTGTGTTGTGTGTGTGTGTGTGTGTGTGTGTTGTGTGCTGTGTGTGTGTTGTGTGTGTGTGGTGTGTGTGTGTGTGTTGTGTGTGTTGTGTGTGTGTTGTGTGTGTGTTGTGTGTGTTGTGTGTGTGTTGTGTGTGTGTTGTGTGCTGTGTGTGTGTTGTGTGCTGTGTGTGTGTTGTGTGCTGTGTGTGTGTGTTGTGTGTGTGTGTTGTGTGTGCTGTGAAGAAGGGCTCTGAGCCAAAACGTCGCCCACTAGTTACATCTCTCGCATTGAAGCGCGCCCGTTGTTGTTGACGAGTGCGTTGAGGTGTTTGTTGTTGTTGTTGTTCTCGTGTTGTGAACGCGAGTTTGTGCCCACAGACTCAACACTGCCCACAGACTCAACACTACCCATAGACTCAACACTACCCACAGACTCAACACTGCCCATAGACTCAACACTGCCCATAGACTCAACACTACCCATAGACTCAACACTGCACCATAGACTCAATACTACACCATAGACTCAATACTACACCATAGACTCAACACTGCTCATGGACTCAACACTGTCCATAGACTCAACACTGCCCATAGACTCAACACTGTCCATAGACTCAACACTGCTCATAGACTCAACACTGCCCATAGACTCAACACTCCCCATGGACTAACATTCCCCATAGACTCAACACTGCCCATAGACTCAACACTGCCCATAGACTCAACACTACCCATAGACTCATGCAGGGAAGGTGGATCTCCTCAGCCTTGGAAGGCCGTCTACCTAGGAGAAGGAAACTCTGATGTAAAACCTACGGCCCGAGGACCTCGCTGTCACCGTCCCAGCTTGCTAGGCCATGGTAGACGAACCCCGGGTTTAGAGGGTGGGGTCAGTTCTGCGCACACTGCACTCCACTTGAAAGCTCCTTTGCGCAGGCAAGAAGGAAATCTTCACGTCTACCCCCCCCCCCCCGGTCTCACTAAGTCCTGTAGCGATGGGAAAGGGGCGAACCCGGCAGGTGTAAGATGACACTGGCAGCCGCAGTCTCAATCCTGCATGCAGGCGGCTCAGACGCAAGTGGTCGTCTGATGATGACCTGGAAACGACATCATCACCCGGCAGCACCCTGAGCGACCAAGCAGCCTTTTCTAGGGACAGCACTGCTTGCTCCACACGGAGAGGGGCCTAGAAAAGGTGGCCTAAACAAAGCTTGTCTCCCCCTCCCTCAGTTGGCTTACCGCGGTCAACGGGCATCTTCATATGCGGTCGAATTACATCAAAGAATCGACGGCGCATCCCACTCGCCTTAAAAGGTGGGAAAGGACTCAAACTGGCATGCTGGAACATCAGAACCATGCTAGACTCAGCTGACAGCACTCGACCTGAGCGACGATCTGCTTTAATTGCACACGAACTCGCTCTGCTGGATGTTGACATCGCCGCCCTCAGCGAAATCCGCTTTTCAGAGGAAGGCAGTCTGAGGGAGCATGGCGCAGGCTACACTCTCTACTGGTCAGGTAAACCAGCGACAGAGAGACGCCGTTCAGGTGTCGGCTTCATGATCAGGGACTCTATCGCTATCAAGCTTGCAAGCCTGCCAACTGGTCACTCTGACCGCATCATCTCAATGCGTCTACCACTTCGTGACCAGCAACACGCAACGCTGCTCAGTGTGTACGCTCCAACTCTCCAGGCAGATCCCGCTGATAAAGACAAGTTTTACTCCGACCTACGCAGCCTTCTGCAGGATATCCCAGCTGACGACAAGATTGTCATCCTTGGCGACTTCAACGCCAGAGTGGGCAGAGACTCGGAAACCTGGAAAGGCGTACTTGGAAGGCACGGCGTGGGCAGCTGCAACGACAATGGACGCTTGTTACTTGAACTCTGTGCGGAACAGCAGCTTTCCATTACCAACACCATCTTCCAGCAGAAAGACAGTCTGAAAACAACCTGGATGCACCCTCGGTCAAAACATTGGCATCTCATAGACTACATCCTTGTGCGCCAGCGTGACCTAAAAGATGTCTTTCACACCAGGGTAATGCCCAGCGCCGAGTCCCACACAGACCACCGTCTTGTCCGCTGCAAACTCAGCTTTCACTTTAAACCCAGACCAAGAAACGGTGGCGCCCCGAGGAAGAAGCTCAAAGTCTGCAGCCTTCAGTCTGCCGCGGTCAAAGCAGCTTTCCAGAAAAGCCTACGATCTAGGCTAGAGGAACCGAGCTGCCTAGGAGACTGGCCTCCGATTCCTGAAGTGCTGTGGGACTGCATCAAAACTGTTGTTCTGCGAACATCTGAAGATACCCTCGGATTCTCCACGAAGAAAAACAGAGATTGGTTCGATGAGAACAACTTAGAAGTCCAGGAGCTGCTGTCAAAGAAGAGATCAGCACACCAGGCCCACCTGGCCCGACCATCCTGCCCGCACAAAAAAGCAGCCTTCCGCCTGGAATGCAGCACCATCCAGCGCAAGCTTCGAGAGATTCAGAACGAGTGGTGGACCAACCTCGCAGTAAAAACTCAGGTTTGCGCTGATACTGGCGACTACAGGGGATTCTACGAAGCCCTAAAAGCGGTATATGGCCCCTCGTACCAAATCCTGAGCCCCCTGTGGAGTGCAGACGGGAAAAAAACTGCTCACTGAAAAGGACTCAATCCTGAACCGCTGGTCTGAGCACTTCTACACGCTCTTCAATGCTAGCCGCTCAGTCCAAGAACCAGCGATTGACCGCATCCCACAACAACCAGTGAAAACCGAACTGGATGTGGCACCAACATTACAAGAGACTGAGGAAGCCATTAAACAGCTGAAGAGTGGTAAAGCTGCAGGAGTCGATGGCATCCCTCCTGAAGTATGGAAGAACGGAGGCCCAGCACTGCACACCAAACTCCATGAATTCTTCGTCTGCTGCTGGGAGCAGGGTAAACTCCCTCAAGATCTCAAAGATGCAGTCATCATCACCCTGTACAAGAACAAAGGGGAGAAATCAGACTGTTCCAATTATCGTGGCATAACACTTCTGTCCGTCGCCGGCAAAATCCTCGCAAGAGTACTGCTGAATAGATTGGTACCCGCAATAGCTGAAGATCACCTCCCAGAGACCCAGTGTGGCTTTAGAGCCAACCGGGGAACCACAGACATGGTGTTTGTCCTGAGGCAGATTCAGGAAAAGTGCCGGGAGCAAAACAAAGCACTGTACGTCACCTTTGTGGACCTGACAAAAGCGTTTGACACCGTGAGCAGGCAGGGACTTTGGAAAATCCTGGACGAGCTAGGCTGCCCACCGAAGTTCCTCACCATGATCGGCCAGCTTCATGAAGACCAGCTTGGACAAGTCAGACATAGCAACAATCTCTCGCAGCCCTTCCCTATTGCAAACGGCGTGAAACAGGGCTGTGTTCTTGCTCCCACGCTGTTCACCATTTTGTTCAGCATGATGCTCCAGCAGGTCACAGAGGACCTCGACGACGCTGATGGCGTATACATCCGTTTTCGTCTCGACGGGAGCGTGTTCAACCTGAGGCGTTTGCAGGCCCACACAAAGACCATGGAGCAACTGATCAGGGAGCTGCTTTTTGCTGACGATGCCACCCTCCTTGCTCATACAGAGGCAGCTGTGCGGCGAATTACGTCCTGTTTCGCGAAAACAGCTCAGATCTTCGGCCTTGAAGTCAGCCTGAGGAAGACTGAAGTTCTTCATCAGTCCGCACCCCATGAGGAGCACTTTCCACCAAGCATCTTCATTGAACAAACAGAACTGAAAGCTGTCCACCAGTTCAGCTACTTGGGGTGCGTCATCTCGTCTGACGCCAAGATCGACAACGAAGTCGACAACAGGCTGGCCAAGGCAAACAGTGCATTTGGCAGACTATACAAACGTGTCTGGAACAATAGAAACCTTTAAAGAGCCACAAAGGTCAACGTCTACAAAGCTGTTGTGCTGACCACTCTCCTGTATGGCGCTGAGTCCTGGGTCACGTACCGTCGTCACCTGAGTCTCCTCGAGCGTTTCCATCAGCGCTGCCTCCGCACAATCTTCAATATTCACTGGAGTGACTTCGTCGCCAACACTGAAGTCCTCAAGTCAGCGAAGGTCATCAGCATCGAGGCCATGGTCCTCAAGACACAGCTTCGTTGGGCAGGGCACATCGCCAGGATGGAGAACCACCGCTTGCCTAAGATCGTGCTGTATGGGGAACTGTCCTCTGGCCATCGCGACATAGGGGCACCACGAAAGCGATACAAAGACTCCCTGAAGAAGTCCCTCACTGCTTGCTGCATCGATCACCGTCAGTGGGCAACACAAGCAGCTGATCGCAACTCCTGGCGGCACACAGTCCACCAGGCCACCTCCTTCTTCGAAGATACCCGCAGGGCCCGTATGGAGGACAAAAGGAAAAGGAGGAAGAACCATGATCCCTCAGCACCCATCCCAGATGAGACCTATACTTGCAGCAGCTGTTGTGGCAGGACCTGTTTGTCCCGCATAGGCCTCTTCAGCCACCAGCGTGCCTGCAGAAGACATGGATGTCCTTCCTAGATCTTCGTTCGCGAAGCCAAGCCATGATGGTGATGACCCATAGACTCAACACTACCCATAGACTCAACACTACCCATAGACTCAACACTGCACCATAGACTCAACACTACCCATACACTCAACACTGCCCATAAACTCAACACTGTCCATAGACTCAACACTGCCCATACACTCAACACTACCCATAGACTCAACACTACCCATAGACTACCATTACCAATAGACTCTACACTACCCATAGACTCAACACTACCCATAGACTCAACACTACCCATAGACTCAACACTACCCATAGACTCAACACTGCACCATAGACTCAACACTACCCATAGACTCAACACTGCACCATAGACTCAATACTACACCATAGACTCAACACTGCTCATAGACACTATAATGTGCACTGTCCAGGACAGTGCACATTATCAGAGTTATGTTCTTTTGTTTGTATTATGACTGCAGGTATTGCGGTCTATGCAAACATGACTCCTTGTAAAAAGGTGTCAGTTTTGTTGCCAGATAGAAGGGTAAAGAACCAATTATCACTACCCATAGACTCAACACTGCCCATACACTCAACACTACCCATAGACTCAACACGACCCATAGACTTAACACTGCCCATACACTCAACACTGCCCATAGACTCAACACTGTCCATAGACTCAACACTGCCCAAAGACTCAATACTACCCATAGACTCAACACTGCCCATAGACTCAACACTGCCCATACACTCAACACTACCCATATACTCAACACTGCCCATACACTCAACACTGCCCATAGACTCAACACTACCCATAGACTCAACACTGCCCATACATTTCGATTTAAAGCTTTCGTGACTGCAGGGATTCATCTTCTTGGTTCTTTCGGTAAAGTCACGTAGAAGGGAAGTAATAAAATAATAAAACATAATAAAACAATTCTCACGACGTTTCGGCCACAACGCAAGCAGCCGTCCTCAGGTGAAAACCAGGTCCGTCGAGGCGACAGAGTCTGAATGAAACAGCACACGAGCTTGGAGCATATATATATGCACACGAGCTTGGAGCATATATATATGCTCCAAGCTCGTGTGCTGTTTCATTCAGACTCTGTCGCCTCGACGGACCTGGTTTTCACCTGAGGACGGCTGCTTGCGTTGTGGCCGAAACGTCGTGAGAATTGTTTTATTATGTTTTATTATTTTATTACTTCCCTTCTACGTGACTTTACCGAAAGAACCAAGAAGATGAACTGCCCATACACTCAACACTGCCCATAGATTCAACACTGTCCATAGACTCAACACTGCCCAAAGACTCAATACTACCCATAGACTCAACACTGCCCATAGACTAACACTACCCATAGACTCAGCACTGCCCATAGACTCAACACTACCCATAGACTCAACACTGCCCATAGACTCAATACTACCCATAGACTCAACACAATTCATAGACTCAACGCCACCCATAGATTGAACACTGCCCATAAACTCAACATTATACATACATACGTGGTGGCCAGCAGAGGGCAGTGTTGTACGGCCTGCTTCATGCATGGGTTGTGTATCGTTTGCGAGGTGTATGGGATCTGTGCGAGTGTCAGTGAGGTATTCCCTCGCTATTCGCGAACTTGATATCCGCGATGTTTGGCCTATCCGCCAGCCACATCTGTAACTCTGCACGACTGCTGCGTCGAGACATTGAAGTGATGAGGTCAAGTGACGAGATAATGTTACGAGAAATCACATTGATGAGAGACATAGACTCACAGAGAGACCCACAGACTCACATAGAGACCCACAGACTCCCATAGAGACCTAGACTCACATAGACTCATAGACTCACATAGAGACATAGACTCTACGTACGTAGATACCTACAGACTCCCATAGAGACCCACAGACTCCCATAGAGACATAGACTCACATAGAGACAGACTCACATAGACCCATAGACTCACATAGAGAAATAGACTCGCGTAGAGACCCACAGATTCCCATAGAGACTCACAGACTCCCATAGAGACCCACAGACTCCCATAGAGACCCATAGACTCACATAGAGACCCATAGACTCACACAGATACCCACAGACTCACATAGAGACCCACAGACTCACAGAGAGACCCACAGACTCCCATAGAGACCCACAGACTCCCATAGAGACATAGACTCACATAGAGACATAGACTCTACGTACGTAGAGACCCACAGACTCACATAGAGACTCATAGACTCACATAGAGACAGACTCACATAGACCCATAGACTCGCGTAGAGACCCACAGATTCCCATAGAGACCTATACTCCCATAGAGAAGTAGACTTACATAGGGGCCCATAGAGACCTAGACTCCCATAGAGACCCACAGACTCACGTAGATACCCACAGACTCCCATAGAGATCTTTGGCTGAACATTTAGACGCCAAATGAATGTAACCCGTTGCTGCTGTTGTTGTTGTTTTTGTTGTTTGTGGTAGTCACGAAGGAGCTTCTGCCGCTCAAAGTTGCGGCGTGGCAGGGCGCGTGTTTCCCCGCGCGACGTTGCCATGGCGAGGCCGTGTCCCTTCTCGGAGGACAACTTCACGCGGCTCGCCTCGCAGAGCAACGTCTACGGGCTGGCCGCCTTCCGCACGCCGGCCGCGGGCCCAGAGGCCCTCGTGGCGGCCCTCAAGGGCAAGCTGCTGTCCCTGCGGTACGAGAGGGTCGGCACGCCGGGCCGCCTGCGTGCCGTGGCCAGGGAGGTGCACTTCACCTACATACCCGGTACGAGCCCGGGGGGAGGCACGGGATCTGCCTGGGGGGATGAGAGGGGTCTCTAAGGGGTCTCGGGGTCAGGGTCAGAGGGTCAGGGTGGTGGGTTGTGAGGGAGGTGCACTTCACCTACATACCCGGTACGAGCCCGGGGGCAGGCGGGGGTCTGCCTGGGGGGATGAGAGGGGTCTCTAAGGGGTCTCGGGGTCAGGGTCAGAGGGTCAGGGTGGTGGGTTGTGAGGGAGGTGCACTTCACCTACATACCCGGTACGAGCCCGGGGGGAGGCGGGGGTCTGCCTGGGGGGATGAGAGGGGTCCCTGAGGGGTCTCGGGGTCAGGGTCAGAGGGTCAGGGTGGTGGGTTGTGAGGGAGGTGCACTTCACCTACATACCCGGTACGAGCCCGGGGGAGGCGGGGGTCTGCCTGGGGGGATGAGAGGGGTCTCTGAGGGGTCTCTAAGGAGTCTCGGGGTCAGGGTCAGAGGGTCAGGGTGGAGGGGTCTGAGGGAGGTGCCCTGCACCTCCATACCCGGTACGAGCTAAGTGGAGGCCGGATTGAGACTATTTTTAAACAATAGATTTTTTTCTTGTACCACGCTGATCACATTTGCAGTTTTCCCTCCAGAGACCGGCCCTCGGAACGGACTGACCCCCACCGGGCATTTGCCCCCTAGACGGCACCTTTGGCCAGTCCAGGGCCTGCTAGCTACTGACGATGTTGACGGTTCAACTGGACGACGACGGTCACGGGTAGCGTCAACCTGCCTTGTTCCCCCAGTGGACGCTGAGATCGTGTCGATCGACGCGTTCTGCAAACCCGCGCCCAGGAGTGGCCTCGTCATCGGAATCACCTTCATCAAGGTGTCTGCTCCCCCCGCACGCTCCCTCCAGGGTTAACCTAAAGCGGGAGGGTGGGGGGGCGGGGGGCGGAGGGGAACCTACGGAGACCCGTGGGACGAGATGGGCCCGCGAGATTATTTCGTACCGTGACGAAAGCGTCCTCAAATTTGGACGTCAAGTTACGATATTTATCTACGTTTGTTGCCAGGAATAGCCTCCATGGGGTTCCAAGACTCGTTTTCGAGGGACCCTCAAAGGGGTATTGATGGGTGTATTGTTGACCCATGGAATCAACGAGGGGTTCATGGGTTCCTTTGAATGCAAGGGGAAAACACAGCCCAAGCAGGGCAGATGAGGGAACCCCCTTCCCAACAAAACCCGGGTTTTTAAATCCGTGCCTTACACGACCATTGCGCCACATGAGGCCTACCGCTTGGGCGCCACGGTGGCTAGGAGATGTTAACTACCTCGCCTGGTTTACAGGAGGTCGTGGGTTTTATCCCGATCCTGACGCCGGCTGCTGCTGTATATTTGGATTTGTGTTGGTATACAGGGTGTTTAAAAAAACTGTTAATACTTCTTAGAATTTGCAACGATGCCACAAGACATATGGCTCCAGGCTCTGGAGACCACCTGGAGAAGATTCCAGGCACGCGTTGACAATGATGGCGAACAAGTGGAGACTTTTTGAAGCTATTGACATTACATTTGTAATCATGTTACACTGTATGTTACATTAAAAACGATAGTCCCATGTAAGTGTTAACATTTTTTTTAAACTGCCCTGTATATTTCCATTATGATATGCCACTTCATTGAGCTATCAATTGTGTACTCTTAGTTTTTTCGGTAAAGTCACGTAGGTAAAAAAATGAAATTAAAATTAACAAAATAAAATAATAAAAATCACGACGTTTCGGAGGCAACACAAGTCTCCGTCATCAGGTGGGACCGTCACAGCCAGATTTGCTGTATCACTTGATTTGCTGTATCACTTGATACAGCAAATCTGGCTGTGACGGTCCCACCTGATGACGGAGACTTGTGTTGCCTCCGAAACGTCGTGATTTTTTATTATTTTATTTTATTAATTTAAATTTCATTTTTTTACCTACGTAACTTTACCGAAAAAACTAAGAGTATGAATCCTTGCAGTCACGAAAGCTTCAAATCTAGAACTATCAATTGTGGCCAGGTCGCTTCTAAATTAAGCGCTACATAGCTCAGAGGGCCTTACATACATACCTAATACTGGTAGAAACCTCCTGGTTACACCAGCCCACAGGGGATTATTGTGTCCGTCCGTCGTGCATCCAAAAATGGGAGGGTGGGGTTGGGTGGGGTGGGGAGGGGCTGGGTGGAGAGGGGAGGGTGAGGAGGGGCTGGGTGGGGAGGGTAGGAAGGGGCTGGGTGGGGAGGGTGGGGAGGGGCTGGGTGAGGCTGGGTGGGGTGGGGCTGGGTGGGGAGGGGCTGGTCACCCCGTGGTGCCCTTATAAAACTCAATGTTTAACCTACTCACGCCGGCTTGTGCCCGCCCTCACAGTCGGCCATATTTGCGGAATACACCACGCCGCCATTGACCCTGCAGGCCATTGACCGAGCAACCCAACGTTCCTACCAGCTCCCTCCGCAGGGCAACGTGTTGATTCAGAGTCTAATTGTCTTCTTGCTCAAAGTAAGCAATGGGAAACTGCCCGCAGACGATATTCGTCCGTCACTTCAAGCGCCTTGGCCGCACTAATCGTGTTGGACCCGTGTCTCTGTCCCCTCCCGCAGGACTCGGGAGACAAGGCGAGTCCCTTCCTCAACATCTACTGTGACTACGAGCCGGGCTCCGAGTACAATCTCGACTCCATTGCCCGTGAGTCCAGCACTGACCGGCACGGGGAAGGCGGTGACCCCCACCCCCCCGTCCAACAGAGACACCTAGCGCGTCGTCGTGTGTAGTGGCATAGCGCTGGCTGCTGGCGACAAAGGGGATCTGCGACGTACGGCAGCCCTGACGTCATCAGGCCAGGATAGGCACGAGAGGGGAAAGGTCACAGAAGGGGCCCAGCAGGAACCCGCTGGTAGGTTCCAGAAAGGGGGCCTGACCGGGGGCGGAGCCAGACCACGCTGGGAGTATAAGAGGGGCCCATGTGGGGGACCTCTGGGCTGTCGTTGGAGTGGCATCCCAGTCCACTCTCCGCCTGTCCCCCGTGTCTCCCCGTGAACCCGCAGAGAGCTGCCTCAACCTGGAGCTGCAGTTCATCCCTTTCCAGCTGTGCCACACCGAGTGAGTGACACCACCACGCGTACACACACACAGACACACGCACACACACACACAGACACGCACACACACGCACACACACACACTCTCACACACACTCACACACACACTCACCTTGTCGCATCCCACTCTCACCACCAGCCAACCAACTCGCCCTCACCCGTCACCCCTCACACTTTCTCCGCCACACCAAACTATCTCACCAACTCCACGTCACCCCACCAACTTCACTCACTCACTCACCTCTTGTTCATGTGTGTTTGCGTGTTTGCTTTCATATATATATATAAATACGTGTGTGTTCTTCTGTGGGTAGCGGTTTGCGACGAGCACACTCACCTGGAAACGCGAGTTGGAATCCCGCTCACGGCCAACACCGTTTCTGGGCCTCCCCTCGGTCGATTCAGCCTCAAATGAGTACCTGGTGCGGTGTGTAAACCTTAGCATTGGGGAGACAAAGGCAGCCGGGCGTGGTGTTGGCCACCCACCCCCTCGTGTGCCGTGCCGGCCTTCATAGGTGCTCGCTAACAGCACTTGCCCCAACAGTCTGTTAAGGCTGTACGGGGGATATTTCTCTTTGTTTGTTTGTTGTGCGTGTTTGTGTTCACACAGGGTTCAGGATGGGCCCACGAGCGAGACCGTGTTCCTGCTGAGTGGACACGACATGTGCGTCCACGTCTACAAAGAGGTACGGGGATGTCACCTGGATCAACCCCAACAAATGTTGGGCAGACAGGCCGAATGATCGGCACGAGGCTAAAAGAACACCACAGGAATATAAAATACTCCCAAATACAACTGGCGGCAGTGGCAGAACACGCGTGCCAACAAGGACACTCAATTGATTTTGATAATGTTGAAGTGCTGTGCAAAACTAGTTACTACTTGTCCAAGACTACAGTAAAACCTTGGATTGCAAGACGAGCAAAATTTTTTTATAAATTTTTAATTTGATAAACAATCGAGGTCTTGCAATACGAGTAGCACGTGCATACGCTTTGCCTGCAGAGCGTCACGTGATCACAACTGATTTCCAAGTGCTTTGGAATACAAACACGTTTCCGGAAAGAATTATGTCTCGCAATCCGAGGTTTTACTGTAATTATAAATTGAGAGAAATAAATGTTTTTGTTACCTTTTGGATAGCTACAGCCTTAGTGCTTCTTGGAAGCCAATCATCAAAAAATACATTCATCTTCTTGGTTCTTTCGGTAAAGTCACGTAGAAGGGAATAATAAATAAAAAATACAACATAATAAAATACAATTCTCACGACGTTTCGGCCACAACGCAAGCAGCCGTCCTCAAACAAGACATTGTTTAAATGCATGCCTATACAGGCCACCATACTTCAATAGGGATTGCCGTTTTCACGGCTATTTTGGTGCACACAATCGACAGGAAATTCAAGAACAATGGGCTCGTGTAATGCGCGTGCCTAATTAATCCCCCTACAACTACGCCTCTATTTAAGGAACGAAACACGTGGACTTCTCCACAAATCTGGTTGTCGCCTGATATAATTACTGTCGAAACGTCGTACTCAGATTGTGAATGTCGTGGCTTGGCTCTTAAACACGCCGGTGAGTGCTGTGCTGGTAACGGATTGGCCACGTTCTGTTTACGAGATAGACCTTAAAGCTTTCGTGACTGCAGGGATTCATATTGTTGGTTCTTTTGGTAAAGTCACGTAGAAGAGAAATAATAAAATAATAAAAATAAAACCTAATAAAATTTCGATTTAAAGCTTTCGTGACTGCAGGGATTCATATTGTTGGTTCTTTTGGTAAAGTCACGTAGAAGGGAAATAATAAAATAATAAAAATGAAACGTAATAAAATTTTCACGACGTTTCGGCCACAACGCAAGCAGCCGTCCTCAGGTGAAGTAACAGAGCTGTCGGAAAGACGGCGTCATTCGGACGCATCTTTATCGCATCATTCGGACGCTGTCTTTCCGACAGCCCAGTTCTTCACCTGAGGACGGCTGCTTGCGTTGTGGCCGAAACGTCGTGAGAATTGTATTTTATTCAGTTTAATTTTTATTATTTTATTATTTCCCTTCTACGTGACTTTACCGAAAGAACCAAGAAGATGAGAAAAACCTTACTGATTGGCCGTGTCCGCGGGTTTAACGACACATTTATACATTTGCTGCGATCCAACCCAAAAAAATCCGATTTCAAGTGAAACTACGGACACGCACGGGTGTCCACGGTGGCGGCTGACGCACGCGTAAAAAAAAAAAAAATAAACCCTTGGTGACATACGGGCACGGGTCTCAAATCTACGACCGTGCGGTTTTAAGAAGGAAACCGAATGTGCCCCGGTCTTTTGCCAACGCGGCGAGGAGACGTTCTGCTGGTCTTTTCGGTTGCGTCCGTGGCTGCGGCGGCGTCTTGGCAAACGCTGCTCACCCCCCGATTTGCTTCCTGTGACGTCAGAGCGGTACCCAGCATCAGTTTGAGGAGGTTGCCGTGGAGACGTTCTTCCCGGAGCTCACTCAGCTCAGCGGCAAGTGAGTGACGGCGAGGGGGGGGGGGCTGGGGGGGGGGGACACAGGAGGCCAGGGCAGAGGTCGCAACCGGGTACCCGATACCCGTACCCTACCCGATACCCGTACCCTACCCGACACCCGTATCCTACCCGATACCCGTGCCCTACCCGATACCCGTGCCCTACCCGATACCCGTGCCCTACCCGATACCCGTGCCCTACCCGATACCCGTGCCCTACCCGATACCCGTACCCTACCCGATACCCGTGCCCTACCCGATACCCGTGCCCTACCCGATACCCGTGCCCTACCCGATACCCGTGCCCTACCCGATACCCGTGCCCTACCCGATACCCGTGCCCTACCCGATACCCGTGCCCTACCCGATACCCGTGCCCTACCCGATACCCGTGCCCTACCCGATACCCGTACCCTACCCGGTACCCTACCCGATACCCGTACCCTACCCGATACCCGCACCCTACCCGATACCCGTACCCTACCCGATACCCGTACCCTACCCGATACCCGTACCCTACCCGATACCCGTACCCTACCCCATACCCGTACCCTACCCGATACCCGTACCCTACCCGATACCCGTACCCTACCCGATACCCGTACCCTACCCGATACCCGTACCCTACCCGATACCCGTACCCTACCCGATACCCGTACCCTACCCGATACCTGTACCCTACCCGATACCCGTACCCTACCCGATACCCGGCTACCCGTACCCGGCCGGGTACGGGTACCCGTTTGCGACCCTGGTGCGGCCGGGTACGGGTAGGCCGTGAGTCACTGGTGAGTAGCCGTTTGTCACTTATTTCCCAACGTCTTGTCTCTTCTCACAATTCAAGTTCCTAGAATCAACCCACCCGCGCCTGCAACATGGCCGGGTTCGGGTAGCCGGATATCGGGTAGGGTACGGGTACCCGTATGCGACCCTGGTGCGGCCGGGTACGGGTAAGGAATCAAAACCCGTTTGCGACCTCTGGGCCAGGGACTCGGGGTTTTTCTAATGGCAGTGTCAGAGACACTGAGTAAGTACAACTGATGTCCTGGGTTTGAACCACGCTGGGAGCATCACAGGCGCCAGCTTGAACAATCTGGTGCGTGTGCCTGTGTGTGTGCGATGGTGTCGCGGTTAGCGCTACGCTGCGCTACGAACCCGGCGACCCGAGTTGGATTCCCGCTCACGGCCAACACCGGTGGCGATTATCTGAACCGGTCCTGGGCCTCCCCTAGGTCGGGTCGGCCTCAAATGAGTACCTGGTGCGGTGTGTAGTAAACATCGCCACTGGGGAGACAAAGGCGGTCGGGCGTGGTGCTGGCCACCCACCCCCTCGTGTACCATCCTGCTCATTAACGGCACCTGCCCCAATCGTCTGTTGAAGGCTAAACTAAACTAATCTATTTTTATTTTACCAGGTACGGCCTACTGAGCTACAGAGCTTTTTTCAGAAGCGACCTGGCCACAAGTGATATCCCAACGAAGTGGCTCGTCGGGTTGAAATGTATAGCAGCCAAATACACTAAGAAGCACGTTGATTCTAAATGTGGAGGGGAAAAAACGGACGGCCCGGATAAAAATCCCCGCGCGACCACGGGAAGAACATGCGAACTCCAAATATGCAACCGACGACCTCCTTGCACACCAGGCGAGGCAGTTAACATCTCGCCACGGCGGCGCCCCTGGGCTTGACATGGGGGGTGGGTCCTTGTCTCCGCAGCGTGCAGTGGCTGCAGGTGCTGGCGCTGCCGTGTGGGAAGCGGAGGCTCACGGCCGTCGGGAGTCAGAACGGAGCCGTGTCCCTCGCTCTCGTGCAGCTGAGCTCTCGGAGTGCGTCCCGGGGAGACACGTGGGATGCCATTCGGGAGACGGCGGGGGAGGGGGGGTGTAGACACACGGGCAAGAGATGGAATATTGACAGGGAGGCAGGGCGAGACGGAGAAAGACACGGGGAGACGCGCAGGGACACACGGGGGGAGGTGTAGACACACGGACACACAGGATGGACACGGACATACGGGCAGACACACACGGAGACACACACACGGAGAGACACACACGGACACACACGGAGAGACACACGGAGAGACACACACGGAGAGACACACGGAGACACACGGAGACACACACGGAGAGACACACACGGAGAGACACACACGGAGAGACACACGGAGACACACACGGAGAGACACACACGGAGAGACACACGGAGACACACACGGAGACACACACGGAGAGACACACACGGAGAGACACACGGAGAGACACACGGAGACACACGGAGAGTCACATGGGGAGACACACACGGAGAGACACACACGGAGAGACACACGGAGAGACACACACGGAGAGTCACACGGAGAGACACACACGGAGAGACACACGGAGACACACACGGAGACACACACGGAGAGTCACACACGGAGAGACACACACGGAGAGACACACGGAGACACACACACAGAGACACACGGAGAGACACACGGAGAGACACACGGAGACACACACGGAGAGTCACACACGGAGAGACACACGGAGACACACACGGAGACACACGCGGAGACACACGCGGAGACACACGCGGAGACACACGCGGAGACACACGCGGAGACACACGCGGAGACACACGCGGAGAGACACGCGGAGACACACGCGGAGACACACGCGGAGACACACGCGGAGACACACACGGAGAGACACACGGAGAGACACACGGAGACACACACGGAGACACACACGGAGACACACGCGGAGACACGCGCGGAGACACGCGGAGAGTCACACACGGAGAGTCACACACGGAGAGTCACACGGGGAGACACACGGGGAGACACGCACGGAGACACGCGCAGAGACACATGCGCGCCACCACCACCAGCAACCTCTTGTGTGTGCGTGCCGTGTGCAGCCGTGCTGCAGCGGTGGAGCGTGCAGCAGGACGGGCCCGTGACCCACGTGCAGATCTTTCCCACAGGTAAACGAGCGCACGCAACCGCACGCAACCGCACGCAACCGCACGCAACTGCTTGCAACCGCACGCAACTGCTTGCAACCGCACGCAACTACACGCAACTGCACGCAATCGCACGCAATCGTATGCAATCGCACGCAACCGCACGCAACCGCACGCAACTGCTTGCAACCGCACGCAACTGCACGCAACTGCTTGCAACCGCACGCAACTGCACGCAACTGCTTGCAACCGCACGCAACCGCACGCAACCGCTTGCAACCACACGCAACCGCTTGCAACCGCACGCAACTGCTTGCAACCGCACGCAACTGCACGCAATCGCACGCAACCGCACGCAACCGCACGCAATCGCACGCAACCGCATGCAACTGCACGCAATCGCATGCAACTTCTTGCAACCGCACGCAAACGCACGCAACCACAGCCCACCGTACGCACGGCTCACCCTGAACAAGTATTCGCGTGTATTCGTAATGGATGATGATGAACGATCTCTTACACTTCGTGCCGTGCGTATAGTGCGGGGCCGAACGCAGACACGTGACGTCTCGCAGACGGGTGTGCGGTGGTGCCGGTGGGGAGCCGATGATGCGACGTGTAAATCCCCGTTGAGCAAGTTTGGTCAATTTTGTACCGTGACGCAGGCACTCGATGGCCTCCTCGTGTCGGATGACCGCCGCGGGATCTTTAACGTCCTCCGTGAAGCCGGACACCGCCGCGTCTCGTTGTTGGCACGCCCGCAGTGTTAACCGGGGCGGCCTGTTGACCTCGAACCTCCCCCCACGCCGCACCTCCGATTAGCGCGGTTGGCTACGTACGGTGCGAAATACGTTCTACATACGTACAAAAGTGCGAACGCGCTCCCGCTGGGCCATGCTGACGCACTGGTCTCTGCGTGTGTGTGTGTGTCCGTGTGTCCCCGCGTGTGTGTGTCCGCGTATGTGTCCCCGCGTGTATGTGTCCCCGCGTGTATGTGTCCGCGTGTGTGTGTGTCCGCGTGCGTGTGTGTCCGTGTGTCCCCGCGTGTGTGTGTCCGCGTGTGTGTGTCCGCGTGTGTGTCCCCGCGTGTGTGTCCCCGCGTGTATGTGTGTCCGCGTGTGTGTGTGTCTGCGTGCGTGTGTCCGCGTGTGTGTGTGTCCGCGTGCGTGTGTGTCCGTGTGTCCCCGCGTGTGTGTGTCCGCGTGTGTGTGTCCGCGTGTGTGTCCCCGCGTGTATGTGTCCCCGCGTGTATGTGTCTGCGTGTGTGTATCCGCGTGTGTCCCCGCGTGTGTGTCTGCGTGTGTGTCCGTGTGTGTGTCTGCGTGTTTGTGTGTCCGTGTGTCTCTGTGTGTGTGTATCCGTGTGTGTGTGTGCGTGTGTCCGTGTGTGTGTGTGTCTCTGTGTGTGTGTGTGTCTGCGTGTGTCCGTGTGTGCGTAGATCCGCACGGCCAGGCCGCCGATGAGCTTCCTTCATTCCACCTGCTGGTCGCGAGCGCCATCGAGACGAGCGTCGTGTACAGGTGTGTGTACAGTGTGTACAGGTGTGTACAGGTGTGTGTACGGGTGTGTACAGGTGTGTGTACAGTGTGTACAGGTGTGTGTACAGTGTGTACAGGTGTGTGTACAGTGTGTACAGGTGTGTACAGTGTGTACAGGTGTGTGTACAGGTGTGTGTACAGGTGTGCACAGGTGTGCGTCCGCCACCACCACCCCCCCCCCACCTCCTCGTGTCTCTCTACCGCCCGCCTCGCGTGTACACTCCGTCGTCTAGCTTCTCGTCACATCTCGCTTGTACAGCTCTGCGCCCTCTCTGTTTTTCTTGTTACCGTCTGTACTCATTGGCCCTTTCGGTAAAGTGACGCGTGTAGAAGTAAAATGAAAAATTGAATTGGAACAAATCACGACGTTTCGAACGCAACCCAAGCGCTCGTCCTCAGGTGAAAATGGCGTAAAGCCCCCAGCGGGGGAACACGCAGAGAGACATCGCACGCAGAGGGACATCGCACGCAGAGCACACGGCAAACTGCACGGAGATGTTACCGTCTGGTTCGTTTGATTTGTCTCGTCTCCATCGGTTTGTCTCCCTGTCATTCGTTACGTCTGGCTATCATTGCCGTCTGCCACGTGTGTACTGTCTCAACTGTACTGTCTGCCACGTGTGTACTGTCTTGGCTGTAATGTCTGCCACGTGTGTACTATCTCGGCTGTACTGTCTGCCACGTGTGTACTATCTCGGCTGTACTGTCTGCCACGTGTGTACTGTCTCAACTGTACTGTCCGCCACGTGTGTACTGTCTCGGCTGTACTGTCTGCCACGTGTGTACTGTCTTGGCTGTACTGTCTGCCACGTGTGTACTGTCTTGGCTGTACTGTCTGCCACGTGTGTATTGTCTCAACTGTACTGTCTGCCACGTGTGTACTGTCTTGGCTGTAATGTCTGCCACGTGTGTATTGTCTCAACTGTACTGTCTGCCACGTGTGTACTGTCTTGGCTGTACTGTCTGCCACGTGTGTACTATCTCGGCTGTACTGTCTGCCACGTGTGTACTGTCTTGGCTGTAATGTCTGCCTCGTGTGTATTGTCTCAATTGTACTGTCTGCCACGTGTGTACTGTCTTGGCTGTACTGTCTGCCACGTGTGTACTGTCTTGGCTGTACTGTCTGCCACGTGTGTACTGCCTTGGCTGTACTGTCTGCCACGTGTGTACTGTCCAGCTGTTGCCATCTCTACTCAGTCTCGTCTGTGCTGTTTCATTTGCATCGTCCATCTCATCCATATTTCCCCGTTGGGCTCCGCCGTCAAAAATCTTGTGGCTGGGGCGGTGTGCTGTCGCTGCTGCTGTGGTTGTGCTACTGCTGCTGCTGCTGTGGTGATGTGGTGCTGCTGTGGTATGGTGGTGGTGGTGTGCTGCTGCTGCTGTGGTGATGTGGTGCTGCTGTGGTATGGTGGTGGTGGTGTGCTGCTGCTGCGGTGTGCTGCTGCTGCTACTGCTGCTGCTGCTGTGGTTGTGCTGCTGCTGCTGCGGTGTGCTGCTGCTGCTGCTGTGGTTGTGCTGCTGCTGCGGTGGTGCTGCTGCTGTTGCTGCGGTGTGCTGCTGCTGCTGCTGCTGTGGTTGTGCTGCTGCTGCTGCGGTGGTGCTGCTGCTGTTGCTGCGGTGTGCTGCTGCTGCTGTGGTTGTGCTGCTGCTGCTGCGGTGTGCTGCTGCTGCTGTGGTTGTGCTGCTGCTGCGGTGGTGCTGCTGCTGTTGCTGCGGTGTGCTGCTGCTACTGCTGCTGCTGCTGTGGTTGTGCTGCTGCTGCTGCGGTGTGCTGCTGCTGCTGCTGTGGTTGTGCTGCTGCTGCGGTGTGCTGCTGCTGTCGCTGCGGTGGCGCTGCCAGGGACGTGCTGGTGCGGGGACTGAGCGACCAGGTGGTGCTGCCGGGCAGCGACCGCTACGACAGCGTGCTGTGCGCACTCGTGTGCGACGTGGACTGTGACGGCCACGACGAGATCCTGCTGGGCACCTACGGGCAGGTGGGGGGTGGGGGGGGTGGGGGGTGGGGTGTGTGGGGGGGGGTGGTGGGGTGTGTGGGGGGTGTGTGTGGGGGGGTGCGTGGGTAGGTGTGTGTGGGGGGGTGGGGGGGGTGTGTGTGGGGTGTGTGGTGGGTGTGTGTGTGGGGGGTGTGTTTGGGCGGTGTGTTTGGGGGGTGTGTGTGGGGGTGTGTGTGGGGGGTGTGTGTGGGGGGTGTGTGTGGGGGGTGTGTGTGGGGGGGTGTGTGTGTGGGGGGTGTGTGTGTGGGGGGTGTGTGTGGGGGCGGTGTGTGGGGGGTGTGTGTGGGGGGTGTGTGTGGGGGGTGTGTGTGGGGGGTGTGTGTGGGGGGTGTGTGTGGGGGGTGTGTGTGGGGGGTGTGTGTGGGGGGGGTGTGTGGGGGTGTGTGTGGAGGGGTGCGTGGGTAGGTGTGTGTGGGGGTGTGTGTGTGTGGGGGGTGCGTGGGGGGGGGTGCGTGGGGGGTGTGCGTGGGGAGGGGTGCGTGGGTAGGTGTGTGTGGGGGGGTGTGTGTGGGGGGGGTGCGTGGGTAGGTGTGTGTGTGTGGGGGGGTGTGTGGGGGGGGTCGCGTGGGTGGGCACGTGTGTGGGTAGGTGCGTGTGCGAACGTGCGCGTGTGTGTGTGTGTGTGGGGAGCGGTAGTGTAGCGGTCAGCGCTACGAACCTGGCGACCCGGTTTCGATTCCCGCTCACGGCCAATACCGGTGACGATTATCTGAACCGGTCCTCTCCGTCTCGCCGTCCACAGGAGCTCCTCTGCTTCAAGGAGAGCGGCGGCAAGGCCGGCGTCAGCGGGGCGGGCGGGCGCGAGTGGAGCCTGGCCTGGCGCCGATGGTTCCCGGGGCCTCTGCTGGCGCTGGCCCTGGTGGACGTGACGCGCGACGGACTGCGTGACCTCCTCGCAGTCACCATCAAGGGGCTGCACGTGCTGCAGGTGGTGCCCCCCCCCTTCCCCCCCGGTCTCTCTCTGTTTGACACGGAGGCTTTCGTGAAGCAAGCAGGAGGATGCCTCCACAACTCTCAGGCTATAGTAATAGGTTTTTACCCTTTCGACTGGTACAAAAACTGATACCTTTATACAAGGGGTCATGTTTGCAATAACCACAACACAAGCAGTCAAAATGCAAAAAAAAGAAACAACTCTGATGATGATGATGATGATTTGCACTGTCCTTGAAGTTGATTGGTCCACACCCGAGACAGCTTTTCTTAGAGCCTAGTCTCCATTGGTGTTGGACCAGATGACGCCAAAAGGCGTACAACTCAAAGACAGCGCACTATCAGAGTATTGAGAGCTCGGGGTAAGCATTTACACTGAGACGTCCTTTACCAGTGGCAAAATATAGTCATAGGTTTTTACCCTTTCGACTGGTACAAAAATTGATACCTTTATACAAGGGGTCATGTTTGCAATAACCACAACACAAGCAGTCAAAATGCAAACAAAAAGAAACAACTCTGATAATGATATGCACTGTTCTTGAAGTTGATGCACTGTTTTTGAGTTGTACGCCTTTTGGCGTCATCTGGTCCAACACCATGTGAGACTAGGCTCTAAGAAAAGCTGTCTCGGGTGTGGACCAATCAACTTCAAGGACAGTGCATATCATTATCAGAGTTGTTTCTTTTTGTTTGCATTTTGACTGCTTGTGTTGTGGTTATTGCAAACATGATGCCTTGTATAAAGGTATCAGTTTTTGTACCAGTTGAAAGGGTAAAAACCTATTACTATATTTTGCCACTGGTAAAGAAGGTGTCTCATAGTGAACTCTCTGGCTGTGTCCGCCTGATGCTGCTGCTGCTGCTGCTCGTTGTTGTAATTACCAGCGGCGAAATCGTCACGGCTTCTCGAAGTGTAAATGTTGTCGTGGGTTTACTTTCCAACACACAACCGGCGTGCTGAACTAGTAACGAATTGGCACGTTCTGTTTACGTGACAAACCTTGCCAGTTGGCTGTGTTGGGTGGGTGGCGAGTTTACAGACACATGTAGATATTTACGCGATCGAACCCAAAAGCCTCTACAGTGATCCCTCGTTTATCGCGGTTAATGGGGACCGGAACCCCTCGCGATAGGTGAAAATCCGCGAAGTAGGATTGGCCCCCTAGGAATTTCCGTATATGTGTGTGTGGGTACCAGAATGTTTAAAATATGTATATTTATACTTTATATATATATTTTACTTAAATCTATTTAATTATAAAACCTTAATATTATACATTCACTCTCTCTCTCTCTCATACGATACGTATTATGGTGTTCTACACTCACCAATGACAGTAGTATCTTGAGACTTGACTCCAGTAATGACGACGACGACGATGACAATGACGACGATGACAATGACGACGATTACAGACCTGTGCAGTTCGATGAATGTGATGATGAATGATGATGATGGTGGTGTTACTGCACAGGTATAATGAGGCCTTTAAATCAGCTCGAAAAATCCGCGATGCACTGAGGCCGCGAAACTTGAACCACGAAGTGGCGAGGGATTACTGTATTATGGACCTCCACTCGCTCTCTCGCTCACACGCCCGGCAAGCCAGAGATGACTGCGCCGAGCGCGGATTCGGCGCGAAGTTGTAACTCTGCCTCTCCACTGCTCTGGAGCGCTTGCGGAATTGCTCGTTCGAGCAGTCGGGGTGACTCTTTCATTCTTTCTCTCTCTCTCTCTCGTACGGCCGCCCGCGATGTTAGACGCAGAGCCGCAGCGACGACGACAACGACCGCTGCAGTTTCACTTCCAGGTGGTCAGGGCCTGATGAGCGCGTGGGGAGCGGCGGAGTGGCGTCGCCGTTGGCGTCTCCCGATTCGTGTTTGTGGATCGGGGCGATCGGTGATCCAGGACCAGAGGTCGCAAACGGGTTTTGATTCCTTACCCGTACCCGGCCGCACTAGGGTCGCAAATGGGTAGGGAACGGGTACCCGTTCCCTACCCGTACCCTACCCGAAATGAGTGACAAACGGTTACTCACCAGTGACTCACGGCCTACCCGTACCCGTACCCGGCCGCACCAGGGTCGCAAACGGCTACCTGTACCGGGTATCGGGTATCGGGTACCCGGTTGCGACCTCTGTCCAGGACCTGGCGCTTCGCTCCAGCCGCTCGCTGGCGGTCGTTCTCGGTCAATTCATTAAAATATTTTGTGCTTTCGCCCAAGGGAGGGGCCCAGTTACTGATGGGGGGTGTGGGATGGTGGGGGTGGGGGTGGGAGCGACATGAACCCTGATCCAGCAGTGACTGAGTGCGTGGACGCGAGAGAATATCCCCCCTCTAGTGGATCGGCCAATCTTCATTTTCACGCGCCAATATCGCCGTCAAGAAAGCAGGCGCACCGGTGCACGTTTACAGCAGAACGGGAACGGTGCAGGGTGGGGGGGGGCGGTAGAGCAACGGTACCTGGTTTCGATGCGGCTGAAGATGCTTGCCGCGGATGGATAAATATCGTGATGGGGTCCCGCGCGGCTGGCCCGGTGCGATCCGTGCAGCCGTGACCGGGCCACGTGGCCGTGTGAAGGTGAAGAAGTCGCGAGCCCGGTGTGACCCGTGCATACCTGGTTATACATTCTTATTTTTTAAAAACAGTTTGGTGTAGCTTTCCCGTGACCCCCCCCCCCTCCTCCCCCCCAGTTTGACCTGGAGAAGGCCGCCGACATCCTGCTGAGCCGCCTGCAGGCGTTGGGGTCGGCGGAGGAGGCCGCGACGATCGGAGGTCGCGGGCCGCGCGACGAAGGGCGCTGTGAAGACGCGGCCGCCGAGACGTCGCCGTGAGGAGGAGCCACGCGGTAACGCCGGCGGAGTCGGCTTGACACCTTGCAGGGAGGGGGCTTTCGCGACCAATGTCATCCATGATAGAGGGACCCGCTCTTGCAACTTCCTTCGTCTTTGGGCGCGATTCATTCTGCGGTCAGAACTCTTCTCGAAGACCCAAGCGGGAGGACGACTTCTTCGCAAGTCGCCCCGATGGTGCCCCGGCTGTGGTAATCGCCAGCGAATCGTCACGCTGGAATTGTGAAAGTCGTGCGTTTGAACTCTCCAACGCACAACCGGTGTGCCGCAGTAAGCTCATTGGCAAAGTTTTGTCTCCGTGATGGGCCTCGGGTAATGGGCTTTGTCGGGTGGGGTGGTGGGTTTAACGGCACATTCATATTTACGCGATCTCACCCGAAAAAAACCTTGAACGGTAAAAGTCTTCTCTGCGAGATGCTAAACTCCACCCCACACCCGTGAATGACGGGACTCCGAGCGTAACGCGCACAGAGCCCTCGTGTGTCTCTCCACTGCTGAATGAGGTCCTCCGCATGCCTAAAGCAACCCTGTTGCACATGCTGGGAGCACCATCATCATCCTCTATCCAGACCCCACTTCGCTTCCGGGATCTTGACGGCGACGAATTCGGGGGCGATTTTAGGCTTAGGGGGCCCCCCTAATATCCGTGCACGAACACCGATAAATTTGATACTTTTGGTGCATCTTGGGGAGACCGCCTCGCCAAGGTGTCTCGTGGCCTAGAAATAAATGTGCACAATCGGTGGATGAATTCACTTCCCGCTCCGTGGTCATTCCTGTTGTCCGTGTGAAAGTTTACAAAAGGAGTTGTAGGTCTGCGGATGATGAAAGGAATTTTCGTAGCCGGATGAGGCCGCCGGATAACCGGAGGGGGGGGGTAGATCTGGCAGTCTCGCGCGGCTGCAGCGTACAGAGGACACGGAGAGAAACGTTCACGGTCCGTCACGGCCAGCGCGGCCGCCACCTTTTATTCACCACAATCACAGTCCACTCCACCACCACCCACCTCCGCCCCCCACCCCACTCGCCACATCACGTGGCTCAGCACCACACGCCGCTAACCACACAGCCACTCAAGTGGCTGACCACAAATCACACCCCCCTCACTAACCACACCACCAACCGCCGCCACTCTACAATAGCCGGCGCCAAAAACCGTGCCACGCGCCCTCCCGTGCGGCCTTGCTTGGAGCCTCGGTGCCGATGGTTTATTTTATACTTTACGGAACGTAACTGGAAGAAAAACTGATGGTCCCCAGCAGCTTTTCTTTGGAACTCGTCGCTCATTTGTTGCTGCCGCTTCCGCCATCTGGCGACACGTCCAGAAAACCGATTGTCGAGCTTTCCACTCCCGCACCCACCACGCCACGGATTGTCACGATTCGCTTGCACACCGGTTCTGGGCCTCCCCTAGGTCGACTCGGCCTCAAATGATTTTCAATTCAGGAATCGATAATAATTTTTTCTCTCCCTCTTCTCGTTTGTGTACGACGGCCTGTAACACACGATTATCATTTGATTTGATTTGACTCGAAGCCACGGCCAGCATCGGAGGACGAGTGATATCCGAACTAGTCCCGCCGGGCCCCGCCCTCACCAGCAAGGTGAAGTATGGTCAAACCATCCCGCCCCCGTGACCGACACGACGCAGGGAGGACTTCACCCAGCAGTGGATTGACAACTGGAGCTGTAAATTAATAATTCGAAGTACGTTTCCGCACGTACCGGAATCGATTGAGCCGGTGTGAATCATTCCACGCTTAACATACCCACACACACACACACCCCCCCCACGCGCACCCCAAAACACATCGTCCCTCAACCCAACACCCCCAGCACGGAGCAGGCACCACGGCCGAGCGCGGCCATGACCCTGGCGGCCATGTTGCTGCCCCCCTTTTCGTCCTCCGCTGGCCGACGAGGCCCGCCGATCAGGCGTACATGGTCAGCTGCAGCCACTGTGGGGCGGGGCGGGGTGGGGAGGGCGACACGACGGGCGACTTAAAGGGGTGAACACGTCCACTCCCCCGACGACCGCAGCACAACAACACCGCTCGCTCGCTGTGTGCGTGTGCGTGTGTGTGTGCGTGCATGTGTATGTGTGTGTGCGTGCGAGTGTGTGTGTGAGTGCGTGCATGTGTGCGTGCGTGTGTGTGTGCGTGTGTGCGTGCGTGTGTATGTGTGTGTGCGAGTGTGCGTGCGTGTGTATGCGAGTGTGCGTGTGTGCGAGCGAGCGTGTGTGCGAGCGAGCGTGTGTGCGTGCGTGCGTGGGTTTGTCCGGCGCTCGCCTCTCGTCTCACCTCGAGCACGTTCAGCTTGATGGTGCCGTCCCCGTCCCGGTTGTAGGCTTGGAAGGCGCCTGCGGCACAAACACGTGGCGGCGGTGGGGGAGGTGGGGGGGGGAGGTGAGAGCCAGGGTCCGCGAGTTTGTCTGATGCACCCGGACCGGGTGAAGCGCCGTGGTGACGTCACAGCATGCATGCTATGGGGCAGTGTTGAGTCTATGGGTAGTGCTGAGTCTATGGGTAGTGTTGAGTCTGTGGGCAGTGTTGAGTCTGTGGGCAGTGTTGAGTCTATGGGCAGTGTTGAGTCTATGGGCAGTGTTGAGTCTATGGGCAGTGTTGAGTCTATGGGCAGTGTTGAGTCTACGGGCAGTGTTGAGTCTATGGGCAGTGTTAAGTCTATGGGCAGTGTTAAGTCTGGGTAGTGTTGAGTCTATGGGAAGTGTTAGTCTATGGGAAGTACAGTATGTATAATCTGTATGTTGAACTTCTTTCGCACCGTATGTAGCCAACCGAACGCAAGGTCTTCGTGCGCACACACACACACACACACGTACGTGCCGGCCTTCACGTGCCGGCCTTCACGTGCCGGCCTTCACGTGCCGGTCTTCACGTGCCGGCCTTCACGTGCCGGTCTTCACGTGCGCCCGTTATCGTCCCTCGCCCCAACAACAGTGTGTCGAGGCTTATGACGTGGGGGGAGAGGGGGTCCGGCTCCTTCCGTGTCTGTGCGCGTACGTACGGAACATGCCCTCCAGGCGCACGAGGCAGCAGATGAAGTTGTCGAAGTCGACGGTGCCATCGTCGTCCGCGTAGCGGAGCGTGACGACGCGCAGCAGCTGCTCGTTCAGCTTGAAGCCTGGGGAACAGTCACACATAGTCACACAGTCACACACAGTCACACACAGTCACACACAGTCACACACAGTCACACACAGTCACACATACACAGTCACACATACACAGTCACACATACACAGTCACACATACACAGTCACACACACAGTCACACACACACACAGTCACACACACACACAGTCACACACACACACAGTCACACACACACACACAGTCACACACACACACAGTCACACACACACACAGTCACACACACAGTCACACACACAGTCACACACACACACAGTCACACATACACACAGTCACACACACACAGTCACACACACACAGTCACACACACACACAGTCACACACACACACAGTCACACACACACAGTCACACACACACACAGTCACACACACACAGTCACAGACAGTCACACACACACACAGTCACACACAGTCACACACACACACAGTCACACACAGTCACACATACACAAAGTCACACACAGTCACACACACACAGTCACACACAGTCACACACAGTCACAGTCACACACAGTCACACACACACACAGTCACACACACAGTCACACACACAGTCACACACACACAGTCACACACACACAGTCACACACACACAGTCACACACACACAGTCACACACACACAGTCACACAGTCACACATAGTCACACAGTCACACAGTCACACACAGAGTCACACACAGTCACACACACACACAGTCACACACACACACAGTCACACACACACACAGTCACACACACACACAGTCACACACAGTCACACACAGTCACACACACAGTCACACACACACACACAGTCACACACAGTCACACACAGTCACACAGTCACACACAGTCATACACACACACACAGTCACAGCGTGACGACGCGCAGCAGCTGCTCGTTCAGCTTGAAGCCTGAGGAACACGACGGCCGCGTCGGACATCACGGTTGGCTGTGTGTGTGGCTGTGTGTGTGTGTCTGTGTGTGTGTCTGTGTGTGCGTGTCTGTGCATGTGTGTGCGTGTCTGTGCATGTGTGTGTCTGTGTGTGTCTGTGTGTGCGTGTCTGTGCATGTGTGTGCGTGTCTGTGCATGTGTGTGCGTGTCTGTGCATGTGTGTGTGTGTGTGTCTGTGTGTGCGTGTCTGTGCATGTGTGTGTCTGTGTGTGTGTGTGTCTGTGCATGTGTGTGTCTGTGTGTGTGTCTGTGTGTGCGTGTCTGTGTGTGCGTGTCTGTGCGTGTGTGTGCGTGTCTGTGCATGTGTGTGTGTGTCTGTGTGTGTGTGTCTGTGTGTGCGTGTCTGTGCATGTGTGTGTCTGTGCGTGTGTGTGTCTGTGTATGTGTGTGTCTGTGTGTGTGTCTGTGTGTGCGTGTCTGTGTGTGTGTCTGTGTGTGCGTGTCTGTGCATGTGTGTGCGTGCATGTGTGTGTCTGTGTGTGCGTGCGTGCATGTGTGTGTCTGTCTGTGTGCATGCGTGTGTGTGTGTGCGTGTCTTGTGTGTGCGTGCGTGTGCGTGCATGTGTGTGTCTGTGTGTGCATGCGTGTGTGTGCGTGCGTGTCTTGTGTGTGCGTGCGTGTGCGTGCATGTGTGTGTCTGTGTGTGTGTGCGTGCGTGTGTTCGTGTGTGTGCGTGTGTTCGTGTGTGTGCGTGTGTGTGTGTGTGGTTACCTGTGTAGGTGTGTGTGGTTACCTGTGTGTGTGTGTGGTTACCTCTGTAGCTGCTGCTGTGTGTGTGGTTACCTGTGTAGGTGTGTGTGGTTACCTGTGTGCGTGGTTACCTGTGTGTGGTTACCTTGTAGGTGTGTGTGGTAACCTGTGTAGGTGTGTGGTAACCTGTGTAGGTGTGTGTGTTACCTGTGTAGCTGTGTGTGTGGTTACCTGTGTAGCTGCTGCTGTGTATGTGGTTACCTGTGTAGGTGTGTGTGGTTACCTGTGTGTGTGTGGTAACCTGTGTAGGTGTGTGTGGTTACCTGCACTTTCCAGTGCTGGTCCCAGCTCAGAGGAGGACATTGAGCCACTGCGATCTGCGTCGTACTGCTTGTAGATGTTCTGCAAAGACAAAGATTCACCGTACAGACTGTAGGGGCAAGTGCTGTTAGCGAGTAGCAACTATGAAGGCCGGAACGGCACACGCCCGGCCGCCTTTGTCTCCCCAGTGGCGATGTTTACACAGCGCTTCAGGTACTCATTTGAGGCTGAGTCGACCTAGGGGAGGCCCAGGATCAGTTAAGATAATCGTCACTGGTGTGGGCAGTGAGTAGTGCAGTGCAATAACCACTGTACCACCGCTCCCGAAGGGGTATGTACACACACACGCACATTCACACACACAGTCACACACACACACATTCACACACACAGTCACACACACACATTCACACACACACACACGTTCACACACACATTCACATACACACATTCACACATTCACGCACACACAGTCACACATTCACACGCACATTCACACACACGCACACAGTCACACACACACAGTCACACACACACTCACACACATTCACACACACATAGTCACACACACTCACACACATTCACACACACAGTCACACAGACACACACATTCACACACACACTCACACACATTCACACACACACACAGTCTCACACACACAGTCTCACACACACAGTCTCACACACACACAGTCACACACACAGTCACACACACACACAGTCACACATTCTCTCGCTCTTCCCCGAGGCGGTGCCGCGCCTTGCCGGGCGTGAGTGGCCGGCTGAGCCGGTTGAGATTCCGAGCTCTTTCCCCACCCAACCCACCGGAGACTCATCGGCAGGGGCACCACGCTGGCTAAGAGATGTTAACTACCTCGCCTGGTGTACAGGAGGTCGTGGGTTCAATCCCGACCCTGACGCCTGCTGCTGTATATTTGGAGTTTGCGTGTCTCTCTCATCATCATCAACACGGTGGCTATGAGATGTTAACTACCTCGCCTGGTGTGCAAGGAGGTCGTGGGTTCGATCCAGAGCCTGACAATGCCTGCTGCTGTATATTTGGAGTTTGCGTGTCTCTCTCATCATCATCAACACGGTGGCTAGGAGATGTTAACTGCCTCGCCTGGTGTGCAGGAGGTCGTGGGTTCGATCCAGAGCCTGACAATGCCTGCTGCTGTATATTTGAGTTTGCGTGTCTCTCTCATCATCATCAACACGGTGGCTATGAGATGTTAACTACCTCGCCTGGTGTGCAGGAGGTCGTGGGTTCGATCCAGAGCCTGACAATGCCTGCTGCTGTATATTTGGAGTTTGTGTGTCTCTCTTATCATCATCAAGGTGGCTATGAGATGTTAACTCCGTGCGTCCGCTCAAAAAGCCGGACACACGCTGCACCGGATACCCGTTTAAGGCTGAGTCGACCTAGAGGAGGCCCAGGACCGGGTTGTAATATTTCCCTGACATCGGCCTTGTGTGGCAAGAACTCGGGCGGCCGGGTTCGTAGCGCAGCGCACTAACCGCTGCTCTACCGCTCCCCACACACACACACATCTCGCTCACTCTCACACACACGCTCACTCTCACACACACACGCTCACACACACGCACACACACATTCACACACTCACACATTCACACACACTCACACACACACGCTCACTCTCACACACACGCTCACTCTCACACACACACGCTCACACACACGCACACACACATTCACACACTCACACACACACGCTCACTCTCACACACACACGCTCACACACACGCACACACACATTCACACACTCACACATTCACACACACTCACACACACACGCTCACTCTCACACACACGCTCACTCTCACACACACACACATCACGCTCACTCTTACACACACACGCTCACACACACGCACACTCATTCACACACACATCACGCTCACACACACGCTCACACACACGCTCACATACACACAGCACACACACACTCGCACACATCACGCTTACTCTCACACACAGCACACACGCACACACTCTCACACACACACAGCACACACTCTCACACACACACGCACACACGCGCACACACGCGCACACACGCACACACACACACACTCGCACACAGCACGCACTCGCACACACTCACACGCACTCACACACACTCTCACACACACACACACATCACTCTCACACGCACACACTCACACACCACACACACTCTCACACACACACTCACACACTCTCACACACACACTCACACACTCACTCTCACACGCACTCATATACTCTCACACACACATCACGCTCACTCTCACACGCACACACTCACACACCACACACACTCTCACACACACACTCACACACTCACTCTCACACGCACTCATATACTCTCACACACACATCACACTCACTCTCACGCACACCACGCTCACTCTCACACACACTCACACACACTCACACTCACTCACACACACATCACGCTCACTCTCACACACACTCACACACACACGCACACATCACGCTCACTCTCACACACACTCACTCACACACACACACATCACGCTCACTCTCACACACACACACGCACACACCACGCTCACTCTCACACATACGCACACACTCTCACACCACGCTCACTCTCACACACACTCACACACTCACTCTCACACGTACGGCCTCACCTGCCAGGACTTGACCTTGTTCCACAGGATCTTGAACTCCTCGTATCCCAGCTTCCCCGTGCCGTCCGACTGCGCTCGAAGGTCAAGGGTCATCGGCTTCACGACCGCCGTGTCGGGGACACGCAGAGGGAGACGCCCCTGCCGAGGGCCACGGATCGTGTGTACGTGTGTACGTGTGTACACGTGTGTACACGTGTGTACGTGTGTACATGTGTGTACACGTGTGTACACGTGTGTACACGTGTGTTCACGTGTGTACGTGTGTTCACATGTGTACGTGTGTTCACGTGTACGTGTGTTCATGTGTTCGTGTATACGTGTTGGTGTGTACACATGTGTACGTGTGTTCACGTGTACGTGTGTTCATGTGTTCGTGTATACGTGTTGGTGTGTACGTGTGTACGTGTATTGGTGTGGTCATGTGTTCGTGTGTTCGTGTGTACGTGTATTGGTGTGGTCGTGTGTTCGTGTGTACGTATGTACGTATGTTGGTGTGTTGGTGTGTTCGTGTGTATGTTTGTTGGTGTGTTCGTGTGTGTTCGTGGGTACGTGTGTACGTGTGTTGGTGTGTTCGTGTGTACGTGTGTATGTTTGTTGGTGTGTTCGTGTGTGTGTGTTCGTGGGTACGTGTGTGTACGTGTGTACGTGTTGGTGTGTTCGTGTGTACGTGTGTATGTTTGTTGGTGTGTTCGTGTGTGTGTGTGTGTGTTCGTGGGTACGTGTGTACGTGTGTCACATGCCGTGTTGCTGCGTTGTCATGTCCTGTATTGTCACGTGTTGTTGTGTCGTGTTGTTGTTTCGCGTCACGTGTTGTGTTGTATTGTGATGTCGTGTTGTATCATGTTGTGTTGTGTCATCGTGTCGTGTTGTGTTGTCGTGTTGTTGTGCCGTGTTGTTGTGTTGTTGTCATTGTGTTGTTGTGTCGTGTTGTTGTGTTGTGTTGTTGTGTTGTTGTCGTGTTGTTGTGTCGTGTTGTTGTGTCGTGTTGTTGTGTCGTGTTGTTGTGTTGTTGTGTCGTGTTGTTGTGTCGTGTTGTTGTGTCGTGTTGTTGTGTTGTTGTTGTGTTGTTGTTGTGTTGTCGTGTTGTCGTGTTGTTGTTGTGTTGTCGTGTTGTCGTGTTGTTGTGTTGTGTCCCCGCTGCGCCAGGATACGTCCATGAGCGCCACCATGCTGCGGCACGACTCCACGCTGAACCCGTCCGTCTTGAGGTCGCGGTCTGAACATGAACACACAAAGACAAAGGTCCCCCGCATATCCTTCACCACACAGGGCAAGTGCTGTTAGCGAGCACCTATGAAGGCCGACACGGCACAGCAGGGAGCGAGTGGCCAGCACCACGCCCGGCCGCCTTTGTCTCCCCAGTGACGCCGTTTACACGCCGTAACCAGGTGCTCGTTTGAGGCCGAGTCCACCTAGGGGAGGCCCAGGACCGGTTCAGATAATCGTCACTGCCGTTGTTGGCCGCGAGCGGGAATTGAACTCGGGTCGCCGGGTTCGTAGCGCAGCGTAGCGCTGACCGCTGCACCACCGCTCCCCCCCCCCACTACCGAACACACACAGCTACACACATTTACCGTTGCCACGTGTACGTCTACACACAAGGGGGTCTGTGTGTGCGGTCACTCACGTTTGGTGACCACCTTGTTCAGGACTCCCTGCAGCTCCACAGGGCTGATCTCCATGTCCTAGGGAACCACGATCGTCCCGCCATCAGGAAACAAGATCCCGATAACCGCAACCATCGCACTCCCGCCATCAGCAATAACATCCCGATAACCGGAACCATCGCACTCCCGCCATCAGCAATAACATCCCGATAACCGGAACCACGTCATTCCCACCAATATCAACAACATCCCGATAACTGGAACCATCGCACTCCCGCCATCAGCAATAACATCCCGATAACCGGAACCACGTCATTCCCACCAATATCAACAACGTCCCGATAACCGGAACCACGGCATTCCCATTACAACTGTGTGTGTCTACTGCGTGTGCACTGCGTACTGTGTGTACTCTGTGTAGCGTGTGTAGTAGGGTGCGTGTACTGCGTATGAACTATGGGTACTGTGTGTGTACTGTGTGCGTTCACTGTGTGTACACCGTGTGTGTACACCGTGTGTGTACACCGTGTGTGTATACCGTGTGTGTACTGTGTTTACTGTGTGTGTACTGTGTGTGTACTGTGTGTGTACTGTGTGCGTTCACTGTGTGTACACCGTGTATACTGTGTGTGTACTGTGTGTACTGTGTGTGTACTGCACCTCCCCGGCGAGCTGGTTGAACACGCGGCGGAACTGGGTGTCCTCATCGCTCTGCAGGTGCGCCTGCACCTTGGGAGGCTGCGAGGCAAAACACAAAAACACAATTACACAAAGACACAAACACACACATACACACAAAACACAGACACACAAAGACACAAACACACAAATACACAAATATACAAAGACACAAATACACGAAGACAAAAAGACACAGACACACAAAGACACAAAGACACAACCACACAAATACACAAAGACACAAAGACACGCGTCACGGGAGCTGGGGGCCACCAGCGGGAATCGAACTCGGGTCGCCGGTTTAATAGCGCAGCGTGCCGCTAACCGCTACACTACCGCTCCTCAAAGACGCACAGACACACACACAGACACATAGACACACACACACACAGACACAAGAGTATACTCCAGTTGTGGTCTCTCTGCATGTCGCATCAACAAGACGAAGACATTTCCATCCGGAAGCAGCCCGTGGAAGGTGCCCCTTGCCAACGCGAGGTGGTGGTGGTGGTGGAGGTGGTGGAGGTGGTGGAGGTGGTGGTGGTGGAGGTGGTGGAGGTGGTGGAGGTGGTGGAGGTGGTGGTGGAGGTGGTGGTGGTGGTGGTGGTGGAGGTGGTGGTGGAGGTGGTGGAGGTGGTGGAGGTGGTGAAGGTGGTGGTGGAGGTGGTGGAGGTTGGTGGAGGTGGTGGAGGAGGTGGTGGTGGAGGTGGTGGAGGTGGTGGTGGAGGTGGTGGAGGTGGTGGTGGTGGTGGAGGTGGTGGAGGTGGTGGAGGTGGTGGTGGAGGTGGTGGAGGTGGTGGAGGTGGTGGTGGTGGAGGTGGTGGAGGTGGTGGAGGTGGTGGTGGAGGTGGTGGTGGAGGTGGTGGAGGTGGAGGTGGTGGAGGTGGTGGTGGAGGTGGTGGAGGTGGTGGTGGAGGTGGTGGTGGAGGTGGTGGAGGTGGTGGTGGTGGAGGTGTTCGTGTGGCCTTCGCACACCTGTGGAGGTGTTCGTCCCGTGACAGTCGTGCGTATTCTTTTGTACATTTCTAGCAGCTGGAACTTGAGCAAGCCAAGTAACGGGTCAGATTCGACGCATGCTTCGTGCGCAGCCATGAACGTGCGTACGTTCAACTTCTCCCGCCACCGTACACAGCCGACCGTGCTAATCGCAGGCAACGACGGAGGTGGGAGTGGGGGGGAGACTCTTCGATCGCTGGAAAAACCCATCTCATTCTGGGGAGAGCGCACGGTGAGAGCGGAGGGGAGAGCGAAGAGGAAGCCGGGAGACGCGGAGGGAGGGGTCACCCACCCACGAGTCTTGAGCGGTGGCGTCTGCCATCATCTGCTCACCAGCGATGGCAGCAGAGCAGAGGGGAAAGGGGAGACGGGAGGAGAGGGCAGACAGCAGGAGAGGGGAGACGCGGGGAGAGGCGGGGAGACGCGGGGAGACGCGGGGAGACGCGGGGAGACACGGGGAAACGCGGGGAGACGCGGGGAGACACCGGGAGACACCGGGAGACACCGGGAGACACGGGGAGACGCGGGGAAACGCGGGGAGACGCGGGGAGACGCGGGGAGACGCGGGGAGACACGGGGAGACACGAGGAGACTCGGGGAGATACCAGGAGACACGGGGAGACACAGGGAGAGGGGAGACGCGGGGAGACACGGGGAGACGCGGGGAGATGCGGGGAGGTGCCGAGAGGAGACACAGGGAGAGGATGACATGGGGAGACAGGAAGACAGGGAAAGAGAGGAGACATTGGCAGGACGAGGGCAGACGTAGGAGCAGTAATGGGGGATATGTTGGTGAAAGGAAGACAAAGAGAGAGACAGAGACACAGAAAACAGCACTCCCGTAAGACACCAAGCAGCAACATTCGTCAAAGATCAGAGCAGGCCGAGACCCAGGGCATGCAGACACCCGCAGAACAGATCTCCCTGGGAAGAATGAGACCCATCATCATCATCATCGCCATCACCGCCACCAGGGAGCGTTGCCGCACAACCCGTCCCTACGGCAGCCGATAACAACCGGTTGTGCAATGCGGTCGCCGTTCCAAGCGTTGCACCAGGCTCAAACCTGCTTAGCTTCTGAGATTGTACGAGGAGACTTGGGGCACAGGCTTGCGACAGACGTGAGTGGGGGAAAAAAAACCTAAAATACCGATTCTTCCACACGCGGTTTTTACGCGGGTTACCGTGGGATCGATAATCTACCCATCTGTGCGGAACCTTGCATCTGCTCCGCAAGAAACGCCGACGATCAATTTGTTTCGTAATCGATTTCTGGGGTCGGATCGCCGCGTTGAGTAAAATGCCGGTTCGTGCACCCTACGCCACCCGACACAGCCAATTAACCATCTCCCGTGCCGATGACGTACATTGTGCACGTCATGGGAACGGGATCGGAGGGAAATGTTCAAATAAAATAACTTTTATCGGTACCGAGGCTCCCACAAGGCCGTGCGGGACGGCGTGTGGCACGGCCTGGCGCCGGCTACCGTCGGGCGTGGCTGAGTCGTTACGGTTCACTGCGGTGAGCAACAACGTCTAGGGGAACAGCGGCGATGCCGCGTCTCTCTAAATAACATCTAAGGCCCAGCCGCTCGCGCGCTCCGAGCTTCAGAGGTGAAGGGGACGACCCCCACCCCACCCCAACAACTTGCAGGGAGCCTCGGAATGGGGAAGGGGGTTACCAGAGTTGCCACGCGATGAACAAACGCGACCGGCGGTCGGTGACGGGCAGCGGTTGCTGGACGTTTCGCTGGCGGTTGCAGCAAGCGTCATGGCACGGTTTGCCAGACACCTGGAATGAAGCTATGAATGTGTGCGCGTGAGAGTGAGCGTGTGTGTCCGAGTACGTGTTCACGCGTGCCGCGGCGAGTGTGCGGGGGTTTGTGGGTGAGTGATTGAGGGTGTGTGTGTGAGTGATTGAGGGTGTGTGCGTGAGCGATTGAGGGTGTGTGTGTGAGCGATTGAGGGTGTGTGTGTGAGCGATTGAGGGTGTGTGTGTGAGCGATTGAGGGTGTGTGTGTGAGCGATTGAGGGTGTGTGTGTGAGCGATTGAGGGTGTGTGCGTGAGCGATTGAGGGTGTGTGCGTGAGTGATTGAGGGTGTGTGCGTGAGTGATTGAGGGTGTGTGTGTGAGCGATTGAGGGTGTGTGCGTGAGCGATTGAGGGTGTGTGCGTGAGCGATTGAGGGTGTGTGTGTGAGTGATTGAGGGTGTGTGCGTGAGCGATTGAGGGTGTGTGCGTGAGTGATTGAGGGTGTGTGCGTGAGTGATTGAGGGTGTGTGCGTGAGCGATTGAGGGTGTGTGCGTGAGCGATTGAGGGTGTGTGCGTGAGTGATTGAGGGTGTGTGCGTGAGTGATTGAGGGTGTGTGTGTGAGCGATTGAGGGTGTGTGCGTGAGCGATTGAGGCTGTGTGCGTGAGTGATTGAGGGTGTGTGCGTGAGTGATTGAGGGTGTGTGTGTGAGCGATTGCGGGTGTGTGTGCGTGAGTGATTGAGGGTGTGTGTGTGAGTGATTGAGGGTGTGTGTGTGAGTGATTGAGGGTTGTGTGTGTGAGCGATTGAGGGTGTGTGTGTGAGTGATTGAGGGTGTGTGTGTGAGTGATTGAGGGTGTGTGTGTGAGTGATTGAGGGTGTGTGTGTGAGTGATTGAGGGTGTGTGCGTGAGTGATTGAGGGTGTGTGCGTGAGCGATTGCGGGTGTGTGTGCGTGAGTGATTGAGGGTGTGTGTGTGAGCGATTGAGGGTGTGTGTGTGAGCGATTGAGGGTGTGTGCGTGAGTGATTGAGGGTGTGTGCGTGAGCGATTGAGGGTGTGTGTGTGAGCGATTGCGGGTGTGTGTGCGTGAGTGATTGAGGGTGTGTGCGTGAGCGATTGAGGGTGTGTGTGTGAGTGATTGAGGGTGTGTGCGTGAGCGATTGAGGCTGTGTGCGTGAGCGATTGAGGGTGTGTGTGTGAGTGATTGAGGGTTGTGTGTGTGAGCGATTGAGGGTGTGTGTGTGAGTGATTGAGGGTGTGTGCGTGAGCGATTGAGGGTGTGTGCGTGAGCGATTGAGGCTGTGTGCGTGAGCGATTGAGGGTGTGTGTGTGAGCGATTGAGGGTGTGTGTGTGAGCGATTGAGGGTGTGTGCGTGAGCGATTGAGGGTGTGTGTGTGAGTGATTGAGGGTGTGTGTGTGAGTGATTGAGGGTGTGTGTGTGAGTGATTGAGGGTGTGTGTGTTGAGCGATTGAGGGTGTGTGTGTGAGTGATTGAGGGTGTGTGTGTGAGCGATTGAGGGTGTGTGCGTGAGCGATTGAGGGTGTGTGTGTGAGTGATTGAGGGTGTGTGTGTGAGCGATTGAGGGTGTGTGTGTGAGTGATTGAGGGTGTGTGTGTGAGCGATTGAGGGTGTGTGTGTGAGTGATTGAGGGTGTGTGTGTGAGCGATTGAGGGTGTGTGTGTGAGCGATTGAGGGTGTGTGTGTGAGCGATTGAGGGTGTGTGTGTGAGTGATTGAGGGTGTGTGTGTGAGCGATTGAGGGTGTGTGCGTGAGCGATTGAGGGTGTGTGTGTGAGTGATTGAGGGTGTGTGTGTGAGCGATTGAGGGTGTGTGTGTGAGTGATTGAGGGTGTGTGTGTGAGTGATTGAGGGTGTGTGTGTGAGTGATTGAGGGTGTGTGTGTGAGTGATTGAGGGTGTGTGTGTGAGTGATTGAGGGTGTGTGCGTGAGTGATTGAGGGTGTGTGCGTGAGCGATTGAGGGTGTGTGCGTGGTGAAGTATGGTAAAAAAAACCCCCATGATCCGGGGCGTGGTTGCAGGCCCCCGTCCGCGTGCGCCGTGCCGGCCTGCACAGGTACCGCTCGCTAACAGCACTTGCCCCCGCAGGCTATGGTGGGCCACACGGGGAGGGGGGTCCTTTGTCTTTGTGCACGTGAATCAGCGTGGTGGATGTGTTGATTGGGTGTGCACACGTGGAACTTGACCCAACAATCTGCAAGGCTGTACAAGGCACCTTTGTCTTTGGTGCGCTGTTAACGAGCACCAATTAAGAGGCCGGCACGGCACACGAGGGGGTGGGTGGTCATCAGCACGTCCGGCCGCCTTTGTCTCCCTACAGAGGCGATGTTTATACATCGCACCAGGTACTCTTTTGAGGCTGAGTCGACCTAGGGGAGGCCCCACTGTTATTGGTAATGAGCTGGAAGCGTAGCACAATGCGCTAACCACTGCACCACCCCTCCCCTAATATACACACACACATGCATACACGTGTACACATGATGACATGTGTACACTCGGGACGTGTGTGTGTGTTCAATGCATGTCATCATGTGTACACGTGTACACGTGTGTGTGTTCAATGCACGTGTACACGTGTACACATGATGACATGCATTGAACACACACAGGTCTACACGTGTACACAGCAGAGAGCACAGTGAATATAATCTGCGGTGTAACTCTGGAACACAACACCCACGCACAGACAGACAAAGGTGCCCTGTACAGCCTTGCAGATTGTTGGGTCAAGTTCCACGCCGTGCACACCCAATCAGCACATCCACCACCACGCTGCTTCACGCGCACAGAGACGAAGAACCCCTACGAAGGCCGGCACGGCGCCGGTGCCGCCTTTATCTCCCCGGTGGGGCGATGTTCACGACTCATTTGAGGCCGAGCCGACCTAGGGGAGACCCAGGAACGGTTCGGCACACACACACACACCCAAGACCCTTCTCACGCTCCGCAACGCCCTTTGAATCACCCCCCGCCCCGCACGTCATCGGAAACCAAATTCCACGATTCTGGGACTCGAACCAAAGTGGAAGCCACGGGGCAGGAAACCAGTGGAGCCAGGTGGTCACGTGACACCAGCTGGTCCAGCAGCCACCGCCCTGACATCCACCAGCTGCTGCTGCCCCCCCTGCCCCCCCCATGCCCCTCCCCTCTGCACCTCTCCCCCCCTCCCCCCTCTGCCTCTACCCATAGACTCAGCACTGCCCATAGACTCAACACTGCCCATAGACTCAACACTACCCATAGACTCAACACTGCCCATAGACTCAACACTACCCATACATTCAACACTACCCATAGACTCAACACTGCCCATAGACTCAACACTGCCCAGACTCAACACTGCCCATAGACTCAACACTACCCATAGACTCAACACTGCCCATAGACTCAACACTGCCCATAGACTCAACACTGCCCATAGACTCAACACTACCCATACTCAACACTACCCATAGACTCAACACTGCCCATAGACTCAACACTGCCCATAGACTCAACACTGCCCATAGACTCAACACTACCCATAGACTCAACACTACCCATAGACTCAACACTGCCCATAGACTCAGCACTGCCCATAGACTCAGCACTGCCCATAGACTCAGCACTGCCCATAGACTCAACACTACCCATAGACTCAACACTGCCCAAAGACTCAACACTACCCATAGACTCAACACTACCCATAGACTCAACACTGCCCATAGACTCAACACTACCCATAGACTCAACACTGCCCATAGACTCAACACTACCCATAGACTCAACACTGCCCATAGACTCAACACTGCCCATAGACTCAACACTGCCCATAGACTCAACACTGCCCATAGACTCAACACTGCCCATAGACTCAACACTGCCCATAGACTCAAACACTGCCCATAGACTCAACACTGCCCATAGACTCAACACTGCCCATAGACTCAACACTACCCATAGACTCAACACTACCCATAGACTCAACACTGCCCATAGACTCAACACTGCCCATAGACTCAACACTGCCCATAGACTCAACACTGCCCATAGACTCAACACTGCCCATAGACTCAACACTGCCCAAAGACTCAACACTACCCATAGACTCAACACTACCCATAGACTCAACACTGCCCATAGACTCAACACTACCCATAGACTCAACACTGCCCATAGACTCAACACTGCCCATAGACTCAACACTGCCCATAGACTCAACACTGCCCATAGACTCAACACTGCCCATAGACTCAACACTGCCCATAGACTCCACACTGCCCATAGACTCAACACTGCCCATAGACTCAACACTGCCCATAGACTCAACACTGCCCATAGACTCAACACTGCCTATAGACTCAACACTACCCATAGACTCAACACTGCCCATAGACTCAACACTGCCCATAGACTCAACACTGCCCATAGACTCAACACTGCCCATAGACTCAACACTGCCCATAGACTCAACACTGCCCATAGACTCAACACTACCCATAGACTCAACACTATCCATAGACTCAACCCCCCCGCCCCCCCCCCAACAAGTCATGGTGAGAGTGAGTGGTGAGAGTGAGTGGTGAGTGAGTGGTGAGAGTGAGCGGTGAGTCTGTGGTGAGTGAGTGGTGAGAGTGAGTAGTGAGAGTGAGTGGTGAGTGAGTGGTGAGAGTGAGTGGTGAGTCTGTGGTGAGGGTGAGTGGAGAGTGAGCGGTGAGTCTGTGGTGGGTCTGTGGTGAGAGTGAGTGGTGAGTCTGTGGTGAGGGTGAGTGGTGAGTGAGTGGTGAGAGTGAGTGGTGAGAGTAAGTGGTGAGTCTGTGGTGAGTGTGAGTGGTGAGTGAGTGGTGAGTCTGTGGTGAGTCTGTGGTGAGAGTGAGTGGTGAGGGTGAGTGGTGAGTATGTGGTGAGTCTGTGGTGAGGGTGAGTGGAGAGTGAGTGGTGAGTGAGTGGTGAGTCTGTGGTGAGTCTGTGGTGAGAGTGAGTAGTGAGTCTGTGGTGAGAGTGAGTGGTGAATGAGTGGTGAGAGTGAGTGGTGAGTCTGTGGTGAGTGTGAGTGGTGAGTGAGTGGTGAGTGAGTGGTGAGTCTGTGGTGAGAGTGAGTGGTGAGTAAGTGGTGAGGGTGAGTGGTGAGTCTGTGGTGAGGGTGAGTGGAGAGTGAGCGGTGAGTCTGTGGTGGGTCTGTGGTGAGAGTGAGTGGTGAGTGAGTGGTGAAGTTGTGGTGATTCTGCGGTGAAGTTGTGAGTCTGTGGTGAAGTTGTGGTGAGTGTGAGTGGTGAGGGGCCACCGTGATGCACAGGTGAAACTCACCTGGAAAAACTCCTGGCCAATGTTCCCTCCCATCTCCCTGCACAACCACGGCAGAGGAGAGAGAGGGGGGGGGGTAGGAAGTGGTGGGGGGGGTGAGACACGGGGCGATCAGGGCGACCATTCGCATGGTTGTCTACGTAGGGTGCGAAAGAAGTTCAACGTCGTACGTGCAAAGGATTCGTTGCCCGCGCATGTGGGGGGGGGGGGGGGGGGGCTGGCTTGCGAGTAGAAATTAATTACCGGCGTAAGGCACTACCACTACGATACGAGGTTACGGTCATCCATAATGTATCCAAAATAAATCACCTGGTGACGCTTGCTGCTACAGCTGTGTTAGCAGTGGTGCACGGATTCACGCAACAAACATTCGTCAATGAAAGGAAACGTGTATAATAGGCGACGTTTCAGGCAATGATGCCCCTTCTTCATAAAAAAAGGGCCATTGCTGTGAACGAAGGTCCTCGTGTATTGCCCACATCGCTGCCAACACGCAGTCAGAACATCCCCATGGCACCACCCGCAGTACCATTCGCTTGTCACGCAGTTCTATTTGGTTCATTTAACACGTCGGCTTTTGGCCCACTCAGAACGCTTCACAGCGGACTTCTGAAGTCACCTGGATGGGCCTCAACACGGAACTAAACACCACCACCACCACCAACCACCTCTTCTTCTTCCTACGTGCCCTGCGAAGAGCCCTCTATCTCGTCCATTCAACACAAGTGCCTCGTCCATTCAATCCCGGGGGAGGAGGGGTTCTTGAATTCTCGGAGCTGACAATCGCAGACTGATTAGCTGAGTGCGGCGTTCTTCACGAACTTTCAGAGGGGGGGGGGAGGGGTTGGTGGGGTGTGGGTGCCACTTTCGCCGATAAGGCATCGTCGGTGTGTTGAGGGGCCGCCACACCATTTCAAACCATTGGGAGTTTGTGACAGCAGCACAGTGATGATGATGATGGGGCACCAGGGGCCATGCTAAAGGCCACCGGGGGGCCACACTAAAGGCCACCAGGGGCCGCATTAAAGGCCACCGGGGGCTGCGCTAAAGGCCACCAGGGGCCACACTAAAGGCCACCAGGGGCCGCACTAAAGGCCACCAGGGGCCACACTAAAGGCCACCAGGGGCCACACTAAAGGCCACCAGGGGCCACACTAAAGGCCACCAGGGGCCGCACTAAAGGCCACCAGGGGCCGCACTAAAGGCCACCAGGGGCCACACTAAAGGCCACCAGGGGCCACACTAAAGGCCACCAGGGGCCACACTAAAGGCCACCAGGGGCCACACTAAAGGCCACCAGGGGCCACACTAAAGGCCACCAGGGGCCACACTAAAGGCCACCAGGGGCCACACTAAAGGCCACCAGGGGCCACACTAAAGGCCACCAGGGGCCACACTAAAGGCCACCAGGGGCCGCATTAAAAGCCACCGGGGGCTGCGCTAAAGGCCACCAGGGGCCGCCGGTGGCCCCCGGGTGGCCTTGCGGCCACGACTGGCGACCAAACCCAGCAGCATCATCGACTCCCTCCAGCCGAGCGGCGCCAGTGTAGCCACAGACTCCAACCTGTCCCTCGGGAGCCCATCGTGCAACATCAACCCACCACCACCACCACGCTCCCCTTGGCTGTCACTCCAATTCCCGTCTTGGTAAAGCGGCCCTCTCATCCGCCCTGCACACCACCACGTGACCCACCCAGTGCCGGACTAAGCTAGTGCGGGGACTGTAGCACATGTTATAAAGGGGCCCTAAATTAAAAAAAACATCAATATTAAAACACAAATATTTTACTTGCATAGTAAAGTAATTGTATATTTTTCATTTGCTATACAGCCAGATAATACGACAAATCGCTAACCTTAAACACCCGGTCGTTTGTAAAAGTTCAAGGCGGTATAGTACTATAGTAATCGAGCAAGTGCAGAATCACTGAACCGGAATGGATAGCTTGAAAGCATTTAGCGCGGGGCCCTTGAAAGTGCGGGGCCCGTAGCTACTACATGTGTAGCTACTACATGTGTAGCAACATGTGTAGCTACTGCATGTGTAGCTACTACATGTGTAGCTACTGCATGTGTAGCTACTGCATGTGTAGCTACTACATGTGTAGCTACTACATGTGTAGCAACATGTGTAGCTACTGCATGTGTAGCTACTACATGTGTAGCTACTGCATGTGTAGCTACTGCATGTGTAGCTACTACATGTGTAGCTACTGCATGTGTAGCTACTGCATGTGTAGCTACTACATGTGTAGCTACTGCATGTGTAGCTACTGCATGTGTAGCTACTACATGTGTAGCTACTACATGTGTAGCTACTACATGTGTAGCTACTACATGTGTAGCTACTACATGTGTAGCTACTACATGTGTAGTAGATACTACATGTGTAGCTACTGCATGTGTAGCTACTACATGTGTAGCTACTGCATGTGTAGCTACTACATGTGTAGCTACTACATGTAGTAGCTACTACATGTGCAGCTACTACATGTGTAGTAGCTACTTGTACTACGAGGATAATCCGACATTGGTACCACCCATCACTAACTACCTCCTCCGATTCGTGGCAGGTATAAACCACGATATCATCCTCCACGTTCTCCTCTGAACCTCCAAGTTGCTTGCCCCCCACGTGGCCAAGATAATCCCTCGATAGAAGCTGCGTGCCTCTATAAAGTACTGAAAGACCAATGACCCCCCCCCCCCACCATCACTTACACAGCAGCCTGATGATTGATGAGTGTTGGAGGTAATTATGACAGTGATTTCAGATAAAACGGTAATAATTACCAGGTTCACACCTTTATTGAGTAATGATTATGAAGATGAGTGATGATCGTGATCACACCACTATCAATGAGCATACTAATTGATCAGTGAGGATTGGCAGTTAAAATAAGTGACGATTACGATGATGACGTATGATGATCATCATAATCAGTGAAGGTCATAACAGTGATCATGATCATAAGTGATCATAACGGTGATTATGATCATGACCGTGATTATATAATTATGATCATAACCAGTGATGACGATTACGTCACTGACGAGGATGGTGGTGGTAGTAGTGATGGTGGTGGTAGTGGTGATGGTGGTGGTAGTGGTGGTGGTAGTGGTGATGGTGGTGGTGATGGTGGTAGTGATGGTGGTAGTGGTGGTGGTAGTGGTGGTGATGATGGTAGTGGTGGTGGTGATAGTGGTGGTGGTGATGGTGGTGGTGATGGTAGTAGTAGTGGTAATGGTGGTAGTAGTGGTGATGGTGGTAGTGGTGTTAGTGGTGATGATGGTGGTGGTTGTAGTGTTAGTGGTGGTGATGGTGGTGGTGGTAGTGGTGATGGTGGTAGTGATGGTAGTGGTGGTGATGATGGTGGTAGTGGTGGTGATGGTGGTAGTGGTGGTGATGATGGTGGTAGTGGTGGTGATGATGGTGGTAGTGGTGGTAGTGGTGGTGATGATGGTGTTAGTGGTGATGGTGGTAGTGATGGTGATGGTAGTAGTAGTGGTAATGGTGGTAGTAGTGGTGATGGTGGTAGTGGTGGTGGTGGCAGTGGTGGTGATGGTTGTAGTGGTGGTGATGGTGGTAGTAGTGGTGATGGTGGTAGTTGTGGTGGTGGCAGTGGTGGTGATGGTAGTAGCAGTGGTAATGGTGGTAGTAGTGGTGATGGTGGTAGTGGTGTTAGTGGTGGTGGTGATAGTGGTGGTGATGGTGGTAGTGGTGTTAGTGGTGGTGGTGATGGTAGTGGTGATGGTGGTAGTGATGGTGTTTGTGGTGGTGGTAGTGGTGATGGTGGTAGTGGTGATGGTGGTAGTGGTGATGGTGATGGTGGTTGCTGTGGCGCAGTTATTTCCACTGCACTCCCCACCCCATCCCGGGCCCCCTTCCATCGCTGCTGCCCCCCACTACCTCCCCCCCACTACCACCCCCCACTACCACCCCCCACTACCACCCCCCCACTACCACCCCCCCACTACCACCCCCCCACTTACCCGACCACTTGGAGGAAGCCCCCCGCGAGACGGTTGAACATGAACATGGTGGCTCAGAGTGGGGAGAGAGCGCGAGGCGTCAGCGAGCTACAGAGTTGGTGGTCGTGGTGGTGGCCGTGGTGGTCGTCGTGGTGGTGGTGCAATAGGCCGTAGTGGGTTGACACTGGGAGTGGCGGGGGGAGGGGCCAGGGGGAGATGGGAGGGGCCAGGAGAGATGGGAGGGGCCAGGGGGAGATGGGAGGGGGGAGATGGGAGGGGCCAGGGGGAGATGGGAGGGGCCAGGGGGGAGATGGGAGGGGGGAGATGGGAGGGGGGAGATGGGAGGGGCCAGGGGGAGATGGGAGGGGGGAGATGGGAGGGGCCAGGGGGAGATGGGAGGGGCCAGGGTTCCGATCCCTCCCCCTTACCCCCTAACCCCTCCCCCTCGCCCCCCCTCCCCCTTACTCCCCATTCACTCGTCACCGCATGATGTGTGTACACGTGTTTGTGTTGCGTGTTGGGGGAGCGGTGGCGCACTGGTTAGCGCGCCGTGCTGCGCTGCAGGAGCAGACGGTGGCTATGAGATGTTAACTACCTCGCCTGGTGTACAGGAGGTCGTGGGTTCGATCCCGACCCTCACGCCTGCTGCTGCTGTGTATTTGGAGTTTGCGTGTCTCTCTCATCATCATCATCACGGTGGCTAGGAGATGTTGACTACCTCGCCTGGTGTACAGGAGGTCGTGGGTTCGATCCTGACCCTCACGCCTGCTGCTGTATATTTGGAGTTTGCGTGTCTCTCTCATCATCATCATCACGGTGGCTAGGAGATGTTAACTACCTCGCCTGGTGTGCAGGAGGTGGTGGGTTCGATCCCGACCCTGATGCCTGCTGCTGTATATTTGGAGTTTGCGTGTCTCTCTCTCTCCCTGTGATCGCGTAGATTTTTCTCCGGGTCCTCCGGTTTTCCCCCTCCACATTTAGAATCAACACCACGCGTTTTAGATTAGTTGGCTACTGCATTAAATATCCACGTGATAAGCCACCACTCCGTTGAGCTATCTTTTGTGACGGGGCCTTGCCTGGTCAAATTTAATTTTTTTAAACATTTTTGTTACATTTTATTTTGAACAGTTACAGCGAATATCCAAACCGGTCCTCTGGGCTTCCCCTAGGTCGACTCAGCCCTAGCAACGACGGTCACTGCATCATCGTGCGCTTTCAAATGCGCTTTTGCGGCCGTCTGGAACGCTCTTCCTTACGATATTAGGCAATCACTGAGAACGATGCACATTGAAACCATCAACATTTAGATTTAAACTTGATTTGGAGCTTTCGTGACTGCAGGAATTATTATTTGGTTCTTTCGGTAAAGTCACGTATAAAGATAAAATAATAAATAAAATACTAGCATACGACGTTTCGATTGCAACACAAGCAATCATCATCAGGTATAAATGAAATAGAAACACAAATCTAGTATACTTAGAAATGTAATGTTAGTAGTAGTATACTTAGAAATGTAATGTAACACAGGGTGTTGACTGTTATGTTATCCGACTCTCTGTTGTATTACATTACATTTCTAAGTATACTAGATTTGTGTTTCTATTTCATTTATACCTGATGATGATTGCTTGTGTTGCAATCGAAACGTCGTATGGTAGTATTTTATTTATTCTTTTTTTCTTTATACGTGACTTTACCGAAAGAACCAAAGAGTATTTCGATTTAAAACTAATTTCTTTAGAGCAGTGTGCAGTGACCATCAGCACTGGGGAGACAAAGGCGGCCGAGCGTGGTGCTGGGTCATCCACACCATCCTGCGCTGTGCCGGCCCCTGTAATTCGCAAAGCGCAACAGTCTGTGGCGGGCCACACGGGGGGGGGGGGGGGGGGAGCTTTGTGTGGGTGACAGGGAACGAGACCACACCCTTGCCATGACTCATGCCCAGTGATGAGAGCCTTTGTGTATGCGCATGGCTGTGTGTGTGTGTGGTTGTGTGTGGGCTGTGTGTGTCTCTGTGTGTGTGTGGCTGTGTGTGTGTGGCTGTGTGTGTGTGTGGCTGTGTGTGTGTGGCTGTGTGTGTGTGGCTGTGTGTGTGTGTGTGGCTGTGTGTGTGTGTCTGTGTGTGTGTGGCTGTGTGTGGGTGTGGCTGTGTGTGTGTGTGTCTGTGTGGGTGTGGCTGTGTGTGTGTGACTGTGTGTGTCTCTGTGGCTAGGTGCTCGCTAACAGCACTTGCCCCTACAGTCTGTTAAGGCTAAACGGGGGATCTTTGTCTCTGTGGCTGAACACTGAGCCGGCACGCGGCCGACCACCTGGGTTCGAATCCACGTTGCAGCAGTGGCGTTGCGGCGAACTTATCAGCTTCGGGCACGGTGGGGGGCACGGGGGGGGGGGGCACGGGGGGGGGGGCACGGGGGGGGCACGGGGGGGGCACGGGGGAAGGCACGGTGGGGGGGAATCTGGGGACCCCCCCCCCCCGCCCATTATTTTATATGCGCAATTTTCGGAAGCCAAATTAAATGAATTTTTTTTTAAAAAGTGGAATGGTAAATGATAGCATTTTCGTGAACGTAATTTAAACCGCGTTATAAATAGGTGTTTGTTTTCTTAGGTTTTTTGGGTAAAGTCACGTAGGTAAAAAAATTCAATTAATAAAAGTAAAATAAAAATAAAATAAAAATCACGACGTTTCGGAGGCAACACAAGCTTCCGTCTTCAGGTGGAACCGTCACAGCACGGTAGCTGTATCAAGCAAGGTAGCTGTATCAAGTAAGAGAAATTCCAAGAAAACAGTCCTTTCTTGGAATTTATCTCACTTGATACAGCTATCGTGCTGTGACGGTTCCACCTGAAGACGGAAGCTTGTGTTGCCTCCGAAACGTCGTGATTTTTATTTTATTTTATTTTATTAATTTAATTTTTTTACCTACGTGACTTTACCGAAAAAAACCTAAGAATATGAATCCTTGCAGTCACGAAAGCTTCGAATCTAGAATTAGGTGTTTGTTGTTGTTCTTTGAACGCAACCTGTTTGTTGAACAGGAATCTCACCAAGGTGATTGTAAAGAGGGGGGGGGGAGGGGGGTCCCGACTTGTAGCTTTGGCCACCAGGGGAGAGGGGGGAGGGGCAAGGCACCCGCCCTGCCCCCCACACTCGTCACTGCCGTGTCAGACAAGGCCTGGGATGGCATCAGGCTCTCAAGCGCGGCCCGGTCTCCAATGAACAATAGAAACCCCATAGACACAGACACCCCATAGACATATAGACCCCACAGATATCGAGACCCCATAGAGACCCCATAGACATAGAGACCCCATAGACATAGACACCCCATAGACATATAGACCCCACAGATATCGAGACCCCATAGAGACCCCATAGACATAGAGACCCCATAGACATAGAGACCCCATAGACATAGACACCCCATAGACATAGAAACCCCATAGACATAGAGACCCCATAGACATAGAGACCCCATAGACATAGAGACCCCATAGACGTAGAGACCCATAGAGACCCCATAGACATAGAAACCCCATAGACATAGAGACCCCATAGACATAGACACCCCATAGACATAGAGACCCCATAGACGTAGAGACCCATAGAGACCCCATAGACATAGAAACCCCATAGACATAGACACCCCATAGACATAGACACCCCATAGACATAGAGACCCCATAGAGACCCCATAGACATATAGACCCCACAGATATCGAGACCCCATAGAGACCCCATAGACATAGAGACCCCATAGACATAGACACCCCATAGACATAGAGACCCCATAGACGTAGAGACCCATAGACATAGAAACCCCATAGACATAGAGACCCCATAGACATAGACACCCCATAGACATAGAGACCCCATAGACGTAGAGACCCATAGAGACCCCATATACATAGAAACCCCATAGACATAGAGACCCCATAGACATAGACACCCCATAAACATAGAGACCCCATAGACGTAGAGACCCATAGAGACCCCATAGACATAGAAACCCCATAGACATAGAGACCCCATAGACATAGACACCCCATAGACATAGAGACCCCATAGACGTAGAGACCCATAGAGACCCCATAGACATAGAAACCCCATAGACATAGAGACCCCATAGACATAGACACCCCATAGAGACCCCAAAGACATAGAAACCCCATAGACATAGAGACCCCATAGACATAGACACCCCATAGACGTAGAGACCCCATAGACGTAGAGACCCATAGAGACCCCATAGACATAGAAACCCCATAGACATAGAGACCCCATAGACATAGACACCCCATAGACATAGAGACCCCATAGAGACCCCATAAACATATAGACCCCACATATATCGAGACCCCATAGAGACCCCATAGACATAGAGACCCCATACACAGAGACCCCATAGAGACCCCATAGACATAGAAACCCCATAGACATAGAGACCCCATAGACATAGACACCCCATAGACGTAGAGACCCCATAGACATAGACACCCCATAGACATAGACACCCCATAGACAGAGACCCCATAGAGACCCCAATAGACATATAGACCCCACAGATATCGAGACCCCATAGAGACCCCATACACATAGAGACCTCATAGAGACCCCATAGACATAGAGACCCCATAGAGACCCCATAGACATAGAGACCCCATAGACAAACGTAGACGGGGTTGTGACTAAACCGGTTTCTCAAGTCTGACGAGTCGCTGGTGTCAGCTCTGTGAACTCTGCCTGCCATGCTGCCTCGAGTGACGTGTCACTTGACAGCTGTAAAAATAGTTTTTAAAAAGAGCTTCATAGCTCATCGGATTTCTCCAGGATGAAAATTCTGATTCTGAGTAAATTGTTGTCGTTGTTGTTGTTGTCACCCCCCCCCCCCCCCCCCGCCACCTTCGACTATCACGGTTGGTACACAAAAAATGTAACATACACACTAGACATAGACTCAACACTGCCCATAGACTCAACACTGCCCATAGACTCAACACTACCCATAGACTCAACACTGCCCATAGACTCAACACTACCCATAGACTAAACACTGCCCATAGACTCAACACTGCCCATAGACTCAACACTACCCATAGACTCAACACTGCCCATAGACTCAACACTACCCATAGACTAAACACTGCCCATAGACTCAACACTGCCCATAGACTCAACACTACCCATAGACTCAACACTACCCATAGACTCAACACTACCCATAGACTCAACACTACCCATAGACTCAACACTGCCCATAGACTCAACACTACCCATAGACTCAACACTACCCATAGACTCAACACTACCCATAGACTCAACACTGCCCATAGACTCAGCACTGCCCATAGACTCAACACTGCCCATAGACTCCACACTGCCCATAGACTCAACACTGCCCATAGACTCAACACTACCCATAGACTCAGCACTACCCATAGACTCAACACTACCCATAGACTCAACACTAACCATAGACTCAACACTAACCATAGACTCAACACTGCCCATAGACTCAACACTACCCATAGACTCAACACTACCCATAGACTCAACACTGCCCATAGACTCAACACTGCCCATAGACTCAACACTACCCATAGACTCAACACTGCGATACAAAAGCAAAGTAAATAATCCACTCCATTAATAACACTGTGTAAAAAATATAATATTATTTTTGTTCCTGGGCAGTAAAAGTTTTATTTCCTAATTGCTTATGCCTCAGAAGTACAGGAAGTGGTAATTATTCCCCACAGACTTTGCTTTTGTGACCAGGACAGTGATATTTAGAAATTTACCTATTTTCAATGAGAAAACGCGGTGTGCATTTGCGTCTTTCGTTCACGTAAAGTCCTGGTCACAAAAGCAACGTTTGTGGGGAATAACAGCCATTTTCTATACTTTTTAGGCATAAGCAATTAAAAAAAATAACACTTTGTACCCAGGATCAAAAATTGTGTTACATAGTGTGATGATGACGACGTTGATGATGACTGATCATGACGATGATTTGATGGTATTCGAACTTTCTGTTTTTGCTCATTCAAGTAAACCACCATCATCATCATCATCATCGTCGTCGTTATCATCGTCGACCGCAGTTCGCTACGTACTTGGCACTTGTGCCAGGCTAGGTGCACCTGTGAGGTGACGTTCGCACTGGACTGTAATATGTATAACCATCACCGATTAGCACGATTGGCTACGTACGGTGCGAAAGAAGCTCAACATACATGATGTAATCAGAATCATCACATCGTATTATCACATTCATCATCACCATCACCATGCATCGTAGTAATACTGTAATTACAATCGTCACATCATCCCATACACCACAACGACAACCACTTACCCCACATAGTTAAAGAAGCCAGACGCAACCTTGTTAATCATGAACATGATGATGCTGCTGCTGGAGACGATGTCGCTGCTGATGATGATGGCGGTGGTGATGGTGATGAAAGGTTTTGTGAGGGCAGGGAACGCCTGCTAGGGGAATGAGACCCGTCCCACGCAGACACACCCACACACACCCACGCTCACACGCACACTGACACACACACACACTCACACACAGACACACACGCACGCACACACTGACACACCCACACTCACACACACACTGACACACACACTCACACAGACACACCCACACACACTGACACACACACTCACACACACCCACACTCACACACACTCACACACTGACACACCCACACGCACCCACACACTGACACACACACTCACACACACACTGACACACACATTCACACAGACACACCCACACACACGCACACACTGACACACACCCCCACACAGAAACACCCACACGCACGCACACACTGACACACACACTCACACGCCCAGACACACACACTCACACACTGACACACACACTCACACCCACACAGACACACACACACGCACACTGACACACCCACACACACCCACGCTCACACGCACACTGACACCCACACAGACACACCCACACGCACACACTGACACACACACACACTGACACACACACACTCACACACACCCACACTCACTCACACACACACTGACACACGCACACACACTCACACACTCACTGACACACACTCACACATTCACACACCCACACACACACTCACACACCCACATAGACACACACAGACACACACTCACACACACACTGACACACACACACTCACACACTGACACACACACTCACACACGCACACACAGACGCACCCCCACCTCCACACACCACACACACTGACACACACTCACACACTCACACACCCAATTACATCATGTAATCGTGCAAGCAATACAGACACACTGGAACAACAAAGACACCGCCTTTGTGTTGCGCGTGTCGAGTTTCTTGTCCTTCCACGGCACCTCTGATTAGCACGGTTGGCTAGGTACGGCGCGAAAGAAGTCCTACATACACACAATACAGTACATACATCAACATACAGGTGCTGTTCGCGAGCACCTATGAAGGCCGGCACGGCACAGGAGGGGGTGGGTGGACATCAACACCACTCCCGGCCGCCTTTGTCTCTCCAGTGGCGATATTTACACACAGCACCAGATACTCATTCGAGGCCGAGTCGACCTAGGGAAGGCCCAGGACCGGTTCAGATTAATCGCCATTGACGGTGTTGGTGGCCGTGAGCGGGAATCGAACCCGGGTCTGCCGGGTTTGCAGGCGCAGAGTTGCGCTAACCGCTGCGCCACCGCTCCCCACTCGCACACAGACACACGCACACACACACATAGACACGCACACAGATACACACACAGACACACACAGAGACACACGCACACAGATACACACACACAGACACACACACAGATACACACGCACAGACACACACAGACACACGCACAGACACACACAGACACACACACACAGATACACACACAGACACACACACAGACACACGCACACAGACACACGCACACAGACACACACAGACACACACACAGACGTATATACAGACACACACACAGACACACACAGACACACGCACACAGACACACGCACACACTCACACAGACACACACAGACACATACACAGACACACGCAGTCAATGTCAGCACGTGCTGTGTGATATAACCACGCAAGCGGTAAACACACACTGGAACAACAAAGACAAAGATCCCCCGTATAGCCTCGCCAGGCTGTTGCGGCAAGTGCTGTTAGCGTGCACCCTTGAAGGCCCCAAACACACAATCTGAACATCTCGATCTTACATAATGCATTCATCACAAAGTGTACACAAAGATAAAAGTTCCCCATATAGCCTCAACATACGTTTGGGGCAAGTGCGGTTAGCGTGCACCTATGCAGGCCACACACACACACACAATCTGAACATCTCGATCTTACATAATACCGTACAGTAATCACAAGGTGTGCACAAAGATAAAGGTTACCCAGCCTCGCCAGGCTGTTGGGGCAAGTGCTGTTAGCAAAGCGCCTTGTGAAGGCCGGCACGCAAAGCTGTCAATCCCGTACGGTCTACCCCGTATTCTTGTGCAGGGGAATTGAGTTTTCAGGTCCATACGGTGTACAGCCGTTTCAATACGGGCACACAACAAATATATTGTGTCTATTTGTTTGTGTTTCTCCCTTGTGATGGGAACTTTGTAGGATGAACGTTGAGATGTATAAGGGACCACGGGGTGACCACTAAGGTCTGTATAATTGGTGTGTAAGAGAGGGCACTGATAAGGGGTTGACAGGTGTTGACACACCACTCCCGGCCGCCTTTGTCTCCCGAGTGGTGATGCTGACGCACCGCGTAACGCGACCACGATGCTGACAGCCTCAGCCGGGGACACGCGGTGCAAGGCAGATGTCACCCCCTCGCCAAGGTACCCAGGTTGGGAGCGTGGGTTCGATCCCGAACCCTGACGATGCCTCTCCAAATATACGAGATGTCACTGGTTCTTCACATTATGCAGATGTAGATGCCACTGGTTCTTCACGTTCTGTAGATGCCACTGGTTCTTCACGTTCTGCAGATGTAGATGCCACTGGTTCTTCACGTTTTACAGATGTAGATGCCACTGGTTCTTCACGTTCTGCAGATGTAGATGCCACTGGTTCTTCGCGTTCTGCAGATGTAGATGCCACTGGTTCTTCACGTTTTACAGATGTAGATGCCACTGGTTCTTCACGTTCTGCAGATGTAGATGCCACTGGTTCTTCGCGTTCTGCAGATGTAGATGCCACTGGTTCTTCACGTTCTGTAGATGTAGATGCCACTGGTTCTTCACGTTCTGCAGTTATAGATGCCACTGGTTCTTCACGTTTTACAGATGTAGATGCCACTGGTTCTTCACGTTCTGCAGATGTAGATGCCACTGGTTCTTCGCGTTCTGCAGATGTAGATGGCACTGGTTCTTCACGTTCTACAGATGTAGATGCCACTGGTTCTTCACGTTCTGCAGATGTAGACGGCACTGGTTCTTCACGTTCTGCAGATGTAGATGCCACTGGTTCTTCACGTTCTGTCGATGTCACTGGTTCTTCACGTTCTGCAGATGTAGATGCCACTGGTTCTTCACGTTCTGCAGATGTAGATGCCACTGGTTCTTCACGTTCTGCAGATGTAGATGCCACTGGTTCACGTTCTGCAGATGTCGATGCCACTGGTTCTTCACGTTCTGCAGATGTAGATGCCACTGGTTCTTCACGTTCTGTAGATGCCACTGGTTCTTCACGTGCTGCAGATGCCACTGGTTCTTCACGTTCTGCAGATGTAGATGCCACTGGTTCTTCACGTTCTGCAGATGTAGATGCCACTGGTTGTTCAGAAAAGCTGTCTCGGGTGTGGACCAATCAACTTCAAGGACGGTGCATATCATTATCATCATCAGAGTTGTTTCTTTTTGTTTGCATTTTGACTGCTTGTGTTGTGGTTATTGCAAACATGTTACCTTGTATAAAGGTGTCAGTTTTTGTACCAGTTGAAAGGGTAAAAACCTACTACTATATTGTGCCACTGGTAAAGGAGATGTCTCACAGTGGTAAAGGAGATGTCTCATAGTGGTAAAGGAGATGTCTCATAGTGGTAAAGGAGATGTCTCATAGTGGTAAAGGAGATGTCTCATAGTGGTAAAGGAGATGTCTCATAGTGGTAAAGGAGATGTCTCAGTGGTAAAGGAGATGTCTCATAGTGGTAAAGGAGATGTCTCAGTGGTAAAGGAGATGTCTCATAGTGGTAAAGGAGATGTCTCATAGTGGTAAAGGAGATGTCTCAGTGGTAAAGGAGATGTCTCATAGTGGTAAAGGAGATGTCTCATAGTGGTAAAGGAGATGTCTCATAGTGGTAAAGGAGATGTCTCATAGTGGTAAAGGAGATGTCTCAGTGGTAAAGGAGATGTCTCAGTGGTAAAGGAGATGTCTCATAGTGGTAAAGGAGATGTCTCATAGTGGTAAAGGAGATGTCTCATAGTGGTAAAGGAGATGTCTCAGTGGTAAAGGAGATGTCTCATAGTGGTAAAGGAGATGTCTCATAGCGGTAAAGGAGATGTCTCACAGTGGTAAAGGAGATGTCTCAGTGGTAAAGGAGATGTCTCATAGTGGTAAAGGAGATGTCTCATAGCGGTAAAGGAGATGTCTCATAGTGGTAAAGGAGATGTCTCATAGTGGTAAAGGAGATGTCTCACAGTGGTAAAGGAGATGTCTCATAGTGGTAAAGGAGATGTCTCATAGTGGTAAAGGAGATGTCTCATAGTGGTAAAGGAGATGTCTCATAGTGGTAAAGGAGATGTCTCAGTGGTAAAGGAGATGTCTCATAGTGGTAAAGGAGATGTCTCATAGTGGTAAAGGAGATGTCTCATAGTGGTAAAGGAGATGTCTCAGTGGTAAAGGAGATGTCTCATAGTGGTAAAGGAGATGTCTCATAGTGGTAAAGGAGATGTCTCAGTGGTAAAGGAGATGTCTCATAGTGGTAAAGGAGATGTCTCAGTGGTAAAGGAGATGTCTCATAGTGGTAAAGGAGATGTCTCACAGCGGTAAAGGAGACGTCTCACAGTGGTAAAGGAGATGTCTCATAGCGGTAAAGGAGATGTCTTATAGTGGTAAAGGAGATGTCTCAGTGGTAAAGGAGATGTCTCATAGCAGTAAAGGAGATGTCTCATAGTGGTAAAGGAGATGTCTCATAGTGGTAAAGGAGATGTCTCATAGTGGTAAAGGAGATGTCTCATAGTGGTAAAGGAGATGTCTCATAGTGGTAAAAGAGATGTCTCATAGCGGTAAAGGAGATGTCTCATAGCGGTAAAGGAGATGTCTCATAGTGGTAAAGGAGATGTCTCATAGTGGTAAAGGAGATGTCTCATAGTGGTAAAGGAGATGTCTCATAGTGGTAAAGGAGATGTCTCATAGTGGTAAAGGAGATGTCTCATAGTGGTAAAGGAGATGTCTCATAGCGGTAAAGGAGATGTCTCATAGTGGTAAAGGAGATGTCTCACAGTGGTAAAGGAGATGTCTCATAGCGGTAAAGGAGATGTCTCATAGTGGTAAAGGAGATGTCTCATAGTGGTAAAGGAGATGTCTCATAGCGGTAAAGGAGATGTCTCATAGTGGTAAAGGAGATGTCTCATAGTGGTAAAGGAGATGTCTCATAGTGGTAAAGGAGATGTCTCATAGCGGTAAAGGAGATGTCTCATAGTGGTAAAGGAGATGTCTCATAGTGGTAAAGGAGATGTCTCATAGTGGTAAAGGAGATGTCTCATAGCGGTAAAGGAGATGTCTCATAGTGGTAAAGGAGATGTCTCATAGTGGTAAAGGAGATGTCTCATAGCGGTAAAGGAGATGTCTCATAGTGGTAAAGGAGATGTCTCATAGTGGTAAAGGAGATGTCTCATAGCGGTAAAGGAGATGTCTCATAGTGGTAAAGGAGATGTCTCATAGCGGTAAAGGAGATGTCTCATAGTGGTAAAGGAGATGTCTCATAGCGGTAAAGGAGATGTCTCATAGTGGTAAAGGAGATGTCTCATAGCGGTAAAGGAGATGTCTCATAGTGGTAAAGGAGATGTCTCATAGTGGTAAAGGAGATGTCTCACAGTGGTAAAGGAGATGTCTCATAGTGGTAAAGGAGATGTCTCATAGTGGTAAAGGAGATGTCTCAGTGGTAAAGGAGATGTCTCATAGTGGTAAAGGAGATGTCTCACAGTGGTAAAGGAGATGTCTCATAGTGGTAAAGGAGATGTCTCATAGTGGTAAAAGAGATGTCTCATAGTGGTAAAGGAGATGTCTCATAGCGGTAAAGGAGATGTCTCATAGTGGTAAAGGAGATGTCTCATAGCGGTAAAGGAGATGTCTCATAGTGGTAAAGGAGATGTCTCATAGTGGTAAAGGAGATGTCTCATAGTGGTAAAGGAGATGTCTCATAGTGGTAAAGGAGATGTCTCATAGTGGTAAAGGAGATGTCTCATAGTGGTAAAGGAGATGTCTCATAGTGGTAAAGGAGATGTCTCATAGTGGTAAAGGAGATTCTCACAGTGGTAAAGGAGATGTCTCATAGTGGTAAAGGAGATGTCTCATAGTGGTAAAGGAGATGTCTCATAGTGGTAAAGGAGATGTCTCAGTGGTAAAGGAGATGTCTCATAGTGGTAAAAGAGATGTCTTATAGCGGTAAAGCAGATGTCTCATAGTGGTAAAGGAGATGTCTCATAGCGGTAAAGGAGATGTCTCAGTGGTAAAGGAGATGTCTCATAGTGGTAAAGGAGATGTCTCACAGTGGTAAAGGAGATGTCTCATAGTGAGGCTTCTAATGTCTCTGGGGAAGGAGACCGATGGTTCGACCGGGGCCGGCGAGCGGCAGCTTGCGTCCCAACGCCGACCGCGGCAAAACCGCCGGGACGGTTGTCAACCACCGCACTCTCGCGCCGCCCGTGCCGGTGCTCGCCGGTGCTCGCCGGAGACCCTTGGCTTTCCCCGCCCGGTGGAACCGGCGGCCACCTGTGCACAGCTGCAGCGGCCGCACTGCGTCGCAACTCAAACCGCGGCGACACGGGCAGTCACCCGACCGGTGGAGGGGGACGGAAAACCAAAAGTGGCAAGAAGAGACGTTTATTGGGGGCTCGATAAACACGACAAACTTTCAAGAGCCGCACGGATAGATCCTCCAGTCACGTGACTCGTCACACACACACACAAGAGATGCTCCGGTCACGTGACTGTGGGAGGCCAATCGGGTAGAGCTCGTGACATCACTTGGCTGGCACCTCAAACAGGAATGACATTTGTTGTGATGCTGCTGCTGCTGCTGTTGGCAGTGGTGCACAAATTAACAACTCAACCACATTTTGAATAACCCAACCGGTAATGGATATACATTTGTAATTTATATGCATACATCAACCCTCGCTCACCCCTCTTCTGGCATTTGCACTCGATGGGCTCACAAGCGACGACATCACATGCATCCCAGCCCGTGTCTATTTGAGACCTCAACAGCAGAGAGGATTTCTCCACATCTCTCTGGCTCTCACCCAATGATGCTGCTGCTGCTGCTGCTGCTCGTCATTGTACTGGTAGGAACCTCCTGGTTACACCAGCCCACAGGGGATCATTGTGTCCGTCAGTTCGTCGTGCATCCAAAAATGGGAGGAGTGGGGCTGGGTGGGGGTGGGAGGGGTGGGGCTGAGTGGGGAGGGGCTGGTCACCCCGTGGTGCCCTTATAAAACTCAAGGTTTAACCTACTCACGCCGGCTTGTGCCCGCCCTCAGTCGGCCATATTTGTGGAATACACCACGCCGCCGTTGACCCTGGCCATTGACCGAGCAACCCAACGTTCCTACCAGCTCCCTCCGCAGGAGGAATGTGTTAATTTCCGGCAAAACGTCACGGCTACCCGAATTGTAAATGTTGTAGCGGCTTCACTCTCCAACACGCAACGGGTGAGTGCTGAACGAGTAACGAATTGGCACGCTTCGTTTTGTTTACGTGACAAAGCTTTCTAATTGGCTGTGTGTCGGGTCTGACGACACATTCATATTTACCTGATCTAACCTACAAACCTACGATGGATCAATCACATCCGAGGGAACAAAATATCTCAGGCAAAAAAAAAGGTTTCAGGAATCTCTTCTTGACAGCAGTAATAAAAAAGCCATCGCCGCATATTTTTGCGTCGGCTGTTGCCATTGCCCGACACGTCGCTCAAACAGTTCTGGTTTTTGTTGTTGTTGTTGTTTACCTTTAACGACAAAGTCACCGAGGTGCTATCGACGAAACGCGTTGAGTTTGCGCCCGGGGCAAAGCAGCCGGGGAGGGGAGTCACGATTGAGGGAGCAGCAGCAGCAGCAGTCACTGCTGAGTCACCTCGTCTGCCCCGAGGGCGAGTGACACGTGGCGTCGGGGTGAGGCCGTAGCCTGGCGATAACGCGATGGTAACGTGGCCGTAGCCTGGCGATAACGCGATGGTAACGTGGCCGTAGCCTGGCGATAACGCGACGGTAACACGGCGGTAGCACGGCAGTCGCGGGGTGAGGCAATGGCAACTCTCTCGACGTTTGGCACTTGCTCAGTTTGACTCTTGCTGTCGGAAAAACGCCGGCCGCCCCCCCCCCCCCTCGCCCCCCTCACCCATCCCACTACCGAAATTCTCTCCGAGACGTCTCTTAATATTTACAATGGTGGTCAACGACTCTTGACGCACGCCTCCTCGCTTCAAACGAAGAGCGCTAGCCCGCACGTCGGTGCGGTCTCAGTGCTCGCCGTGTCCCTCCAGTCACCACCATCGACCCCTCGCCTCTCTCCCTCTCTCTCGTCTCTCCCCCTCTCTCGTCTCTCCCTCTCTCTCGACCTTTAAAATCCCATTTAACCAGAGGCGGCTGAAACTCACGACCTCGGTAATGGCCGCGGTGGTCACGTGACCATCGCGGTGGTCACGTGACCATCGCGGTGGTCACGTGACCCGGCGAATGACGTGTAAGCTTACGAGCACGAATGATGAGAGCGTGCGGAGTGTACGTGTTTGTGCGCGCGCGAGAGCGTTTTTCCGCACTGCATTAGGCGCATGCAACTGACTGCGTGCGTCTGTAAGCATTTAGCTGCACGTGTGAATGTGTGCGTGTGTAACGGTGTGTGTCCGTGTGTCCCTTCAAAGATGCTCGCTAACAGCACTAGCCCCAACAGCCCGTTAAGGCTATACGGGGGATTTTTGTCTTGGTCTTTGTCCGTGCACACGCACTCACAGAACAGTGGCGCAGTGGTTAGCGCACTGCACTATGAACTCGGTAACCCGAGCTCAGAACAATAGCAATTATCCAAACCTGTCCTGAGCCTTAAATTAGTAACCTGGGGATACAAAGACGGCCAGGCGTGGTGTTGACCACCCACCCCGTCGAGTGCCATGCCGGCCTTAATAGGTGCTCGCTCACAGCTCTTTCCCTGACTATACGGGGGATATTTTCTTGGTTCTTTCGGTAAAGTCACGTAGAAGGGAAATAATACAATAAAATAAACATATTAAAATACAATTTTACTTTCATTCTTTTATTATTTTCCTTCTACGTGACTTTACCGAAAGAACCAAGAAGATGAATCCTTGCAGTCACGAAAGCTTTAAATCGACATTTACGCGGGGGATGTTTGTCTTTGCGTGTGCCTGCATACAATATGTACGTGCGTGGGGATATCTTTGCCTGTCTGCGTCTTAACGCGTGTACGTATCCGTGCGTGTCCGTCGCCGTGCATGTGTGTGTGTACGTGTGTGCACGCGTACGTGTGTATGTGCGTGCGTGTGTATGCGCGTGCGTGCAAGCATGTAGCTGTGTGTGCGTGTGTGTGTACGTGTGTGTGCGCATGTGTACGTGTGTACACGCGTACGTGTGTATGTGCGTGCGTGTGTATGCGCGCGCGTGCGTGCGTGCATGTAGCTGTGCGTGCGTGCAGATGGCGGACCTCCTGGCCACTTGCTCCGGGGCGGCCATGGTGCCGCCCCCCTCTCCCCTGCCCCCCCCCCTCTCCCCGTGCCTCCTCCTCTTCAGCGGCCCTCAGGCGTACATGGTGAGCTGCAGCCACTGTCGACGACACACGGGAGTCCACGTCAGCACTTGGGCGTTTTCAGCCACAGACAAAACGTTTGTCGCAGGGCACAATGACGACACCGGTGAAGATGGCGATGAGACGCTGACGATGATGACACCGGCTGTGATGGTGTGCACGTGTGTGTGTGTTGAACTTCTTTGGTGCCGTACGTAGCCAACCGTTCTAATCGGAGGTGCGGCGGGGGGTTGGGGGGGAAGGACAACAAACTAAACACCAAAAGCGTTTCTAAAGAAATGAGTTTGTCAATCTCGATGATTTAACACATTCCTGCGGAGGGAGCTGCTGGTAGGAACGTTGGGTTGCTCGGTCAATGGCCTGCAGGGTCAACGGCGGCGTGGTGTATTCCGAAAATATGCCCGACTGTGAGGGCGGGCACAAGCCGGCGTGAGTAGTTTAAACGTTGAGTTTCACAAGGGCACCACGGGGTGACCAGCCCCTCCCCACCCAGCCCCACCCCTCCCACCCCCAACCCTCCCCACCCAGCCCCTCCCCACCCGGCCCCTCCCCATCCAGCCCCACCCTCCCCACCCAGCCCCTCCCTGCACGACGGACGGACGGACACAATAATCCCCTGTGGGCTGGTGTGACCAGGAGGTTCCTACCAGTACAATTTCCATAGCCCGCAGTGGCTTCCCAATATCGCGAGGAAGAGCGTTCCAGACGGCCGAAAAAAGGGCATCTGAAAGCGCCGTGCGTCGCGGTGACCACCGTCTTTGCTCGACGGTGAGCCCAAAGCCGCTACGAGGATGGCCGGAGTTTGCGTGATGATTTAAGCTCCTTGACGAGCTGATGATGATGATGGTAATCATGACGGTAATGATAGTGAAATGCTGATGATGATGAGACATAGATTATAATGATGATGAGGCATTGATGGTGATGATGATGAGACACCGATGGTGATGATGATGAGAGAGATTATGATAATGACGATGCTGATGATGATGGATACACTGACGATGGGTCGCTGATGATGCTGATGAGAAACAAACAAGCGGATCCCCTCCCCCCCCTCCCTCCCCCCCCCTGTCCCTCACCTCCAGCACGTTCAGCTTGATGGTGCCGTCCCCATCCCGGTTGTGAGCTTGGAAGGCGCCTGCGGCACAAACACGCGGTCACACGGGACGACGTCGCCACGCTGGCGCCACGGTCCGCAACTCTAGTCCCGAACTATCAGGAACTCTGTCAGGAACTCTGTCAGGAACTCTGTCAGGGACTCTATCAGGAACTCTATCAGGAACTCTATCAGGAACTCTGTCAGGAACTCTGTCAGGAACTCTATCAGGAACTCTGTCAGGAACTCTGTCAGGAATTCTGTCAGGAACTCCATCAGGAACTCTGTCAGGAACTCTGTCAAGAACTCCATCAAGGACTCTATCAGGAACTCCATCAGGAACTCTGTCAGGAACTCTGTCAGGAACTCTATCAGGAACTCTGTCAGGAACTCTGTCAGGAATTCTGTCAGGAATTCTGTCAGGAACTCCATCAGGAACTCTGTCAGGAACTCTGTCAGGAACTCCATCAGGAACTCTGTCAGGAACTCTGTCAGGAATTCTGTCAGGAACTCCATCAGGAACTCTGTCAGGAACTCTGTCAGGAATTCTGTCAGGAACTCCATCAGGAACTCTGTCAGGAACTCTGTCAGGAACTCCGTCAGGAATTCTGTCAGGAACTCTGTCAGGAACTCTGTCAGGGACTCTGTCAGGAACTCTATCAGGAACTCTGTCAGGAACTCTGTCAGGAATTCTGTCAGGAATTCTGTCAGGAACTCCATCAGGAACTCTGTCAGGAACTCTGTCAGGAACTCTGTCAGGAACTCCATCAGGAACTCTGTCAGGAACTCTGTCAGGAACTCTGTCAGGAACTCTATCAGGAACTCCATCAGGAACTCTATCAGGAACTCCATCAGGAACTGTCAGGAACTGTCAGGAACTCTGTCAGAGACTATCAGGAACTCTGTCAGAGACTCTGTCCGGCACCGGGCCGCTTCTCTAATAACGATCGCGTTATCTTTCGCGATCGTTATTGGGACGAGCCTGCATGCGATCGTCCACCCGGGGGCTGCCCGGGTGGACGCTCTCGGTAAGCAGACGGGTTCCCCAACCAACCTCGACCCCAGACACCACCTGCTCAGCAGGCCCAAAGCAATCCACTGCTACAACATCGGTGCTCACGCTCGCGACGCACGCAAGCGGGGTGGGGAGCGGTGCCGTAGCTGCCCTACGGACATCTCTCACGGCCAACACCGGTGACGATTATCTGAACCAGTCCCGGGGCCTCCCCTAGGTCGACTCAGCCTCAAACGAGTACCCGGTGCGGCGTGTAGTAAACATCGCCACTGGGGAGACAAAGGCGGCCTCAAGTTTCAAGTTCATGTATTAGGTGTAGCCCTGTGAGCCATTCGGCTCTTGAATCGGGTGCAACCGCAACAAACAGAAAACAAAAACATGAACAAGAAAACATCTTAAAGTGACTATGTGCAAACAGAAAATCCAAGAAAAGACAGCAAAATATTGCAGAAAAATCACCGTACACCAACACCGTGTGCAAAAATCCCAGTGGATTGCAAGTCAAGCAACAATAACAACTACAAGACAGCTTAGATTAAGGCCATCAGTCTAACTCTGTACTACAACAAACAAACATGGCCAAACCAAAACACTTTTCGGCGTTGTGCCGGCCACCGATCCCCTCGCGTGCCACGGTGCCGGCCTTCACAGGCGCTGCTACTCGCTAACAGCACTTGCCCCGACAGTCTGTGTGAGGCCGCACGGGGGGTCTTTGTCTGTGCGCGTACGTACGGAACATGCCGTGCCGGCCTTCACAAGCGCTGCTACTCGCTAACAGCACTTGCCCCGACAGTCTGTGTGAGGCCGCACGGGGGGTCTTTGTCTGTGCGCGTACGTACGGAACATGCCGTGCCGGCCTTCACAAGCGCTGCTACTCGCTAACAGCACTTGCCCCGACAGTCTGTGTGAGGCCGCACGGGGGGTCTTTGTCTGTGCGCGTACGTACGGAACATGCCGTGCCAGCCTTCACAGGCGCTGCTACTCGCTAACAGCACTTGCCCCGACAGTCTGTGTGAGGCCGCACGGGGGGTCTTTGTCTGTGCGCGTACGTACGGAACATGCCGTGCCAGCCTTCACAGGCGCTGCTACTCGCTAACAGCACTTGCCCCGACAGTCTGTGTGAGGCCGCACGGGGGGTCTTTGTCTGTGCGCGTACGTACGGAACATGCCGTGCCAGCCTTCACAGGCGCTGCTACTCGCTAACAGCACTTGCCCCGACAGTCTGTGTGAGGCCGCACGGGGGATCTTTGTCTGTGCGCGTACGTACAGAACATGCCGTGCCAGCCTTCACAGGCGCTGCTACTCGCTAACAGCACTTGCCCCGACAGTCTGTGTGAGGCCGCACGGGGGGGGTCTTTGTCTGTGCGCGTACGTACGGAACATGCCGTGCCAGCCTTCACAGGCGCTGCTACTCGCTAACAGCACTTGCCCCGACAGTCTGTGTGAGGCCGCACGGGGGGTCTTTGTCTGTGCGCGTACGTACGGAACATGCCGTGCCAGCCCTCACAGGCGCTGCTACTCGCTAACAGCACTTGCCCCGACAGTCTGTGTGAGGCCGCACGGGGGGTCTTTGTCTGTGCGCGTACGTACGGAACATGCCGTGCCAGCCCTCACAGGCGCTGCTACTCGCTAACAGCACTTGCCCCGACAGTCTGTGTGAGGCCGCACGGGGGGTCTTTGTCTGTGCGCGTACGTACGGAACATGCCGTGCCAGCCCTCACAGGCGCTGCTACTCGCTAACAGCACTTGCCCCGACAGTCTGTGTGAGGCCGCACGGGGGGGTCTTTGTCTGTGCGCGTACGTACGGAACATGCCGTGCCGGCCTTCACAAGCGCTGCTACTCGCTAACAGCACTTGCCCCGACAGTCTGTGTGAGGCCGCACGGGGGGGTCTTTGTCTGTGCGCGTACGTACAGAACATGCCGTGCCAGCCTTCACAGGCGCTGCTACTCGCTAACAGCACTTGCCCCGACAGTCTGTGTGAGGCCGCACGGGGGGTCTTTGTCTGTGCGCGTACGTACGGAACATGCCGTGCCGGCCTTCACAAGCGCTGCTACTCGCTAACAGCACTTGCCCCGACAGTCTGTGTGAGGCCGCACGGGGGGGTCTTTGTCTGTGCGCGTACGTACAGAACATGCCGTGCCAGCCTTCACAGGCGCTGCTACTCGCTAACAGCACTTGCCCCGACAGTCTGTGTGAGGCCGCACGGGGGGTCTTTGTCTGTGCGCGTACGTACGGAACATGCCGTGCCGGCCTTCACAAGCGCTGCTACTCGCTAACAGCACTTGCCCCGACAGTCTGTGTGAGGCCGCACGGGGGATCTTTGTCTGTGCGCGTACGTACGGAACATGGCCTCCAGGCGGACGAGGCAGCAGATGAAGTTGTCGAAGTCGACGTTGCCGTCCTCCTCCGCGTAGCGGAGCGTGATGACGCGCAACAGCTGATCGTTCAGCCTGAAGCCTGGGCAACAGTCACACACACACACAGTCACACATACACACACAGTCACATACACAGAGTCACACACACACACAGTTACATACACAGAGTCACACACACACACAGTCACAGAGTCACACACACACACACACAGTCACAGCGTGATGACGCGTAGCAGCTGATCATTCAGCCTGAAGCCTGGGCACAAACATAAAGACGCAGAGTCACACACACACACAGTCACACACATACAGTCACACAGAGTCACACACACAACAACCGCCATTCGCCACTTAGTGGCGAATGGCGGTTGTTGTTGTTGTTGCGTGCGTGCGTGTCTGCATATATACGTGCGTGCGTATGCTTGTGCGTGCGTGTACATGCGTGTGTGTACGTGTGTGCGTGTAAGTGTGTGCGTGCGTGTCTGCATGTGTGCGTGCCATCCCGTACCGGCGGCTGCCAGGGCGGGTCCCAGCTCCGATGCCGACATGGCACCACTGCGGTCTGCGTCGTACTGCTTGTACAGAGTCTGCAAAGACAAAGATCCCCCGTATAGCCTCGACATACCGTTGGGGCAAGTGCTGTTAGCACCTATGAAGGCCGGCACGGCACACGAGGGGGTGGGTGGTCAGCACCACGCCCGGTCGCCTTTGTCTCCCCAGTGCCGATGTCTACAACACACCGCTCCAGGTACTCGTTTGAGGCCGAGTCGACCTAGGGGGAGGCCCACGACCGGTTCAGATAATCGTCACCGGTATTGGCCGTGAGCGGGTCGACAGTGCAGCTGCGGCACCGCTCCCCACACGCGCGACGCGCTCCCCGAGTGCGTCGCGCAAGTGGATCGCGTTCGGCCTGCCGACCAGATTGCCTGCGGGAATCCGACTCGGGCCGCCGGGAACGTAGCGCGGCGCGCCAACCGCTGCGCCACCACTCCCCGCGACATTCGCACGCACGAACGCACGCACGCACGCACGGCCTCACCTGCCAGCCCTTGATCTTGTTCCACAGGATCTTGAACTCCTCGTAGCCCAGCTTCCCCGTGCCGTCCGACTGCGCTCGAAGGTCAAGGGTCAATCGGCTTCACGACGGCAGGGAGCCGCCACCGCCACTCGGGGCTCTCCCATCGAGCTGTGCCGCCGCGTCGCGCGTCACGCCGATTTATCCGCCCCTCGCTGTCGCGTCGTTCGCGTTACTCAGCGCGCGCGCACGCTCTGTGTCGCGACGAGTCTTGGCAACGTCACGCGTCGTTGAGTTGTTTTGTGTAGCGTTGTGTCACGTGGTGCCGTGCCGTGCCATTTTGTGCCGTGGCATTTTGTTAGGGTGAGGGTTGTGGGCATGTCATTGCGTCACGTCGTGTTGTGTCGTGTCGTTATGTCATGCCGTGTCGTTGTGCCATGGTGTTGTCGTGTTGTTGTCGTGTTGTTGTGTCGTGTTGTTGCGTCATGCCATGTCGTTATGTCATGCCGTATTGTTGTGTTGTCGTGTTGTATCGTTGCCGTGTCGTTGTGTCGTGTTGTTGTGTCATGCCGTGTCGTTGTGCCGTGTTGTTGTCGTGTTATTGTGCCGTGTTGTGTTGTTGTCATTGTGTCGTGTTGTTGTGTCATGCCGTGTCGTTGTGCCGTGTTGTCGTGTTGTGTCGTTGCCGTGTCGTTGTGCCGTGTTGTTGTCGTGTTGTTGTGCCGTGTTGTGTTGTTGTCATTGTGTCGTGTTGTTGTTGTGTTATCGTGTGTTGTCGTGTTGTGTCGTGTCATCATGTGTTGTGCCGTGTTGCCGTGTCGTTGTCGTATTGTTGTCGCGTTGTTGTTGTGTTGTGCCGTGTTGTGTTGTTGTTGTTGTGTTGTCGTGTTGTTGTTGTGTTGTTGTGTCCCCGCTGAGTCAGGATACGTCCATGAGCGCCACCATGCTGCGGCACGACTCGATGCTGAACCCGTCCGTCTTGAGGTCGCGGTCTGAATGAACACGAAGACGACCGCACGGTGACATCGAACACCCCTGGACTCAGCCAGAGCGATCAACTTTAGCGCTCCGGCACCGTCACTTTGCTCCTCAGCAAGTCACCGTTGAGCCTCATCTTTTCCAAAAAAATTGTTATTATATCTTTTTCATTTTTTTATGCAATTTGTTTTTGATACGTTGAATACGCACGCATGTCCGTACGTTGAACTTTATAAGTGCTCGTGAACCGCACCTGTCTGTTGATGTATGTATCGTGTGTATGTGGGACTTCTTTCGTGCCGTACGTAGCCAAACCGTGCTAATCGGAGGTGCGGGGGAAGGACAACAAACTATGGGTGGTGAGTCTGTGGGTCTCTGTGCGATGAGTCTGTGGGTCTCTGTGTGATGAGTCTATGGGTCTCTGTGTGGTGAGTCTGTGGGTCTCTGTGTGATGAGTCTGTGGGTCTCTGTGTGATGAGTCAATGGGTCTCTGTGTGGTGAGTCTGTGGGTCTCTGTGTGGTGAGTCTATGGGTCTCTGTGTGGTGAGTCTGTGGGTCTCTGTGTGATGAGTCAATGGGTCTCTGTGTGGTGAGTCTGTGGGTCTCTGTGTGGTGAGTCTATGGGTCTCTGTGTGGTGAGTCTATGGGTCTCTGTGTGATGAGTCAATGGGTCTCTGTGCGATGAGTCTATGAGTCTCTGTGCGATGAGTCTATGGGTCTCTGTGTGGTGAGTCTGTGGGTCTCTGTGCGATGAGTCTATGGGTCTCTGTGTGATGAGTCTATGGGTCTCTGTGCGATGAGTCTGTGGGTCTCTGTGCGATGAGTCTGTGGGTCTCTGTGTGATGAGTCTATGGGTCTCTGTGTGATGAGTCTGTGGGTCTCTGTGTGATGAGTCAATGGGTCTCTGTGTGGTGAGTCTGTGGGTCTCTGTGTGGTGAGTCTATGGGTCTCTGTGCAATGAGTCAATGGGTCTCTGTGTGATGAGTCTATGGGTCTCTGTGCGATGAGTCTATGGGTCTCTGTGCGATGAGTCTATGGGTCTCTGTGCGGTGAGTCTGTGGGTCTCTGTGCGATGAGTCTATGGGTCTCTGTGCGATGAGTCTATGGGTCTCTGTGCGATGAGTCTATGGGTCTCTGTGTGGTGAGTCTGTGGGTCTCTGTGCGATGAGTCTATGGGTCTCTGTGCGATGAGTCTATGGGTCTCTGTGCGATGAGTCTATGGGTCTCTGTGCGATGAGTCTATGGGTCTCTGTGCGGTGAGTCTATGGGTCTCTGTGCGGTGAGTCTATGAGTCTCTGTCCGAGGAGTCTATGGGTCTCTGTGCGATGAGTCTATGGGTCTCTGTGCGATGAGTCTGTGGGTCTCTGTGCGATGAGTCTATGGGTCTCTGTGCGATGAGTCTATGGGTCTCTGTGTAATGAGTCAATGGGTCTCTGTGTGGTGAGTCTGTGGGTCTCTGTGCGATGAGTCTATGGGTCTCTGTGCGATGAGTCTATGGGTCTCTGTGCGATGAGTCTATGGGTCTCTGTGCAATGAGTCTATGGGTCTCTGTGCGATGAGTCTATGGGTCTCTGTGCGATGAGTCTATGGTTCTCTGTGTGATGAGTCTATGGGTCTCTGTGCGATGAGTCTGTGGGTCTCTGTGCGATGAGTCTGTGGGTCTCTGTGCGATGAGTCTGTGGGTCTCTGTGCGATGAGTCTATGGGTCTCTGTGCGATGAGTCTATGGGTCTCTGTGTGATGAGTCAATGGGTCTCTGTGCGATGAGTCTGTGGGTCTCTGTGCGAGGAGTCTATGGGTCTCTGTGCGAGTGAGTCTATGGGTCTCTGTGTGAGGAGTCTATGGGTCTCTGTGCGAGGAGTCTATGGGTCTCTGTGCGATGAGTCTATGGGTCTCTGTGCGAGGAGTCTATGGGTCTCTGTGCGATGAGTCTGTGGGTCTCTGTGCGATGAGTCTGTGGGTCTCTGTGCGATGAGTCTATGGGTCTCTGTGCGATGAGTCTGTGGGTCTCTGTGCGATGAGTCTGTGGGTCTCTGTGCGATGAGTCTGTGGGTCTCTGTGCGATGAGTCTATGGTTCTCTGTGTGATGAGTCTATGGGTCTCTGTGCGATGAGTCTGTGGGTCTCTGTGCGATGAGTCTGTGGGTCTCTGTGCGATGAGTCTGTGGGTCTCTGTGCGATGAGTCTATGGGTCTCTGTGCGATGAGTCTATGGTTCTCTGTGTGATGAGTCTATGGGTCTCTGTGCGATGAGTCTGTGGGTCTCTGTGCGATGAGTCTGTGGGTCTCTGTGCGATGAGTCTGTGGGTCTCTGTGCGATGAGTCTATGGGTCTCTGTGCGATGAGTCTATGGGTCTCTGTGTGATGAGTCAATGGGTCTCTGTGCGATGAGTCTGTGGGTCTCTGTGCGATGAGTCTATGGTTCTCTGTGTGATGAGTCTATGGGTCTCTGTGCGATGAGTCTGTGGGTCTCTGTGCGATGAGTCTGTGGGTCTCTGTGCGATGAGTCTGTGGGTCTCTGTGCGATGAGTCTATGGGTCTCTGTGCGATGAGTCTATGGGTCTCTGTGCGATGAGTCTATGGGTCTCTGTGTGAGTGAGTCTATGGGTCTCTGTGCGAGAAGTCTATGGGTCTCTGTGCGAGGAGTCTATGGGTCTCTGTGCGAGGAGTCTATGGGTCTCTGTGTGAGGAGTCTATGGGTCTCTGTGCGAGGAGTCTATGGGTCTCTGTGCGATGAGTCTATGGGTCTCTGTGCGAGGAGTCTATGGGTCTCTGTGCGAGGAGTCTATGGGTCTCTGTGTGATGAGTCTATGGGTCTCTGTGTGATGAGTCTATGTGTCTCTGTGCGAGGAGTCTATGGGTCTCTGTGTGAGGAGTCTATGGGTCTCTGTGTGAGGAGTCTATGGGTCTCTGTGCGATGAGTCTATGGGTCTCTGTGCGATGAGTCTATGGGTCTCTGTGTGATGAGTCAATGGGTCTCTGTGCGATGAGTCTGTGGGTCTCTGTGCGATGAGTCTATGGTTCTCTGTGTGATGAGTCAATGGGTCTCTGTGCGATGAGTCTGTGGGTCTCTGTGCGATGAGTCTATGGGTCTCTGTGCGATGAGTCTATGGGTCTCTGTGCGATGAGTCTACGGGTCTCTGTATGGTGAGTCTGTGGGTCTCTGTGCGATGAGTCTATGGGTCTCTGTGCGATGAGTCTATGGGTCTCTGTGTGAGTGAGTCTATGGGTCTCTGTGCGAGAAGTCTATGGGTCTCTGTGCGAGGAGTCTATGGGTCTCTGTGCGAGGAGTCTATGGGTCTCTGTGTGAGGAGTCTATGGGTCTCTGTGCGAGGAGTCTATGGGTCTCTGTGCGATGAGTCTATGGGTCTCTGTGCGAGGAGTCTATGGGTCTCTGTGTGATGAGTCTATGGGTCTCTGTGTGATGAGTCTATGTGTCTCTGTGCGAGGAGTCTATGGGTCTCTGTGTGAGGAGTCTATGGGTCTCTGTGTGAGGAGTCTATGGGTCTCTGTGCGAGGAGTCTGTGTGTAAGTTTATGTATGTTATGTTCAACTTCTTTCGGTGGCATATTGGTTAGCGCGCTGCACTACGATCCCTCGCCATGGCCAGCATCATCCGTGAATATTTGAACTGGTTCTGGGCCTCCCCTAGGTAGACTCGGCCCTAAACGAGTAGCTGGTGCCGCGCGTAATCTTCAGCACTGGGGAGACAAAGGCGGCCGGGCGTGGCGCTGGTCACACCAACCCCCCGTGTGCCACGGCGCCGGCCTTCACAGGTGCCGCTCGCTAACAGCACTTGCCCCAACAGTCTGTTGAGGCTACGCGGGGGACCTTTGTCTGCGTGTGTGCGGTCACTCACGTTTGGTGACCACCTTGTTCAGGACTCCCTGCAGCTCCCCAGGGCTGATCTCCATGTCCTAGGGGATGCCCAGGAGATGGACACAGCAGGTCGTTACGCAGACCAAATCAAATCGATGAGTATGGACAGTCCCCGACTTGCAAACATCCACGCTTACGAAAGAGCGTCCAGAAGATATTTATTTTTAACAATCCGTGTGTGTGCACTGCATGTGTGTACCGTGTGTGTGTGCACTGCATGTGTGTACGTACCGTGTATGTGTGTACCGGGTGTGTGTGTGTACCGTGTGTGTGTGTACCGTGTATGTGTACCGTGTGTGTACCGTGTGTGTGTAACGTGTGTGTGTGTAACGTGTGTGTGTGTACCGTGTGTGTGTGTACCGTGTGTGTGTGTACCGTGTGTGTGTGCACTGCATGTGTGTACGTACCGTGTATGTGTGTACCGGGTGTGTGTGTGTACCGTATGTGTGTGTACCGTGTATTTGTACCGTGTGTGTACCGTGTGTGTGTGTACCGTGTGTGTGTGTACCGTGTGTGTGCGTACCGTGTGTGTGTAACGTGTGTACCGTGTGTGTACCGTGTGTGTGTGTACCGTGTGTGTACCGTGTGTGTGTAACGTGTGTGTGTACCGTGTATGTGTGTACCGTGTGTGTGTGTAACGTGTGTGTGTGTACCGTGTGTGCGTGTACCGTGTGTGTACTGCGTGTGTGTACTGTACCTCCCCGGCGAGCTGGGTGAACACGCGACGAAACTGAGCGTCTTCATCGCTCTGCAGGGTCGGCTGAACCTTCGGGGGCTGCAACAATGTAAACGACAGACATTGACACAAAGACAAAGATCCCCCGTGTAGCCATCACAGACTCTCGGGGCAAGTGCTGTTAGCGAGTAGCACCTATGAAGGCCGGCACGGCACACGAGGGGGTGGGTGTTCAGAACCACTCCCGGCTCCCCAGTATGTGTACCGTGTATGTATTTACCGTGTGTGTGTGTAACGTGTGTATGTGTGTACCGTGTGTGATTCTGTCACTCCGCCACGGATGGCCGAGCCACCTAGAGCTGCCACGGGCTCTCGAAGTTGAAGTGACCGTGGCGCCCTCTGGCGGCAGCCGTTACTCTCACCTGACGATGCTGAATTGCAATCTCCAGCAGAGGTCGCAAACGGGTTTTGATTCCTTACCCGTACTCGGCCGCACCAGGGTCGCAAACGGGTACCCGTTTCCTACCCGTACCCGTACCCTACCCGAAATGAGTGACAAACGGTAACTCGCCGGTGACTCACAGCCTACCCGTACCCGGCCGCACCAGGGTCGCAAACGGGTACCCGTACCCGTCACGGGTATCGGGTAGGGTACGGGTATCGGGTACCCGGTTGCGACCTCTGATCTCTAGCAAAACGTCGTCCATGAGTACAACTGTCAAACATTTTGCTGGGATTCATCTTCTTGGTTCTTTCGGTAAAGTCACGTGACTTTACCGAAAGAACCAAGAAGATGAATCCCTGCAGTCACGAAAGCTTTAAATCGAAATTTTGCTGGGGCTTTTGCACGCCCCTCCTGTGCGTACGTACGTTGACCGTCTTACCCACCGTACGTAGCCGATGAACCGCATCAACGGACGCGCTGCATTTGCCCCATCAGGCGGCAACTTGATTAGATTGGCTCTGTCGGCTGGTGGAGGTTTATCGCTATAAATTAATCCGTAAAAACAAAGTTTTTCACTATAAATCCTTTATATGCGTGGCGGCTAGAGTCCTCTCGTCCTCTGGCTTGAGATGGCTGCCACCTATGGGTCAGATGATTGCCTGCCACCATTAAGCAATTGGTAATTAAATATTTTAAAAAATTTCCTAAAAGGTCTAACATTTTGGAAAAGAATGTTCACGAAAATAAATTGTCACGCACAACGAGTCTGTGTGCAAAATGTCAGCTCGATTGGATCACGGGAAGTGGGTTAAAAAACGACCGAAAGATTTGCACGGTCGTAAGCGCGCAAGCAAGCAAGTGAACTTAATATAAAGGATTTAAAAAAAACAGTCAAGATACATACACTACGATCCAACACAAAAGGGTCAAATTGTTCAATCGTCACTGCCATCATTTGCAGTACGTCAATAAACCCATTCTAACACTCTTGAGATGAGACGCATTAGACAGACAGTGCGTGCAGTCTGCAAGCAAATACGAGTAATATTAAAGCAAAATTATTGCAACTATTGTGTGTGGGTCATTCCTTCATTTTAATAGGATATTGTCGGCACTACGATAGCTACAGCACCAAGCGCAGTGCATTGTGGGACGCGACATTATAGCTCCATCACACACACTGCATTGTGGGAGGCGGCACTACAGCTACATCACCAAGCGCTGTGCATTGTGGGAGGCGGCACTACAGCTACATCACCAAGCGCTGGGCATTGTGGGAGGCAGCACTACAGCTCCATCACACACACTGCATTATGGGAGGTGGCACGACAGCGACATCACCAAGCGTGGTGCATTGTGTAAATAACCAAGCTCGGTGCATTGTGGGAGGCAGCACTACAGCTCCATCACACACACTGCATTATGGGAGGTGGCACGACAGCGACATCACCAAGCGTGGTGCATTGTGTAAATAACTAAGCTCGGTGCATTGTGGGAGGCAGCACTACAGCTCCATCACACACACTGCATTATGGGAGGTGGCACGACAGCGACATCACCAAGCGCGGTGCATTGTGTAAATAACCAAGCTCGGTGCATTGTGGGAGGCAGCACTACAGCGACATCACCACACACAGTGCATTGTGAGAGGCGGCACTACAGCGATATTATCACACGCACTGCATTATGGGAGGCGCACATGTCAAGCCAACAGCGGGCAGCGAGCGCCAGGGAATTTCGGAAATGTTAACTACCTCGCCTGGTATACAGGCGGTCGTGGGTTCGATCTCAATCCTGACGACTGCTGCTGTATATTTGGAGTCTGCGTCTCGATCTCATCATCATCACGCTGGCTAGGAAATGTTAACTACCTCGCCTGGTCTACAGGAGGTCGTGGGTTCGATCTCAATCCTGACGCCTGCTGCTGTATATTTGGAGTCTGCGTCTCGATCTCATCATCATCACGCTGGCTAGGAGATGTTAACTACCTCGCCTGGTATACAGGAGGTCGTGGGTTCGATTTCAACCCTGACGACTGCTGCTGTATATTTGGAGTCTGCGTTTCGATCTCATCATCATCATCACGGTGGCTAGGAAATGTTAACTACCTCGCCTGGTATACAGGAGGTCGTGGGTTCGATCTCAATCCTGACGCCTGCTGCTGTATATTTGGAGTCTGCGTCTCGATCTCATCATCATCACGCTGGCTAGGAAATGTTAACTACCTCGCCTGGTATACAGGAGGTCGTGGGTTCGATTTCAACCCTGACGACTGCTGCTGTATATTTGAAGTCTGCGTTTCGATCTCATCATCATCATCACGGTGGCTAGGAAATGTTAACTACCTCGCCTGGTATACAGGAGGTCGTGGGTTCGATCTCAATCCTGACGCCTGCTGCTGTATATTTGGAGTTTGCGTGTCTCTCTCATCATCATCATCACGGTGGCTAGGAGATGTTAACTACCTCGCCTGGTATGCAGGAGGTCGTGGGTTCCAGGTGACTAGGAGATGTTAACTACCTCGCCTGGTATTCAGGAGGTCGTGGGTTCCAGGTGACTAGGAGATGTTAACTACCTCGCCTGGTATTTAGGAGGTCGTGGGTTCGATCCCGACCCTGACGCCTGCTGCTGTATATTTTGAGTTTGCGTGTCTCTCTCACCATGGTCGTGTGGATTTTTCTTTGGCTCCTCTGGGTTTTCCCTCCACATTTAGAATCAACGTGCGCTCCAAGGGTATTTGGCTGCTTTAAGTTTCGCTGAGCTATCGTTTGCGATGGCCAGGTCACTTCCGAAATGCCTGTATAGCTCAGCGGAGCCTTACCTGGTGAAAATAATTTGTGATATGCACTACATTTCGATTTAAAGCTTTCGTGACTGCAGGGATTCATATTCTTGGTTCTTTCGGTAAAGTCACGTAGAAAGGAAACAATAAAATAATATAAATATAACATTTTCTTGCTGTGGATTTCACACCTGATGACGATTGCTTGTGTTGCAGTCGGAACGTCGTGAGAATTTTTATTGTTTTATATCAATATCATTTTATTATTTCCCTTCTACGTGATGACTTTACCGAAAGAACAAAAAATATATATGCGCTACAGTTAAACCCCGCGGCGTAGTGTAATCGGCGTGGGCTCCGGTGCATTCCCCGGCACCTGAACCCCTCCGGCCCGTGGGCCCTGGTGCAGTTGCACCGCCTGCACCCTCGCCGGCTACGACGCCGCTAGGGGAGGGAGCCGGGCAAGGAGGGAGCTTCACGTACCCAGCTGTCTTGATTGGAGGAGTCGGCAATCATCTGCTCGTTGGTGGAGGTGGCGACAGGCGACAGGCGGAGAAGAGAGGCAGAGGGAGAGGGGGAAGTAGGGGGGGAGTGGGGGGAGCACAGTGTCGAGAGACAGAGACATGCACAGACAGCCATGCAGACAAAGATCCCCCTTATAGCTCACACAGACTGTTGGGGCAAGTGGTGTTAGCGAGTAGCAGCGCCTATGAAGGCAGGCACGGCGCACGAGGGGGTGGGTGGCCAGCGCCACGCCCGGCCGCCTTTGTCTCCCCGGCGACGATGTTTACTACACACCGCCCCGGGTACTCATTTGAGGCTGAGTCGACCTCGGGGGGGGGGAGGGAGCCCAGGACCGGTTCAGATAATCGTCGCCGCTGTCGGCCGTGAGCGAGAATCGAACTCGGGTCGCCGGGTTCGTAGCGCTAACCGCTGCGCCGCCGCTCCTATACAGACACACACACAGACGCCCGCCCACCAACGGAGAAAGGATACAGCAGAAACCAACATCAAGAACCTCCAGCAAAACCAAAAAGCCAAACAGCAACGAGAGTAGGAACCAGATCCCAAGCTCAGCTCAGCAAGCAGCAGCTGCTCCACCAGGGCGGGCGATGAGGCGGGCGGCCAGGGACCCAAAGCTGCACGGAGCGCCGCCGAAAGTTCGTCACGAGTTCCGTTGAACGCGTCAACAAATCATGCGAGTCATCAAATCATCATCAGCATCAGCCGGCCAGCCTCGATCGATCATCCACCGATTGATCTCTTCGACGGCAGACGATCCAGCGGGCAACTGCGCACGGGCGGATTTCACCGCTCCGTCTCCGGCGATGGGACGTCCTCCGGGGCACGCCCCGTCGCCTCGGCTGCCACTCCCCTCGTCAGCAGTCGTCACCCACGGCAACAGTTCCCCCTCTCGCCCCCTTCTACCCGCCGTGTGTGCGGCATTCTCACAAAGCTTGACGCGATCCTCCTATCCGCCGGAGCCTCCAAAGCGCCGGATCACCAGCATCCCCGATCGATACGCCCGGGTTTAGATGCTCAGTTGTGCCGGACGTGTCAGTTGTGCTGGCCGTGTCATGTCAGTTGTACCGGCTGTGTCAGTTGTACTGGCCGTGTCAGTTGTACTGGCCGTGTCAGTTGTACTGGCCGTGTCAGTTGTACTGGCTGTGTCAGTTGTGTCGGCCGTGTCAGTTGTACTGGCCGTGTCAGTTGTACTGGCCGTGTCAGTTGTACTGGCCGTGTCAGTTGTAACCAGCCATGTCATGTCAGTTGTAACGGCCGTGTCAGTTTTACCTGCTGCATGGCCTACATCAACTACATCAGTTGCGTGTGCGCGTCGACTTTGCTATATCGGCTGTTGTGGCTTTATCGGCCGTGTCACCTCTCGTTGGCTCCATCAGCCGCATGAGGAGCTGCACTTGAGTGAGTTGGCCGTGTCGGCTGCGTTCGCCGTCAGCTACGTCGGCTGTGCGAACTCGCACGCGCGATTCACCTACGTCGGCCCTGCTCGCCTGCGAGAGCCAAGCCAGGCTGACGTGCGGCGTCTCGCACAGACTGCTGCGACGATATTAGTCTCCGTGCGAAGGTCTGACCGCTCACCTGAAAGAACTGCTGCCCGATGTTCCCTCCAATCTCCCTGCGTGGAGAGGGAAAAAGGTGGGAGGGGTGGGCACAGCGGTGTGGGAGAGAATGCATGAATTATGGTACGACGTCGCGCATCCGACCGTGACCGATTAACCGACCGCACGGAGTGGGGGCTTTGTACGTGATAGTGTCAGCGCCCATTTCTACAGACGCTCATGAATCCATAAAACCGAAAATATTCTCACGCCAGGGCCGTATTAGCCAATTATAATGATCAAATAGGCACAGTAGGTATGAAAACTGAAGGGCCTACGAAAAAAGTGACCATGTTTTTTGTTTGTTTTATAAGAAATGTAACCAAGATACCTTCCTCGAATAAATATATTTATAAATAGCAAGGACAGGCACAGTGTTTACACAAAGAGGCAGAGTCATGTCAATCGCTGGTTTTTTTCGTAAGGCGAGAGAGAAATTAAACACCGGAGGATGAAGTTTGAGAAAGAAAAAAATTCCGTTCCAAAATCAGCAAAATAAACATCTCGAAGTGCTGTTTTTTTGCACAATCAAGCGGAGTAACAGTCGTGATTCTACAGAGTTGCCATCGTCAAAACAAAAGTGCCCAAGCCCCTACAACAGGAGTGGGGGACCTTATTTCTGCCAAGGGCCATTTGGATATTAATAACATCATTCGCGGGCCATACTAAATTATCAACTTAAAAATTTGCCGGTTATATTTGGCCAAACATTTAAACACATTCCTGCGGAGGGAGCTGGTAGGAACGTTGGGTTGCTCGGTCAATGGCCAGGGTCAACGGCGGCGTGGTGTATTCCGCAAATATGGCCGACTGTGAGGGCGGGCACAAGCCGGCGTGATTAGGTTAAACGTTGAGTTTTATAAGAGCACCACCGGGTGACCAGCCCCTCCCCACCCTCCCCTCCCCACCCAGCCCCTCCCCACCCTCCCCACCCATTTTTGGATGCACGACGGACGGACACAATAATCCCCTGTGGGCTGGTGGAACCAGGTGGTTCCTACCAGTATTAACTCATCCCTAATGTGATGGCTGGAACTGCTTCTCTTTGGCGAGGCGTGTGATGATGTTAGCTGGTGTTGATGATGTTGCTGCTACTCGCAACTGCTTTTCCAGGTTTGCTCCTAGATTTATTGAATTTCGAGTCCTGCCTGTGGTTGCCTTGGCAGGGCCAGACCAGACCAGATGATTTCGCGGGCCTCGTACGGCCCGCGGGCCAGACGTTCCCCACCCCTGCCCTGCAAGAACTTTAATCCCACCCTGGTCTCACCCAGCCACGGATTTGCGTTTGTCTGTGTGGGATGGGATCATCCCCCACTCCCCCCGTGTCTAGTTTTGATTCGTGTTTTGCCTTCTCCAATGACTCATGAGTCAGCCACGGCTGCCTCGTCGCCTGCTGTCATTGGCAAGAGCTTTGTGGTTTGCTTTGGTTTGCTTGCGATACAGTTTAAGGCACGTGACGACGCATCCATCCGAAGACGAGATAGAAAACAGCAACAATGTTCGGCTCACACAACTGCGTTCGTGCGTTGCGTCAAGCGGAGACGCTGCACAGGTTTAAAATGTAGCGATCAGCCAGCGCAGGTTTGGTGAAACAAAGCATCACAACAGTTTACAACTTTGGATACGTTATGGGTAACTAACATTACATGCTGTGAGAAAAATAAGAATAGTTTTCTACCCTTTCTGGCAATAAAACAGGATGGTGTTAAGGTGTTCAAACCACATGGTACTTTTATGGTGAACAACGCAAACCAACAAGGCTCTAAATTTCGATTTAAAGCTTTCGCGACTGCAGGGATTCATATTCTTGGTTCTTTCGGTAAAGTCACGTAAAAGGGAAATAATAAAATAATAAAAATATAAATGTGTAGTGTATAGTGGTGTAGTGTATAGTAGTGTAGTGTATAGTAGTGTATAGTGTAGTGTGTATAGTGTAGTGTATAGTAGTGTATAGTGCAGTGTATAGTGTAGTGTGTAGTGTATAGTGTAGTGTATAGTGTAGTGTATAGTAGTGTAGTGTATAGTAGTGTATAGTCTAGTGTATAGTGTAGTGTACAGTGTAGTATAGTAGTGTAGTGTATAGTGTAGTATATAGTGTAGTATACTAGTACAGCACTAACCGGTGTGTTGGAGAGCCAAGCCACAACATTCACAATCGGAGCACGACGTTTCGCCAATAATTACAACCAGCTTCATCAGGCGACAGCCAGATATGTGGAGAAGTCCACCTGTTTCCTTCCTTATATAGAGGCGTGGATGTGCCGAGTTTAACGACACGTTCATATATTTACGCGATCCAACCCCACAATTATGGATGATATTGGTCGCGAACACACACGCACACACGCGTGTGCGTCCACATGCAAAGTGCACTTACAATTCTAGATTTGAAGCTTTCGTGACTGCAAGGATTCATATTCTTAGGTTTTTTTCGGTAAAGTCACGTAGGTAAAAAATGTAAATTAATCAAAGTAATTTTTTTTTTCATTTAACTTTTATTAATTTAATTTTTTTACCTACGCGACTTTATCGAAAAAACCTAAGAATATGCACTTACAATGCCTGCGTAATTGTGTGGATTGTTTTGAGTTGAGGGTGGGCGTGGGGGCATTGCTGTATAAAGCAATGCCCTGGGCTATGAACGCCAGGTTCTCTTGACAAGCCCAGCAGGACTTACGATGCTAAACACGTAGCCACAAAGACAAAGCTCCCCCATATAGCCTCTAACAGACTGTAGGGGCAAGTGCTGTTAGCGAGTAGCAGCACCTATGAAGGCCGGCACGGCACACGAGGGGGGGGGTGGGTGGCCAGCACCACGCCCGGCCGCCTTTGTCTCCCCAGTGGCGATAGTTACTACACACCGCACCAGGTACTCGTTTGAGGCCGAGTCGACCTAGGGGAGGACCAGGACGGGTTCAGAGATAATCGTCGGTGATTTTGGCCGTGAGCGGGAATGGAACTCGGGTCGCCAGGTTCGTAGTGTAACACTAACCGTTGCACCACCGCTCCCCACACACACACACAAAGATCCCCCGTATAGCCTTAACAGACTGTAGGGGCAAGTGCTGTTAGCGAGCACCTATTAAGGCCGGAACGGAATACGAGGGGGGTGGGTGGCCAGCACCACGCCCGGCCGCCTTTGTCTCTCCCCCAGTGGCGATGTTTACTACACACCGCCACCAGGTACTCATTTGAGGCCGAGTCAACCTAGGGGGGAGGCCCAGGACCGGTCCAGAGATAATCGTCGCTGTTGGTGGCGAGACGTGGCGAGCTAACCACTGCGCCACCGCTCCCCGCGTTTGCCAATGTCTATTAATGCCACACACGTACACACACACACACACGCATGTTACAGTACAGTACACATGTTACAGTACAGTACACACACAGCAACCCACGAGTTTGCGAGATCCTATTAAGGTGACACGCACACACGCACACGCGTTACAGCACGGCACGACCAACACCGTTAGCGAGCTCCTATTAAGGTCGCGTCAATGGCACAGAGACGCAAACTCACCCCGCCACCGCCTGGATCAAGTTCCCAGCGAAGCGCCCCAGACCGAACATCTTGGCGGCTGAAGGAGGAGGAGGAAGAGGCGATAACGACGAAGATGAAGACGCACGGCGGGTCACTGAACTGGGTATGAGCACGCCCCCACCAACAGCACAAACACCCCCCCCCCAGGGCGCAAGCAAATGGATTCGTCCATGGGCTATGAGTCTTAGCACAAACACCCCCCCCCCCCCAGGGCGCAAGCAAATGGATTCGTCCATGGGCTATGAGTCTTAGCACAAACACCCCCCCCCCCCCCCCCCAGGGCGCACGCAAATGGATTCGTCCATGGGCTATGAGTCTTAGCACAAACAACCCCCCCCCCCCCAGGGCGCACGCAAATGGATTCGTCCATGGGCTATGAGTCTTAGCACAAACAACCCCTCCCCCCAGGGCGCACGCAAATGGATTCGTCCATGGGCTATGAGTCTTAGCACAAACACCCCCCCCCCCCCCCCAGGGCGCAAGCAAATGGATTCGTCCATGGGCTATGAGTCTTAGCACAAACACCCCCCCCCCAGGGCGCACGCAAATGGATTCGTCCATGGGCTATGCATCTTAGCGCAAACACCCCCCCCCCCCCCCAGGGCGCAAGCAAATGGATTCGTCCGTGGGCTATGCGTCTTAGCACAAACACCCCCCTTCCCCCAGGGCGCACGCAAATGGATTCGTCCATGGGCTATGAATCTTAGCACAAACAACCCCCCCCCCCCCCCCAGGGCGCACGCAAATGGATTCGTCCATGGGCTATGAGTCTTAGCACAAACACCCCCCCCCAGGCCGCACGCAAATGGATTCGTCCATGAGCTATGCGTCTTAGCACAAACACCCCCCCCCCCCCCAGGGCGCACGCAAATGGATTCGTCCATGGGCTATGCATCTTAGCACAAACACCCCCCCCCCCCAGGGCGCAAGCAAATGGATTCGTCCATGGGCTATGAGTCTTAGCACAAACACCCCCCCCAGGGCGCACGCAAATGGAATCGCCCGGCACGATAAGATGACCACAACAACTATGTGCTGCAAGAACCCCCCTAAGAAGGGAAATGGACTCTTCCATGGGCTATGCATCTTAGCACAAACACCCCCCCCAGGACGCACGCAAATGGACTCGCCCCCACTATAACGATCACAACAACTATGTGGGTGGCGCCTGATGTGCTACGAACACCCCCCCCCCTCCCTAAGAAGGGAAATGGACTCGTCCGTTGGCCGTTGATCTTAGATGCTTGTTCATAATTATTCAACGACAATAATGGTTTGCGAAAGACGCCTCTCCATCAAAAAAAAAAACACGCGCTCCATGCTCGCGGGGAAAATGAACTCGCCCTACGAACGAGTCAACATTTTGGTATGCGAACGACTAAGAAACACCCCCGCGGGAGTAATGAACTCGCCCTAGTGCCGTACTGACTATGGCTCTGAACGACTAAGAAACACCCCCGCGGAAGTAATGAACTCGCCCTTGGGCCGTACTGATTATGGCTGCGAACGACTAAGAAACACCACCGCGGGATGAATGAACTCGCCCTAGGGCCGTACTGACTATGGCTGTGAACGACTAAGAAACACCCCCGCGGGAGGAATAAACTCGCCCTTGGGCCGTGCTGATTATGGCTGTGAACGACTAAGAAACACCCCCGCGGAAGTAATGAACTCGCCCTTGGGCCGTACTGATTATGGCTGCGAACGACTAAGAAACACCCCCGCGGGATGAATGAACTCGCCCTAGGGCCGTACTGACTATGGCTGTGAACGACTAAGAAACACCCCCGCGGGAGGAATGAACTCGCCCTTGGGCCGTGCTGATTATGGCTGTGAACGACTAAGAAACACCCCCGCGGGAGTAATGAACTCGCCCTTGGGCCGTACTGATTATGGCTGTGAACGACTAAGAAACACCCCCGCGGGAGGAATGAACTCGTCCTAGTGCCGTACTGATTATGGATGTGAACGACTAAGAAACACCCCCGCGGGAGGAATGAACTCGCCCTTGGGCCGTACTAAGTACGACTACGGGGGGGGGGTGTGTGACCAGAATGCTTTTTGGTGAGCGGTGGCGCAGTGGTTAGCGCTACCCGACGACCCAAATTCCATTCCCGCTAATGCCCAACACCGGTCACGATTATCTGAACGGGTACTGGGCCTCCCCGAGGTCGACTCAGCCTCAAATGACTACTTGGTGCGGTGTGTAGTAAATATCGTCACCGGGGAGACAAAGGCGGCCGGGCGTGGTGGTGGTGCTGTCCACCCACCCCCTCGTGTGTGCCGTGTCGGCCTTTATAGGCGCTACTCGCTAACAGCACTTGCCCCTACAGTCTTGTATAGGCTGTACGGGGGATCTTTGTCTTTTGTGTGAATGTTTAAGAACACCCCTGCGAGAGGAATGGTCTCGCCCGCGCCGTGCGTGTTTATAATTAGAGGAACATATCGTGACTCTGCAGTGTTTCGACTTAGCGTGGGTAAATAAATTATGCAAACTATATTTTTAAAAACCGGTGACACATTGCGTCGCTACCATTCGAACGATCCTGTACAAGTAATGGAGTTATATTCGGTATAGTACAGCGTGGTCCAGATGTCTTGTGACCTCCCCCCCCCCCCCCCCCATTGAGATTCAATTATTTGAAACGTGATACTTTATGGTTTATTTCAAACAGTGGCGGCTCCTGCAAAATCTCTCAGGGGGGGCAAATGTCTGGATGATTGATAAGGATAAGGTCCACCCATGCAATGAATAAATTAACAGCTTAAGCATGTAAAGGCAACTTCACTTCTTTAATATTAATGAAAAATAAAGTGACTCTTACAATACATCTTGTTTGTTTCTATACTCAGTATTAATACAATCCACTCAAGTTTCTTTTATTAAAGATTCCACTAGGTGGCGACAAATTATATTGTTGGATGAAACGTGCTTACGTATGATGACGTTAGCACGTATGATGACGTAAGCACGTTAGTGCATGCCCTCCCGGAAGCCATAGAGAATGCATTGGAGCGCCTCCGTTCGAAAAAAAACATCTTTCAATGTAAGTCTATGGGGCCACTCGGGGCGATTCTCAGCCGTAGTGAAATCGCCCAAAAAGAGGCGGTACTCCACAGAACGTGACATGACGCTGATTGGACTATATCCAGAGGCTGACAGTGACGGCTAGCGTAACTCTGTGGTTGAATGACATTGGTGGTGCGTCGCCCAATTGCCCTAATGAAGAAACCGCCCCTGATCTCAAACATAAATTTATATTCAAAGGGGAAACATGTTACGCGTCGATTTACAATCTGAGTTCGACGTTTCGCCAGTAATTACAACTAGCATCATCAGGCGACAGCCGGATTGTAAATGTTGTGGATATACTCTCCAACACACCGGTGTGCTGTACTAGTATACTACACTATACACTACACTATACTCTACACTATACACTACACTATACACTACACTATACACTACACTATACACTACACTATACACTACACGACACACTACACTATACACTACACTATACACTACATTATACTATACACTATACACTACACTATACACTACACTATACACTACACAACACACTACACTATAATTGTAAAGGTTGTGGCTTGGCTCTCCAACACACCGGGTAGTGCTGTACTAGTACCGAATTGGCCACGTTCTGTTTACGTGACAAACCTCACTGATTGGCCGTGTTGGGTGGTGGCGGGTTTAACGACACATGTATATATTTACGCGATCTAACCCCCCAAAAAAGCACCTGTATTATGACTACAAAACGAGTTTAGTTTGTAGGTTGAACTTCTTTCGCACCGTACGTAGTCAACCGTGCCCATCGGAGGCGCTGCTGGAGGGGATGGACACGGAACTGAACAGCTTGGACCACGGCTCTCTGCGCTTAAACAAACGCTGATTGGCTTCAAAAGTTGAGCCAAGAACGCGGACAGGGGAGGGGAGTCTGATGCTCGGGGGAGTCGATAGGATTCATACTGGTAGGAACCTCCTGGTTACACCAGCCCACAGGGGATTATTGTGTCCGTCGTGCAGGGAGGGGCTGGGTGGGGAGGGTTGGGTGGGGCTGGGTGGGAAGGGGCTGGGTGGGGAGGGTGGGGCTGGGTGAGGAGGGTGGGGCTGGGTGGGGCTGGGTGGGGAGGGGCTGAGTGGGAAGGGGCTGAGTGGGGAGGAAGGGGCTGGGTGGGGAGGGTGGAGGGGAGCTGGATGGGGAAGGGAGGGTGGGGAGGGGCTGGGTGAGGAGGGTGGGGCTGGGTGGGGCTGGGTGGGGAGGGGCTGAGTGGGAAGGGGCTGAGTGGGGAGGAAGGGGCTGGGTGGGGAGGGGCTGGGCGGGGAGGGTGGGGCTGGGTGGGGAGGGCTGGGTGGGGTGGGGAGGGGTGGGGCTGGGTGGGGAGAGGCTGATCACCCCGTGGTGCCCTTATAAAACTCAACGTTTAAACTACTCACGCCGGCTTGTGCCCGCCCTCACAGTCGGCCATATTTGCGGAATACACCACGCCGCCGTTGACCCTGCAGGCCATTGACCGAGCAACCCAACGTTCCTACCAGCTCCCTCCGCAGGACAATGTGTTTGGTTTTAGACTGTGTTGCGTGCAACTCTTGTTTTGTGTCCAGGGAGTGGTGGCGCAGTAGTCAGCGCACTGCGTAACCATACCCCGACCACCAGTTCACGACCAAGAGCAGTGGAGAATGTTTGAACAAGGTCTGTGGGTCTCCCCCTGGGTTGACTCAGCCATAAGTGAGTTTACCTGGTACGGCGTGGAAACATCAGCACTGGGGGGGCGGGGGTTGGAGGGGAAGATCGATTATAATTATCAGGCATTGTCCTGACAGAACCAGATGTACGCGACAAGATTGCAGAGTTCAGAATATCAGAATATGTATTCGTGCCGGAGGAATCCGATGATCTATGAAGCTCTTTGATCCACACATTGTCCACTAGTTTTCAGAGATGTCGCATTTCCCGATGAAGAGGAGGCCTCCAAAATAGCCACGTGGCTCTGTTGTGACGTGTCCAGGCAAACGACAGCCGAGTCGAGCGACTCCTCGACTTACGGACGAGTTAGGTTACGGAGGTCTGTTCGTAAGTCGATTTGTTTGTAAACTTTACTCCTGTCGATTCAAAGCGTGTTGTACGGCGTGTACACTAAACACGGGGAATGGCTTTAAAAGTTGTATAATCTCCTGTAGATGTAGATGCCACTGGTTCTTCACGTTCTGCAGATGTAGATGCCACTGGTTCTTCACGTTCTGCAGATGTAGATGTCACTGGTTTTTCACACTCTGCAGATACAGATGCCACTGGTTCTTCACGTTCCACAGATGCAGATGCCACTGGTTCTTCACGTTCGACAGATGTAGATGCCACTGGTTCTTCACGTTCTGTAGATGTAGATGCCACTGGTTCTTCACGTTCTGCAGATGTAGATGCCACTGGTTCTTCACGTTCTGCAGTTGTAGATGCCACTGGATTTTCACGTTCTCCAGATGTAAATGTCACTGGTTCTTCACGTTGTGCAGATGTAGATGCCACTGGTTCTTCACGTTCTGCAGATGTAGATGCCACTGGTTTTGCAGATGTAGATGCCACTGGTTCTTCACGTTCTGCAGATGTAGATGCCACTGGTTCTTCACGTTCTGCAGATGTAGATGCCACTGGTTCTTCACGTTCTGCAGATGTAGATGCCACTGGTTTTGCAGATGTAGATGCCACTGGTTCTTCACGTTCTGCAGATGTAGATGCCACTGGTTCTTCACGTTCTGCAGATGTAGATGCCACTGGTTTTGCAGATGTAGATGCCACTGGTTCTTCACGTTCTGCAGATGTAGATGCCACTGGTTCTTCACGTTCTGCAGATGTAGATGCCACTGGTTCTTCACGTTCTGCAGATGTAGATGCCACTGGTTCTTCACGTTCTGCAGATGTAGATGCCACCACCGCCGTCTATTGCGCGGCGGTTGAACTTACGACTCTCGGTCTGAACAGGAATCTGGACATACGGACCGGGTTTGTTCGTATCTCTGAAAGTTCGTAATCCGAGTGTTCGTGGATGTGAGTCGTGTTGGTGCGAGGCGTGAGCAAACCAAGCCCAAGTTTTAAGGGGACCCAAACAACCCAAGGGGCTCCAGGTTCGTTAGCAAACAGGGGAGTGGTAAACCAAATATCGTTAGCAAACAGGGGAGTGGTGAACCAAATATCGGCTCCACTTCAAATCCTGACAAGCAACGCGTCAATCAACACGAATCGAACAAAGATGGACAGTGCGTCGCGCGCTTTCAGATACGCTTCTGCGGCCGTCTGGAACGCTCTTCCTTCCGAGATTTGGAAGCTACTGGGAGCTACGGACTTTTAAATCATCATCATCTATAGTTTTTTAGGTCAGATCGCATTATTTATAAATGTGTCGTAACCCTCCACCACCCGACACGGCCAAATAGTAAAAAAATATGTCACGTTTTTCAAAGGACAAAATAATTCACTTCTTTAGCCCACCGGTGTGCTGAAGAGAGAATCAACAGCATTTTAAATTTGAGTAGCACGACGTTTCGCTGATAGTTACAATCAGCTTCATCGGGCAAGAATGGTGAAGCTCTCCTGTTGCTTCCGGTCTTAAATAGAGCAGCATCAGGGTGGTGGAGGGTTACGACACATTTATAAATAACGCGATCTGACCCAAAAACCTATATTATGAATAATATTGGTCGCGAAAGCCTGCGTGTTAAATTCATCATCATCTAGATTGATGAAAAAAAACTCATTTCTTTAGAACTGCTTTTTACGTCTATAGTTTGTAGTCCTTCCCCACCCCGCACATCCGATTAGCACGGTTGGCTACGTACGGTGCGAAAGAAATTCAACGCATATCCACACAAACACGTCAGTCAATATTCTTAGGTTTTTTTCGGTAAAGTCACGTAGGTAAAAAAATTAAATTGAAATTAATAAAAGTAAAATAAAAATAAAATTAAAATCACGACGTTTCGGAGGCAACACAAGCTTCCGTCTTCAGGAGGAACCGTCACAGCACGATAGCTGTATCAAGTAAGATAAATTCCAAGAAAACAGTCCTCTCTCATTTACTTGATGCAGCAGTCGTGCTGTGACGGTTCCACCTGAAGACGGAAGCTTGTGTTGCCTCCGAAACGTCGTGATTTTTATTTTATTTAACTTTTATTAATTTCAATTTAAATTTTTTACCTACGTGACTTTACCGAAAAAACCCAAAAATATGAATCCTTGCAGTCACGAAAGCTTCAAATCTAGATCGTTAGTCAATCTCTGTCGTCTCTGTCTCTTCCACACCACTCTCCTCTCACCTCACCGCATCTCTCTTCGTGTCTTGCTCTCTCGTTTCCACTCACTAACATCTCTTGCCTCTCTCCACTCTTGTCATCTCACGACAGAGATTGATTAACTCTGTGTCTATTTTATTTTACTTGGACCCAGTGCCGGATTAAGCTAGTGCGGGGCCTGTAGCACATGTTAGAAATGGGCCCTAAATAAAAAAAAAACACGTAAATATTAAAACACAATTTTTTACTTGCATTGTAAAGTAATTGCATTTTTCAATTTGCTATACAGCCAGATAATACGACAAAGCGCTAACCATAAACACCCGGTCGTTCATAAAAGTTGAAGGCGGTATAGTACTATAGTAATAGAGCAAGTGCAGAATCACTGAACCGGAATTGATAGCTCTAAAGCATTTAGCTCGGGGCCTTTAAAAGTGCGGGGCCCGTAGCTACATGTGTAGCTACTGGTGCTACTAGGATATAACCTGGCACTGCTTGGACCCCAGCCCACCCCACACCTAATGGACCTGTCACCGTGGTGGTGAGCTGCCAACCCCAAGAAGCATCCCGGGACCCCCCCCCCGCCCCAGACCTCGGGGCCCGGGTCACGCCGACACCCAAATCCAGTGGCACGGAGAGTGTGGAACAACACCAATAAGCGACTGGGATGGGGGTGGTGGTGGTGTCATGCTCCGTGTTCTACACTGACACATTGCATAGATGCTGCTGCTACCTGTGTGATGGTGGTGGTGGTGTCATCCACCGTGTTCTACACTGACACATTGCATAGCTGCTGCTGCTGCTATCTGTGTGATGGTGGTGGTGTCATGCTCCGTGTTCTACACTGACACATTGCATAGCTGCTGCTGCTGCGGCTACCTGTGTGATGGTGGTGGTGTCATGCTCCGTGTTCTACACTGACACATTGCATAGATGCTGCTGCTACCTGTGTGATGGTGGTGGTGTCATCCACCGTGTTCTACACTGACACATTGCATAGCTGCTGCTGCTGCTGCCTGTGTGATGGTGGTGGTGTCATGCTCCGTGTTCTACACTGACACATTGCATAGATGCTGCTGCTGCTACCTGTGTGATGGTGGTGGCACGCAACCTGTTGCTCAGTCTACTCCACTGAAACATTTAATAGCTGCTGCTGCTGCTACTACTACCTGTGTGCCTACCCTATATGCCAGTGGTTCTTCTTCTTAACCTGAGGTCCACGCTGCATCCCCTGGGGGTGGGAGACGCCATTTCTGGGGGTGCCAGACCCGGTCACGTTTCGTTTTAAAAGGAAACACAAATTGAGCGTGAGCACGTAAGAACACCTTTGTTTTGATCAAACCTGTTTATTTATTAATTAACATTTTACTTTGTTTAATGATTGAGAACCAAAAGGAGTGCAAGGCTCCAGTAAAGATTAAGAACCACTGCGACATAGCTGCCATTGGTGGCTAGGAGATGTTAACTACCTCGCCTGGTATACAGGAGGTCGTGGGTTCGATCTCGACCCTGACGGCTGCTGCTGTATATTTGGAGTTTGCGTCTCGATCTCATCATCATCATCACGGTGGCTAGGAGATGTTAACTACCTCGCCTGGTATACAGGAGCGCGTGGGTTCGATCCCAACCTGCTGTATATTTGCCACGGAAGCTCTCTCTCCTATTTCAGCAACAAAAACAAATCTTGCTGTGGTTTTCCCACCTGATGATGATTGCTTGTGTTGCAATCGAAACGGCGTGATTTGTTTTACTTTATTTTATTTCTAACTACGTGACTTTACCGAAAGAACCAAAGAGTATATATATTTAGAGTTTTGCGTGTCTCTCTCTCGCTGTGGTCGTGTGGATTTTTTCTCCGGGACCTCCGGCTTTTCCCTCCACATGGCAGCTCTAAATTCCCACGTGATGATGATGATGATAAGCCACTTCATTGTGGCCAACCAAGTTGCGTGCAACTGATCGCTCAGGTGTTGTTCCCACAAATCAATATAAATGTCCACACGATGATAGTCCACTTTGTTGAGCGATCATTTTTGATAGCCAGGCCGATTCTGAGAAAAAACAAGTGAAACATCGGTGGGCTTTACCGGCGAAGATAACATATAGTTTAGTTGTATATGTATATTTTAAAGTGATTTGTTTACCTTTGCTATACTTTGCTACTCCTAACACATTCCTGCGGAGGGAGCTGGTAGGAACGTTGGGTTGCTCGGTCAATGGCCAGGGTCAACGGCGGCGTGGTGTATTCCGCAAATATGGCCGACTGTGAGGGCGGGCACAAGCTGGCGTGAGTAGGTTAAACGTTGAGTTTTATAAGGGCACCACGGGGTGACCAGCCCCTACCCACCCAGCCCCATCCCTCCCACCCCCCACCCATCCCTACGTTCCCCACCCAGCCCCTCCCCACCCTCCCAACCCAGCCCCACCCCTCCCATTTTTGGATGCACGACGGACGGACGGACACAATAATCCCCTGTGGGCTGGTGGAACCAGGTGGTTCCTACCAGTATTATGTGTTTGTATTGTTTGTTGTTGCGATGTTCCGACTCTCGTGTCTCTACTCGACATCTGTGAGGGAGGGGGTGGAAGAGCTTCATAGCTCATCGGATTCCTCCTGCAGTATAAATACAGATTCTGACTTCTCAACAGAGACGGCCTGAGTGGTTAGAATCTATTTGAAGTCCACACAGATACGCGCCGTTGCGTGCCCAGGCAGGGCGTTTAAACAACACATCGTCACGATTGTGTGAGGTTGATAAAAATACATTCTGACTATCACCCCCATGAGTAACGCAAGCCGCCTTGGGGGGGGATTGCATACATTCTAGATGTGAAGCTTTCGTGACTGCAAGGATTCATTCTCACTATACACTACACTATACACTACACTATACACTACTATACACTATTATACACTACTATACACTACGCTATACACTACTATACACTACGCTATACACTACTATACACTATACACTACACTATACACTACTATACACTATTATACACTACTATACACTACGCTATACACTACTATACACTACGCTATACACTACTACACTATACACTACTATACACTATTATACACTACTATACACTACGCTATACACTACTATACACTACGCTATACACTACTATACACTATACACTACACTATACACTACTATACACTACGCTATACACTATACATTACACTATACACTACACTATACACTACGCTATATACTATACACTACTATACACTAGACAATACTCTGATGTGCACAACTTCAGCATATTGTCACTATAAGAGAGAGAGGAAAATGGAAATAAATGACTAAATCTGCGGTGGCTGATGATGGTGAAAAATCAGCAATCAAAATAACAACAATAGCACGCTCGTGGCCAGCTTTACAAAGTAAACATTGTAAACATGTCTGCACCCATTTATATTTTGTCAAATAAAAATACAATTGTGGGATTGGAGTGGTGGTGCAAGTGATTAGGGCACTTGCGTTATGGACTCAGAATCCCGACTTTTGTTGATATTCCGGCCACAGCTGGTCACAGGCACTGTACCACATCTATGTACAGTACGCTGAACTTCTTTCGCACCGTACGTCTGCCAACATCAGCACCGTACCACAGATTCACTCCGCTGTTGATCCTACAGATTTACTCCAAGCAGCTTCGGGGCTGCTGGACCGTAAATCTTCAGCTGTTGAGCACGCGGAATCTTGCCCAGGGGGGTGGGGAGGGTGGATGATTGATGTGAGGGGGGTGTGTTTGGTGGTCTGTGAATGAATGAATGATAACTGGACCATCCGGATTCTAGTCGCTGTCACACAACCACGTGCTGGGTAGGAACGAAGCCCCCTCCTCACCCCGCCCCTCCCACTCTCCCCACTCGCCCCCCCCCCTCACACCCACTCCCCCCACTCGCCCCCCCTCACCCCGCCCCTCCCACTCCCCCCACTCGCCCCCCCCCCTCACACCCACTCCCCCCACTCTCCCCCCCTCACCCCGCCCCTCCCACTCCCCCCCCCTCCCCCAACGCTACCCCGCCCCTCCCTTCGCCCCCTCCTCACCCCTACCCCTCCCCCCACTCGGCCCCCCTCACCCCGCCCCCCCCCCCCCCCCCCCCCACTCGCCCCCCCTCGCCCCCCACTCCCCCCCCCCACTCGCCCCCCCCCTCACCCCTACCCTCCCCCCTCGCCCCCCCCCTCATCCCTACCCTCCCCTCCCACTCCCCCCCTCGCCCCTCCCCCCCCACTCCACCCCTCGCCCCCCTCACCCCGCCCCCCCCCACTCCCCCCACTCGCCCCCCTCGCCCCGCCCCACTTCCCCCACTCGCCCCCCTCCCCCCCACCAACCGCCCCGACCACAACGATTCCATGAATCTGAGAATCGTTTTTTCACCTTTTTTTTTCTGGCAACAAAATCGGTATTGAGATGTTGATTTTAAGCTTTCGGTAAAGTCACGTAGAAGGGAAATAATAAAATAATATAAATATAAAACAATAAAAAATCCTCACGACGTTTCGACTGCAACACAAGCAATCATCATCAGGTGTGAAATCCACAGCAAGAAAATTTCAATTTTTTTGGTTTTATATTTTTATTAATTTATTATTTCCCTTCTACGTGACTTTACCGAATGAACCAAGAATATGAGCAGGTGTTGAGATGTTAAAACACCATGAATCCGTCACGATGCCGGGTCGAGATTCTGTTGGAGCGAGACTTAACGTCAGCTGTGCTGCCCCTGTAAGCGTGCCAACGTTTGGAGAGCGTTGGGGGACGTCCATAAATGACGTCACGCACCTAGGGGGGGTCAGAAATTTGTGACGATGTGTGACGAGGGGGGGGAGGTGTTTGAGAAATATGACCCCCCCCTCAAATATGACGTCACAAAGCTCTGCCCCCCCCCCCAAAATAAAACATGCTTCAAATCGCTTTAAACTATTGTCATTGTAGTGCGTATTGAATGTGGCGCTGCACTCTGATGCTGTAGGAGAACACATTTATCCAAAAATAGATTTAATTAGGTAGAACGTGTTGTCTATATTTATTTTATGTGACGTCACATTTCTCAAACCCCATCCCCTCGTCACACATAGTCACAAATGTCTGACCCCACCCGCCACCCCCCTAGGTGCGTGACGTCATTTATGGGCGGCCCCTTACCGATGTCTAACAGAGATAGGGGCTTCGTTTACCTCTGGAGGTTCACCAGCACTTGATCAAACAGCGTGCCACTCTGTCTAAGAAACCCTGAAGGTCAAAACCCGGTGCAGATCTTCTTGGTTCTTTCGGTAAAGTCACGTAGAAGGGAAGTAATAAAATAAAAAAAACATAATAAAATAATAATTATTTTATTATGTTTTATTTTTATTATTTTATACACTACACTATACACTACACTATACAGTCCAGAGGTGGGACAAAGTCATTGTTATGCAAGTCCAAGTCGAGTCTGAAGTCATCAAATTCATGACTCGAGTCTGACTCGAGTCCAAGTCACATGACTCGAGTCCACACCTCTGCTATACACTACTATACACTACACACTACACTACTATACACTACTACACTATACTACACACTACGCTATACACTACACTATACACTACACTATACACTACACCATCCACTACACTATACACTACTATACACTACACACTACACTACTATACACTACACTACTATACACTATTACTCTATACACTACGCTACACACGACGCTATACACTACACTATACACTACACTATACACTACACTATACACAATAAAATAAAATAATTATTATTTTATTATGTTTTATTTTTATTATTGTATTACTTCCCTTCTACGTGACTTTACCGAAAGAACCAAGAAGATGAATCCCTGCAGTCACGAAAGCTTTCAATCGAAATTTACCCGGTGCAGAGTTTTTATTTTAAATGTGCACAACTCCCAGAAGATGAATCTTGATTTGAAGCTTTCGTGACTGCAGGAATCCACACGAAAAGCTGCTGATGGCAGTACAGCAAGTGGGTCCGTGCAGGGGCAGCACTGCCTTCAGTATTACTACATGCCACGGGGCGCGTTTGATATGTTTTCATACGTGTACAATCCTCCGTAAATAATCTTTTTTTTCATTTATTTCAGATACTTTTCATATAATAATGGAAACTTATTTCCATCATCATCATCAGCAGCATCAACAGCAGCAGCCCCTCCTCCTCAACCTCATCCCGTTCCTCTCTTGAAGCTTCACCCCTCCTCTCAGTCACTTTAGGATGTTTTTTGTTCATGTTTTTTGTTTGTTGCGGTTGCACCCGATTCAAGAGCCGAATGGCTCACAGGGCTATACTTAATACATGAACTTGAAAAACTTGATATGTTCACAGAGCTCAGCAAAGGCAGAAGAAGTCTTTTATATGATGGGACCTCCTTTGCCAGAACCAAAATATGCTAATAGGGGTTTTCAACTTTTTTCTGGCAACAAAAACTGACACCTTTTGCAAGGAATCATGCTTACATTAATCACAATACTTGCAGTCAAATGCAAACAAAAAACAACTCTGATCATGTATGCATTGTCCGTGAAACTGATTGGTCCACACCAGAGACAGCTTTCTTTAGAGCCTAGTCTCATACGGTGTTCGACCAGATGACGCCAAAAGGCGCACGTCAGTTTTTGTTGCCAGAAAAAAGGGGAAAAACCCTATTAGTAAGTACTTTATATTTGTTTAAAGGGGGGGAACTTAAATGACACGCCACCCAACCCACCCCCGGTACGCACAACAGAGGGCGCACTTGGACCACGGCTAAGTGGCGTGTTCGCGATTTCGAGGACAGACACAAAAGATCTCCACGTGGATCTCTAAGAGAGGTCATCGGAGCCAGGCGCTGTTGTTATAGCGAGCACCACGCCCGGCCGCCTTTGTCTCCCCATGGGGCGACGTTTATACCAGAGGTCGCAACCGGGTACCCGATACCCGGGTAGGCCGTGAGTCATTGGTGAGTCACCGTTTGTCACTCATTTCGGGTAGGGTACGGGTAGGGAATGGGTACCCGTACCCGGCCGGGTACCCATTTGCGACCCTGGTGCGGCCGGGTACGGGTAAGGAATCAAAACCCGTTCGCGACCTCTGGTTTATACCCCGTAAACCGGTTCACTCGTTTGAGGCCGAGCCGACCTAGGCGTACACGCCCACAACACGTGCACGATCCACTGCTAGATGAGGCGCCTTACCCCCCAAAGCGGTGCAGGCCACGTTGTGTGTGTGTGTTGGGGGGGGGTGGATGACCATACTTCACCACGCTGGATCCTAGCGCGGGTCTGCGATGCGCGTAGACGCGGCTGCGCGCACGGAGTTCGGCTCACTTAAGGCCGAGGCGACCTAGGGGAGCGCCAGTTCGAATAATCTCCAGTTGCATTGGACCTGAACGAGGAATCGATCCGGGGTGCGTCGGGGTCCACGGCGCGCTAACCGCTGCGCCACCGCTCCCCCCAAGACCCTCCAACAACACCAGCCAGGACACACAGATAAAGGTCCCACCCCGGCCCGGGTAGCCTCAACAGACTGTTGGGGCAAGTGCTGCAAGCGATGGCACGGCACACGAGGGGTGGCAAGCACCACGTCCGGCCGCCTTTGTCTTCCCAGTGGCGATGTTTAAACACGCTCGCATGCACCGGGTAATCATTTGAGGCTGAGTCGACCTAGGGGAGACCCTGGACCGATTCGGGTAAATCGTCGTCACTGGGGCATCTTGCCCTGGCGTCCGGGGCTCGCTTAACCACTGCGCCACCGCTCCCCCTTGATAGCCTGCCAACAACAACAGCTGGGACACACACACACCAACACACAGTGTACACACACATCCCATGTACACACACATCCCATGTACACACAGTGTAAACACAGTACACACACATGCCCTACGCCCTACACACACACAGTGCACACACACACAGTGTACACACACACACAGTATATACACACACACACAGTATATACACACACACACAGTGTACACTACACACACATTGTACACAGTGTGTGTAGTGTACACACACAGTGTTTGTGTACACACACAGTGTTTGTGTACACACACAACACACTGTGTACACACTGTACACACACACAGAGTACACACACACAGTGTATACACACAGTACACACAGTGTATGTACACACACACTGTCTACACACACTCAGTGTACACACACACGCAGTGTACACAAACACACAGTGTACACACACTGTGTACACACACACACACACAGTGCACACACACGCCGTGTACACATACACAGTGCACACACACACAGTGTACAGTGTACACACTGTGTACACACGCACTGTGTACACACACACACACCGTACACACACACAGTGTACACACAGTACACACACAGTGTACACACACGCACCGTACACACACACAGTGTACACACAGTACACACACTGTGTACACACACACAGTGTACACACAGCACACACAGTGTACACACACACCGTACACACACACAGTGTACACACAGCACACACACACAGTGTACACACACAGTGTACACACCGTACACACACACAGTGTACACACACACAGTGTACACACAGCACACACACAGTGTACACACAGCACACACACAGTGTACACACACACCGTACACACACACAGTGTACACACAGTACACACAGTGTACACACGCACAGTACACACACACAGTGTACACACAGTACACACCGTACACACACACAGCGTACACACACGCAGTGTACACACCGTACACACACAGTGTACACACACACACCGTACACACAGTACACACACAGTGTACACACACGCAACGTACACACACAAAGTGTACACACAGTACACACACTGTGTACACACAGTACACACACTGTGTACACACACACAGTACACACACAGTGTACACACACTGTGTACACACGCACTGTGTACACACACAGTGTACACACAGTACACACACAGTGTACACACACACACACCGTACACACACACAGTGTACACACAGTACACACAGTGTACACACACGCAGTGTACAGTGTACACACTGTGTACACACGCACTGTGTACACACACACACCGTACACACACACAGTGTACACACACACACCGTACACACACAGTGTACACAGGCACTGTGTACACACACCGTACACACAGTGTACACACAGTACACACACAGTGTACACACACACCGTACACACACACACCGTACACACACACAGTGTACACACACACGCAAGCTCTGCTCTCCCCCTGGACCCCTGCAACACCCACGAGGCTACTACAGTCGCCAGCCTCTCCCCGTGTCGCTCACACGACGTCTCTCGTCTCCTCGTGCATCGAAACCAGTCCCTTGGTCTCTTTCTCCCGTGTCTAGAACGTGTCTCTGTGCGTGTCTGCGCCTTCGTGTGTCTCTGTTGGTGGGTCTGTGGATGTCTGCTATCAGCTGTTTCTCTTCTGTCTCTCTGTCCACGTGTCTGCCCCCCCACCGTCTCCACACGTCTCTCTGTGTGGCTACTTCTGTGATGTCTGTGTACATCTGATCGTCTCTTTGGATATCTATGCCCGTATCCCACCGATTCTGCACTTTGTCTCACGCACACACGAGGCTGACACACGTGTTGCCGTGCGGTGAACCGTGGTGGATCGTTGGACTGAACTTCTATGCTTCCCCGCTGTACCCAACCCGCACTGAAGTGCGTTGAGATCTGGCCCAACTGTTGATCATCATCATCATCATCTGGACGAGGCTTCCACACCCCTCCCCCTCTCACCCACTCTGCCCAGGGTGGTGAAGTATGGTCAAACAACTCCGACGAGAACTAACAACGCGCACGCACAGAGGGTGGCGAGGCTTTCATTCTGCGGTGGATTTGCACGCGCGCTGGAAATTATTTTAAAATAAAATAAAAAAATACAATTACAATGTAGCCGCTTCTCTTCCAAACGTTTGCTGAACAAGACTGTGGACGAATCCATTTGGAACGGAAAGGGGGTGACGAGGTAGGAGATTGTTCCAGAAAAAAAAAACACGTGTCGCCGTGTACTGTACGTACAGTACGTCACGTGGCGTGTCACGGTTGTTCGTCCCCACCCCTCACGACGCGGGTCACGTGAGCTCAGGGGTCGGGAGGCTCGCGAAGGAATCGATTCCTCTTGGACACGATTAGAAAAACAGCGGAGCATGGATCGATTCCTCTATTGTGTTATTGTCGATAATTCTAGATTTGAAGCTTTCGTGACTGCAAGGATTCATACTGCTAGGTTTTTTCGGTAAAGTCACGTAGGGAAAAATAAATAATAAAAATAATAGAAATAATAATAGAAATAAAATATTAAATCATTTCTATTATTCCTATTATTTTTATTATTTATTGTCGATAAAAAAATCTATTTTCAGGCACCTTGCACTATCATACTAACTCTGCACTATCCATACTAACTACTATCCATACTAACTCTGTACTATCCATACTAACTCTGTACTATCCATACTAACCCTACTAGCCATACTAACTCTACTATCCATACTAACTCTGTACTATCCATACTAACTCTGTACTATCCATACTAACTCTGTACTATCCATACTAACTCTGTACTATCCATACTAACTCTGTACTATCCATACTAACTCTGTACTATCCATACTAACTCTGCACTATCCATACTAACTCTGTACTATCCATACTAACTCTACTATCCATACTAACTCTACACTATCCATACTAACTCTACTATCCATACTAACTCTACACTATCCATACTAACTCTGCACTATCCATACTAACTCTGTACTATCCATACTAACTCTACTATCCATACTAACTCTACACTATCCATACTAACTCTACTATCCATACTAACTCTGCACTATCCATACTAACTCTACTATCCATACTAACTCTGCACTATCCATACTAACTCTGCACTATCCATACTAACTCTGCACTATCCATACTAACTCTACACTATCCATACTAACTCTGCTATCCATACTAACTCTGCACTATCCATACTAACTCTGCACTATCCATACTAACTCTACTATCCATACTAACTCTGCACTATCCATACTAACTCTGCACTATCCATACTAACTCTACACTATCCATACTAACTCTGCTATCCATACTAACTCTGCACTATCCATACTAACTCTGTACTATCCATACTAACTCTGTACTATCCATACTAACTCTGTACTATCCATACTAACTCTGCACTATCCATACTAACTCTGCACTATCCATACTAACTCTACTATCCATACTAACTCTGCACTATCCATACTAACTCTGTACTATCCATACTAACTCTGTACTATCCATACTAACTCTGCACTATCCATACTAACTCTACTATCCATACTAACTCTGTACTATCCATACTAACTCTGTACTATCCATACTAACTCTGTACTATCCATACTAACTCTGTACTATCCATACTAACTCTGCACTATCCATACTAACTCTGTACTATCCATACTAACTCTGCACTATCCATACTAACTCTGTACTATCCATACTAACTCTGTACTATCCATACTAACTCTGTACTATCCATACTAACTCTACTATCCATACTAACTCTGCACTATCCATACTAACTCTGTACTATCCATACTAACTCTGTACTATCCATACTAACTCTGTACTATCCATACTAACTCTACTATCCATACTAACTCTGTACTATCCATACTAACTCTGTACTATCCATACTAACTCTGTACTATCCATACTAACTCTGTACTATCCATACTAACTCTGTACTATCCATACTAACTCTACTATCCATACTAACTCTGTACTATCCATACTAACTCTACTATCCATACTAACTCTGTACTATCCATACTAACTCTACTATCCATACTAACTCTGCACTATCCATACTAACTCTACTATCCATACTAACTCTGCACTATCCATACTAACTCTGTACTATCCATACTAACTCTGTACTATCCATACTAACTCTGTACTATCCATACTAACTCTGCACTATCCATACTAACTCTGCACTATCCATAACTCTGCACTATCCATACTAACTCTGCACTATCCATACTAACTCTGCACTATCCATACTAACTCTGCACTATCCATACTAACTCTGCACTATCCATACTAACTCTGCACTATCCATACTAACTCTGCACTATCCATACTAACTCTGCACTATCCATACTAACTCTGCACTATCCATACTAACTCTGTACTATCCATACTAACTCTGTACTATCCATACTAACTCTGCACTATCCATACTAACTCTACACTATCCATACTAACTCTGCACTATCCATACTAACTCTACTATCCATACTAACTCTGCTATCCATACTAACTCTGTACTATCCATACTAACTCTACCATTCATACTAACTCTGTACTATCCATACTAACTCTACTATCCATACTAACTCTGTACTATCCATACTAACTCTACCATTCATACTAACTCTGTACTATCCATACTAACTCTGCACTATCCATACTAACTCTCTACTATCCATACTAACTCTGTACTATCCATACTAACTCTGCACTATCCATACTAACTCTACTATCCATACTAACTCTGTACTATCCATACTAACTCTGCACTATCCATACTAACTCTACTATCCATACTAACTCTGTACTATCCATACTAACTCTGCTATCCATACTAACTCTGCACTATCCATACTAACTCTGCACTATCCATACTAACTCTGCACTATCCATACTAACTCTACTATCCATACTAACTCTGTACTATCCATACTAACTCTGCTATCCATACTAACTCTGCACTATCCATACTAACTCTGCACTATCCATACTAACTCTGCACTATCCATACTAACTCTACTATCCATACTAACTCTGTACTATCCATACTAACTCTGTACTATCCATACTAACTCTGCTATCCATACTAACTCTGCACTATCCATACTAACTCTGCACTATCCATACTAACTCTACTATCCATACTAACTCTGCACTATCCATACTAACTCTGTACTATCCATACTAACTCTGCACTATCAGAATTGAAATTATTTTATCACTTCGTGTGACCGGAGTTTGATTCACGGCCATTTGGGTAGCTGGGGGAGGTGGAGAGAATGATGGTCTTCATTCTCTCCATCAAGACCGATGAGATGGAGGTGTAAGATAGAGGTAGTCGAGATTGAAGGTTAATGGTGGTTGAGGAGGTGGTTACGTTGGAGGTGCAGGTGGTGTCATTGAAGGTGGTAAAAGCGAGGAAATATGAGGAGAGTGGTTCTCGAAGTGGTAGTTCTGGTCCAGAGGTGAAGACCGATACAGTGGTTATGGTGCGGAGATTCAGCAAAGAAAAAGTGGTTGAGGTGGTGATAAAGAGGTTAAGAGAAAGTATTTGAGGTGGTGGTGGTGATGCTAGAGGTGGTTGTGGTGTAGAGGTGCAGGAAGTGAATGTGATTCATGATGTAAACACATTCCTGCGGAGGGAGCTGGTAGGCACGTTGGGTTGCTCGGTCAATGGCCAGGGTCAACGGCGGCGTGGTGTATTCCGCAAATATGGCCGACTGTGAGGGCGGGCACAAGCCGGCGTGAGTAGGTTAAACGTTGAGTTTTATAAGGGCACCACGGGGTGATCAGCCCCTCCCTACCCAGCCCCTCCCACCCAAAACTCAGCACCACCCAGCCCCTCCCCACCCTCTCCTCCCTACCCTCTCCACCCAGCCCCACCCCTCCCATTTGTGGATGCACGACGGACGGACACAATAATCCCCTGTGGGCTGGTGGAACCAGGAGGTTCCTACCAGTATTAACACGTCTGCTGTAACGTCACCCGAGGTGACAGCTGAAGCCCCCTCCAAAGCGGTTGTAGGCAAAAACAAGAGACACAGGCCAATAGCAGAACCTATACACACGGCAAATACAGCAACAGGCTTTTGGCGTGTGTTAAGAGCTTTACAACTCGTCGGATTTCTCCAGTATACATATTCTGGGAAATTAATATTGATTACAACTCAGCAGTTGCATTCAAAACGTGAAAAATAAAGTTTAATTTTAAATGGGCACGCACACCTAGGCTGGTTATGTGTGTCCCACGCGTGTGAACGGATTAAAAATGGGATTTTGTTTTTTAATCTTACGAATGAACAAAGGGCTGAGAATATGAAGGGATCGTAGGCAGAGTGTGAACTCGGTGTTTGATAATCACAGCTCAGTTGCGTAAAATGCCCCGAGTGAAATTATCCAATTAGTTCACCGATTTACACTGCAAAACTAAAGGAAATATCCCTTCAGAGACGATTTGTTGTTTTAGCCGACCAGAATACACTGACAAAGCGGGCGAAACTCCGTTTGTTTAACACGGAGGCTTTCGCGACCAATATTATTCATAATCAACGTTTTTGGGTTTAGATCGCGTTATTTAAATTGTAAATGTTGTGGTTTCACGCTTCAACACACCGGTGGGCTAAAGCAGTGAACTATTTGTCTTTTGTCAACGTGACACTTTTTTTACTGATTGGCCGTGTCGGGTGGTGGAGGGTTACGACACATTTATAAATAACGCGATCTAAACCCAAAAACGTTGATTATGAAACTCCGTTTAACACGGAGGCTTTCGCGACCAATATTATCCATAAGATGTTTTGGGGTATTTATATGCATCCATTAACCAACCTCCCCCCTCTGGCCTTCGCACCTGATTGAATCTTAAGTGACGACATCCCATTCATCCCAGCCCGTGTTTATTTATTTGTATTTTTGTATTTTAAGATTGTTTAATACGGCTATTTAACATTTTACATTTCGTATTTTATAAGGTCTACTTATTCATAATTTTAAAGATTTTAGCCCTTTAGTATTACTTATACTTTGTAACGTTAGTATAGTTAGAGTGTATACCTTTTATATAAGTTAAGATTCCTACTTGTTCAATGTATGCACCGTCCCGCCATAGTGAATTCCGTGTCTGTGCAAACTTACATGGCGATTAAAACCGTTTCTGATTTCTGATCTGATTCTGATTTAAGACTGAAACACGAGAATTTCGCCACAAGTCCTCTCTGGCTGTCGCCTGATGATGCTGCTGCTTGGTGTTGTTGTAATTACTGGTGAAATGTCACGGGACTCGAATTCTCCAACACACCGGTGCGCTGTACGAATAACGAATTGGCACATTTCGTCTACGTGACCAACCTTACGAATTGGCTGTGTCGGGTGGTGGCGGGTTTAACGACACGTTTATATTTGCGCGGTCTCACCACAGAAACTCATACATCGCGTTGAAAATTTGCCCCAATGTTGATGGAATTTTTTTTTAGCAAACATTTGGGACAGAAAGAGACATTCCTGAGAAGCAGAATATTTTATTTATTCTGGAGAAATCCGATGAGCTATGCAGTTCTTTTTCACAGATGAATCGGGCTGTTGTATAACGCACCTAATAACTTAAGTGTATAAGCCCTCTTCTTCTAAACCCACTGCTGAATGAAACCCTTCCCATACCTGAAGCAGTCGTGGAGAATATCTGACCATACTTCACCACACTGGTCAGTGCAGGTTGTGTACGTGTGGGAGTAGCAGGGCACCGCTCCCCCTAACACGCTCCTGTATTACACAATTGGTCAACGCTTTGCCAAAATAGGCGACCTAAGCCCCTGTTCGCGTGACTCGAAGCGCCGTGTTTTTTGTAAAAACTTGAAATCACTTTCGCCAACCGGGGAACTTAAAAAAACTGCATTAAAACCTAGAGTAGCTCATGGTAGGCACGCTACTTTTATCTCTAAAGTAACATACATTACTAAATTTTGTGTTTTATGTTAAGTAATGTGACGCATTGGATTGCAAACAATGCCCATCCCGTTTTTTGCACTCCACTACTGGATGAGGGTCTCTGCCTGTGTGGATCACGGGAGCTGTGACCATACTTTACCGCGCCGATCAGTGAGGGATGGTTGAAAGGAGGGGGCAGTCGAATTATTGTAGAATCACAGTACAATAAACACATTCCTGCGGAGGGAGCTGGTAGGAACGTTGGGTTGCTCGGTCAATGGCCAGGGTCAACGGCGGCGTGGTGTATTCTGCAAATATGCCCGACTGAGAGCGGGCACAAGCCGGCGTGAGTAGGTTAAACGTTGAGTTGTATAAGGGCACCACGGGGTGACGTAGGTAAAAACATTAAAAAGTTAAATTAAATAAAATAAAAATCACGACGTTTCGGAGGCAACACAAGCTTCCGTCTTCAGGTGGTACCGTCACAGCCACGACAGCTGTATCAAGTAAATGAGGGATTACAGGAGCTACCACTCCGTTTATATAATGGTTGGAGTGGTAGCTCCTGCAATCTCTCATTTACTTGATACAGCTGTCGTGGCTGTGACGGTACCACCTGAAGACGGAAGCTTGTGTTGCCTCCGAAACGTCGTGATTTTTATTTTACCTTTTTAATGTTTTTACCTACGTGACTTTACCGAAAAAACCTAAGAATATGAATCATTGCAGTCACGAAAGCTTCAAATCTAGAACTAGAAAATTTACTTTTCAGGCAATGATCCTTCTGAAAAGCAGAGAAAGTCCAATGCCCAAACTAAGCTTACCATTTAAGGCAGTATTATATTGTCAAATGCTTCAACGGCGGCGATGATCACTAACGAACATGCGTTGCAAGCAATAGGACAGAGCAATGATGGGAGGCTTTGAAGTCTAACGTTAAGTTGGAAGAACCTTTTAAACATCTCGTATTATTAGTGGCCATCGATTGCTTTTGTACAGCAGTTCACGTTCGTATTAAAGATCCCCCGTTTTTATAGTTTATGCCAAAAACTAACACAAGTAGTCTACAAGGAAGGCTTTAAATAAAATTAATAAGTAACTACTTACACCCACGCTTGCTATAGGAGCAGACAGGAATGCAGCCCGGTCAGACCCAAAACTCCCCCAACCCACACAGCCCCTCACTCCCAAGCGCTCAGTCACCCAACACTGAGCGCATACCCGACACGCAAACACACACGGCGGCATAGCCACCACCACGGGAACACTGCTCCACGACCGCAGAGATTCATTACGGGGGGGGGGTGTGTGTGGAAGTTTTAAAAGGAACAAACCCACTTTGGCAGCGGACGAAATCCGAGACGGGGTCCGAGCGAGCGAGGCAGAGTCGTGATGTGCGGTTACCTACGGGACTTGGGACTTGCGCACAGTGGAGCCGTTCTTAGATGATTTAACCGACCAGGTTAACCCAAAGGTTGACCCCAACCTGCACACAGGTGACTGAGGCTCCAAGGTTGACCCACACCGCTGCATTGACTCGAGAAAGACCTAGGCTGCTTGGTTGACAAAGACTGCCAGGCTGACACGCTGACTACAGCTGCCACGTGAACCGAAAGGCTGACCCTGGAATGCTGGGTTGACGTAGGTTGTTGGTTTCATCCAGGCGACTGGGCTGGCCAGAGTTTGGCCCAGGTTGAAAAGTTCACCGATGCTAAGGGGTTGAGTCCATACTGACCTCCACTTCCAAACTTTCTTCAGCTACCAAAACTGAGTCAAAGTTACAAGATTGACCAAAGGCTGATCTTCGCTGCCAGGCTGACTGGAAGTCACACAAGCTACGGCAATTATTTTTTGAAGCTGTGGTGAGTGAGTCTGCTTGCTCGCCTACAAAGATTACATCACAAGAGAGACATTCATCACGCTGGGAAGCCGAGTGTGGTCCACAGGACAGCCAGTTACCGTGCGGTTCTGTTAGGGCATGTGTTGCGTTTTATTGTTTGTTTGCAAACACAGTACAAGACAGCCCCCCCCCCACCCCTCACAAGCCACCCGCCTCCAATCACACTCGAAAAGCGCGAAGGGATCTGGGAGCTGGAACAAAAAAAACCTCATTTCTCCGAAAAATACGAGACCCGGTGTGGAATTTCAATTGGAAGTGGTGGGAGAATTAAGACTGTAGCGTGTAAAGCTTGAATCAGACTCGTGTGGAATTCCGATGAGATTGGTGCGAGACTCAAAGCCAGACTGAGACTCTGGTAAGAAGAGTTGTGGTCGGAACACCATCACTACAATGAGGTTAAACTCACACGCGATTACCGCAACTCAAATTGTTAAAAACAGAGTCCACGTGCGATGACTGCGTTCCATGCGGCGGTTAACCACGACCCCGGCAGTCTCTTTTTTACGGATAGTGAGGTTTCCTTGCATTACAGCACCATAGTACGTAGTGATCACACCAACTTTACAACCTACCACTGTTCACCTTTAAAAGCACGAAACGAAAAAGATCAACACTCGAAATGCTGCCCAAGGTCTCATTACGCCGCCGATCGTGCGATCGCGTAGCCAACCGCAGAGTTCCAACTATCGCGGGAGTGCAAATCTACAACTAAATGCACTTTAGACGCAAACACACGCACAACGACTGCATTCTTCAATCCCACCCCCCTCCCCCTCGGGGCCTGTGCCAATTACCTTTCTCTGTTGGATTTGTTGAAACTTTTTCCTAAACATGCATTTCCTCCTCCTCTTTTAAGCAAACCCTCGGAAACGAAAAAAAGAAAAACAGAAATGTACAAAGTTCGCGCAGCGCGGTGCGGCGTGACCTCCGCCACCCTCGACATCGCCGAGTTTGTTGCCTGGCGCTTCCTGCTCGCGAGACCACCCCCCTCAAGTACCTAGACACTGCCAAACAGCGCTCTCTAAAAACCGTACAAACGAGTTTCATCTCTCCAAGCCGAGTATACGTACAAAAACAAAACTCAAGAATACGTGGGCAAAAAAAGATCATCGACGATTATACAGGTGGACGAGCTAAAACAACATTAATAACCCTAAGACCCGGATAGATCCGTGTAAACCCTACATCACACCCGTGAGGTTTCTTTTCGCGCTTGACGTTGCCGTGTTTCACCGGGGTAGAGAGCCAGTCCATTCCTCCCCGTGTGTCACAGCCGCGGGACGTCGAGCGACGCGGGCCACCCCGGGACGGGCGTTACTGAAAGGGAAAATTCTTCTTTTCAAGTAAAAAAAAAAAATCATGGTGACGACGACGGTGGAACGTGCACGGGCATTGGGGGCAAAGTATGCAGCAGGGGGGCTCTGTCGAGGCAGGCGGGTGAAACCGGAGCGGCTGGTTTCCGTGCCCCTTGTCACCGCCTTTTCGGCCACCGGCTGTCGTGCATGGAAGCGTGTGCGCGGTTAGTGTTACAGCATGCGCACGTCGGCAGCGGCACGACACGGTCTTGCCTCACAAAGGGGACAATGGCATTCGCGTCCTGGCGTCCTCGCCCCCCTCTCTTGGCCGACCGTTCAGACTGCCCCCCCCCCACCGCCCCCCTCGGCAACGTCCCAATGGACCAAGGCCTGCTGGCAGCCGCTCCCCAGGACAACGCAGGCGATCTGCGATGCCGGCGCCGCCGCACGCTCCTCCTTGCTCTCCTGCAGGGCCTGGTTCACTCGAGAGGAAAGCCTCACTCTGCCGCGGTTTCCTCAAGCGCACGCGCGGCACGGCTTATCTGATAGGGCCGTGAAGCGTCTACACGTTTCTGGAATTTGCCAGGGGGTGTTGCCTAGGCGACGGTGGAGGGCGGGTGAATTTGTCTGATGGCGGTGCTGTCGAGTTGCGTCGTACTGGTGCGGCGTGGGGGGGGGGGGCCTCGCGAGTGCAGATGGGACAACCACTTTCGTCGTCTCAGGCGGAGGGGGGCCCCCCCCCCCCCCCCGCAAGGCGACGACAGAACACGAGGCCACCCCGTGCCGTCAATTTGCCCCCCCCCCCCGCGCTTTGTCAATTGGCACCAATTTGGAACTTTCGTTCTTTAAAAAATTTTAAAAACGAAAAATATATGTGTTTATGTACAGCATAGATATATATTTATTTTTTCATACTTTATAAAAACGTTCCACTTACGGGCTTAGTGGGCGGCTCAGTAGAATTATCATCAATGGAGAGGTTTTCTTCTTCGAAACGGTGCCCCCCTGCGTACTCGGGTAAAACTCGGTCATCTCCCACAGGGCTCCTCCTTTACGCTGCCGCCAATCCGTGAACCAAGAGGCAGAAGGGACGGCATACTAGAAGCACACTAGACCTGCTCTAAATGTGATGTTGGCATAAACAATAATACACACACGTAGTTTAAAAAGGAGCAACAAATTAAAGACACGTGACGGGCAGAACAGCAAACTTAACCACCAATGTTTTTTTCTCTCCTCTCGACGGCGAACGCGTTCCACCGTCGTCGCCATCACGGGTCGCGCTCCTTTTTGACGCGAACGTCGCCGGCCAGGATGGTGCCGATCTCCCCTTGCATGAAGGCCCACGGCACGGTCGAGCCCACCAGGGGACACTTCTCCCCGCTGGGGCAGTACACCTCGCCGCCCGCGCCCTGCGCCTTGATGCTCTCAGCGCGAGCACGGGAAGCAGAAGCGGTGCGACGCCACCGAGGGGCACTGCACAAAGTGCGTGTCCTCCAGCCGCTCGCGACACAGCGTGCAGCACAGGGGCGACGCCGCGCCAGCCCCCGCCAGCGCCACACTCATGCCCACGCCCGCCTGCGAGTCCGGGATCTGCTGCCCGCCGGAGTTCAGCAAGCCCTGGTCGCCGCCGCCGCCGCTGCTGCGCACGCGCAGCTCGCTCGGCGAGCCGCTCCCACCGCCGCCGCCGCCGTCGTGGTGGCCGTTGCTGTTGCGGCGCGAGCTGGTCGAGTGCACCTGCGGGATGCCGTTGTCTTTCGGCGATTGCGTTCCGCCGCCGCCGCTGTTGGCGTGGCCGGCGTTGGTGCTGCTGCTGGCGAGGTTGTCGGTGGCCGAGATGAGGGCCGCCATTGGGGAGGGCCCCGAGGGTGGCGGGTAGGCCACGGTGAGCCGCATGCCGTGGTCGGGCGGCGCGTGGAGCCAGTGCGCGTGCTGCGCCGACAGGCGGAGGCCGCCGCCGCCGCTGCCCGACTCGTCGTGCTTCGAGGGGTCCGGCGTTGGGTCCGGGGACACGCGCCGCTTACGGGAGAGGCGCGACCCTGCGGGCAACGACACACACACGACACGCGGGGCGACGAGTGTCAGAGGGCGAGCACGGCACGTGGGCGCCAGCGGCACAGCATGGCTCAATGGGCATTTGGCACAGTTGCACAGACAGAAGCGTGCATAAAACAACACGCACACAATAGTATAGTTGTCACGACAGCCAGTAATAGAATGCACCAGTGAACAGTACACGTGTGAAATGACCGTAATTATAATCTTTCCATTTGGAGCGCAAGACAACAATGAACCACCGAGTCATCAATCATCTCTCGGAGGTTTACAGAATGTTGAAGGCAATAGCCCACCAAATATTTGTACCCTTGCTTATTCGAGATCGGTTTCCCTGCCCCCCTCCCCCAGGGGACACGACTGAGAAAAGAAAATCTAAAATGTATTTTATTTCTAGTTCAACAGCCGCTAAAATGAGACCTTCCCCACCCGCATTGCAGCCTGCCCCAGAGCCCTGTGCTTTAGTGACCGACGATGCAGCCTGCCCAGCATCTGAGACGTGACCGGCGAGCGAATCATTCACGTCGTGGGGCAACGCGCCCGCAAGCCGCCGCCGCCACTGACAGACACATCCCCCCCCCACCCACCACGTCACGATTAGCATGCCAACAAACGCACAACCCTTGTGTGCAAGCCCAGGTTTTGTGTTTCCCCTTTTCAGCCCAACGAGCTCTCTTTGCTCCGCGTCTACGCACTCGTGCAACTGCAACGGAACGACTGCCGTCAACACGACCACTTAGACAACCGCTACGCTAATTTATAATGCAGCCAGTAAAATTCAAAACGAGCTGTGAAATAATTCATCGCCGAAGTGGCTTCAATTCACTCTTGCTATTCGGAGTCGCGATTCATCGCAGGAATACAATTATTTTTTTGTCCCGTTTTTAGGGTCTTGTGTAAGTCTCTCATTTCTCGTCAAGCTAGTCCAGTTCAATTGCGCTACTACCCTTTATGCAACCTCAGCATTTAATATCCTAATAACTTGCATGAATCGCACCATTCCAACGCATTACTCATGAATGTGGAAATCGTGTTAAACGATCGTGCCTATTTAAAGCAAGGTAAACACATTTCCTAATGAACACAGAAACTGCAAGCCCGCTCTTACACCGATAATGTTTTAAACAGAATGACAATACAAGTTTAACACAGTGGTTGTACAGTGCAATGGTCTTTCACACCCACCATTTTTGCCTCTCGATTTCACCTGATCTACATTAACTACAAGGTGCACAATGTCGCCAGGAATTGGAACACGTGAATAATACAATTCGGCTGTTTGTAGCACCATCTTCTGCAAACTTGAGGTCCCTTGACCGAGACTCGCATGGCTGCGTTCACTTTTGAGCGACTCGTTAAAAGACGCAGGTCACACGCCACATGCAAATGGAGATAACCCCCCTCGGCCTTGCTGGATGCCACTCAAAATATTCTGATCACTCGGCAAGTTTCAATCCGAGCCTTCCTCTGTTCTGAGTTAAAAGTCCCCCCCCCCACCCCCCGTTTGTTATTTAAAATAACACTTCTTCGAGAAAAAAAACCTGCAGTCTGATAATTAAAAAAACATTTATATTCACTGCCGATTAGTAAGCATTTGACGTAATCCAGCCACCTCCACAATTAGATGAAATGCCACCATTTGTTATTACGATTAATTTCTATTAAATTATTCTCTTTTGCCAGGATGAAGCATGCAGTTACCGTAAACTTTCAATAAACTTTGGGGGTATCCGTGAACCAGTCACACAGAGTGTAAATATATATTGTAAATAAAGCAAAACTTAACTCACGTACACACGTATTGTGAGCATAAAAATAATATTGAGTACCCGTAATTGAACTGTTACACTCATTAGTAAAGTCACGTGACTGATTTTCAAAATATACTTCACAAACTAATCTTTGGCCTCCAAAAAATACGTGTAAAAATACATAATTTTTACTCCTGAAAGTGACAAAGCCATGGCGCAGTGTTTAGCACATGAACTCGGCAATCCGAGATCGATAATAACCAGACGAGGCCAATCAGTGACAAGTGATATCTAAACAGATCCTAGTCTCCCCTACCCCTTGACCAGGGGCCGGCAACCAAAATAACAAGAAGAGCCATTTCTTTCCAATTCGGTACAAAATTCAGTATTTCAAGAGCCGCAATGCATCTGAGTACATACTGTACATACGTACATATCGTCAAGAAGCAGCCCGTAAAGAGCCGCATGCGGCTCCGGAGCCGTAGGTTGCCGACCCCTGCCCTTGACTAATCCTCACCGACCTGTTGGGTGAAGTATGGTCAAACTATCTCCATGACCGACATGTGTGAAGGCCTTCATCCAGCAGTCTGCGTTATAGTAACGGATGTATATTTCACAGTGAAACACTAACTCAGGCCTAAGGGGTGTGCGGATTGTAGGAATCTGTAGCTGAAATTAACAGCTCTGTACTATGGACTGGGATTCAAAGAAAGGATAATTAATATTTTAAAAAGCATCAGCAGAGATTAAAATGTTCTGGTAAGCCCCGCGAGACTGCCAATGGACCTTAACCTTTGCCTCGAGGCTGCAAAATACAGCAGGCGGTTAGTGCACGTCAATTATTCACAGGAGCGTAAACATATATCTGTGGAATCAGAGCAGAGCAGGAACTGCCCATTTATTGCTTTGTGTCGTTAAGTACCACAGTCCAAAGCGGGCAATGAGACGCACGCAAAAGTGGACAAAATCGAACATAAACAGATTAAATGTGGACATATATACAGAAACGTAAGGCCAATGTATAAATAACAATAGTTTTGGAGAATGTTCATACAAAAAAATTCCTCTCCACGTAAACCTATTTTGTTTTACGAAATCCATTAGACGCATGTTCTTTCGGGAGTGCATCTTATCAGCAACATGTACACATTTACATTTAAAGGAGCTGCACAAGCCCTTGAAACGTAATTTATTTCCACCTCAATGTTATTGACGTAACATCCAACACAGCCGACGAGATCATTGTCTGTCTCCACATGTGGACCTCAAGGTGAGATGGCGTCAAAGAAATCAGGTGGCGGCCGCATGGTTTGGGTCGCGGGGGGGGGGGAAGTGGACATCTTGCATCACCCGGTACAGTGACCATGACGTCAAACAGACCTCCGTGACATCACCGCCCACCCCCCACGGCCACGCCGCTGCACTTTAGCCTACTGTAGTAGCCCCCATTCGCAACATCGCTCGCTTCTTTTCCCTCCCCGCCACCGACGCTGGGCGTTATGAAACTCCAACCCAACCGGCCATGCGTGTAAAATGGTGCCAAGTCTGCACACGCACGCGCACACACACGCGGCATTGTGTTTATTCACCTCTGCCACACACACGAAGACTGCAAAAACTGTACACACAAGAGAAAACGAGCAAGGAAGCCTCCATTTTGGAACGGGTTTTTTTTGCTAAATCGTGGCTCACAAACAAGACACGGTCGGATCTTTGTCGGTGTCAAAGGACATTTTTTTTCAAGACACACGGACGTAAATGCTACAACAGCCTAAAAAAACTTATTTCCGAACCCTAGTCTGTATATTTCCATTACCTTTTAAAAGTCTAAAGTGTGACCAACTTCCTGTATACAAGATGCGGGAGACTACCTGTCCAAATAACGCAGATTTTTACATAGATCTCTAGAAAGGAAATACAGTATACACTAAGAGACCTCCTTTACCAGTGGCAAAATATAGTAATAGGTTTTTACCCTTTCAACTGGTACAAAAACTGACACCTTTATACAAATACAGTATGTTGCGAGTACTCGTGGGCTGTACAGCATAGTTTTTTAACCATCATTAACAACCGCATTGGAGAGAGTTCACATGTTTTGGGCACAAAAAAAGCCCCGTTCTCACAAAGGGGGCGACGAGACAACTGCGGCGGCGTTCATCCTTGGGAAGAAAAAAAACTCCACGATGCAGCAGTAGCAGCAGCAAGCAACGCTGGCAATAATGGCTTCAGCATGCTGCTGCTGCTGCTATCGTCTGTCCCATCAGCTTAAAGCGCGCGCTTTCACAATCCTCCTTCCTTCCTTCCCCCCGTGATTAAATGCCCCCAATAAGCCTCGCGCTATTACTGTACGTGCTGCTGTGTGCATTTTTGCGGGCAGCTCACATGGGTGGTGGTTGGTTGGTTGGTGGTTGCTTGCACATCGCCGTGTGGGTGATGGGCACAACAAACGCCACCCTGGCGGCGCTTCTACGCGATCACTCGCGACGAGTTGTAACCCACCGCATTCGATGCATTACAGCACCTAATCCATTATCGAGGACGTTCACATTTCTCGCATAAAATATAAATATACGGCACACGAGGGCTCTTTCCATTCCGGCATTCAGCTGTGCCAGCATCCTTTTTGAAGAAAGAAAAACCGGCAGTCGCGTGAAATATTTATAGAAGCCTACGTCACTCCGGCGCTGCCACATATCCTGGGTTTTATAATGGAAAAGCAACCCCAGGGAGAAGCGGGGGGGGGGGGGGTAGAATACTCGGCATTGAAGGACGATGTCACGTCGACAGAGAAACTGTCCAGGATTCACAAACAGCGCGCACACACACACAAGACAAAGCGACTACTCTCACGGTATAGCCGACACAGATTGTAGGGGCAAGTGCCGTTGGCGAGCACCTATTAGGGTCGTCACGGTGCATACAATAGGGTGGTAACCAAGAGCCGGCCGCCCTCAGTGCCGATGTCTACACGCCACACAAAGTACTCATTTTAGGGTTGGTGGTTAGTGCACTAACCACTGGTGCCTACCACTCAAATATCACAGGCACCGCATGCATGACAGGCGATGGCGGGCACCACCCCATTAAACACATCGTTGGCACTAAAAGGAATCATGGCCAAAGAGCTGCACATATCATGGCCAACAAGTGATACAGAACAGGAGTTATATATATCATGGGGAACAAGCGATACAGAACGGGGGTTCTGTTTCACATGGGATACCAAACCACATCACAAGACACCACACACATCACAGGCACCACAGCAGCATCAGAAGCACCATCATCATAATTCACCACACAAGTGTTTTGGCACACTACACACACAAAAAAAAATGCTCACCATTGCCACACAATGCATAACACTGCAAACCACATGAATCCCCCTGAACTGAAAACATTACCACTCCGAACGAAACACCACTTTACACACCAGCCGCATTTATGGGTACACCAACTATCAAACTATTTGCAGGATCTCGTGTCATCATGGCCAAAGCTGTCGATGCCATCACACCTAGGCAATGCTCAATACCCTCTCTGCCAAGAACCTGGATCTGTGTTATCCTGTAGGCCACGTGACTTGTCCAACATCTGCCCTAACAGTATCCCACGCAACACTTGGTGGTTTAAGGTCTTTCCCTAGGTCGCCTGACCCGCGGAGACCATTACAATTCCTGCCTCCAGCCTCTGCACACGTCTCATCGTATCTCTCACAGGAACGAACACAACATTCGGTCCATGTAATACCTAACTAGACATTTTTAAAAGGCATATGTCTTAATACATCACTTGGGAGAAAATATACATGCACAAGAGACGAGGAAGACTGAAACAAAAAACATCTCTGATCTTGTAGATACGAGTTTGAAAAAGTAAGGAGAAATAAAGACTCTAACGTTATGTTGAAGCCCGCCATAACATTGGTTGTGATGTCACTTCAGTGGCACTGCAATCTATTCTATTCTGGTTCAGGAGCTACACATTCTTGTTCAGGAGCTAAGTGCCAATGTGTCGGTCCTGCTATTGCCACGAGACAGCTTCAGGACAGAGTTTTGTTATTCCTCCTCCTCCATTAAAGCAAAGACGACAGTGGTTTGCTACATGGTCCATAATTTGTGTTGCATGGCCACCGCACTGTGGATTTCCATAAATTGTCCAGCAGATGTACGCATCGCTCCGTTGATGTTCTGATGCATTCGATGGTTACACACCAGTGGCTCGAGGAATGTCAAAGACAGGAGGTGCGATGTTTGGGTCTCGAATGTTTTTGTTTGGGGTACGTCCGCCTCGTTCCAGCATCCTTCCGCATCGGAGCGAAATTCTAGGATGGTGACGGGCAGCGCGATCCCCACGTAGGGGATGGGGGACTTGAGTCTACGCCGAGGGACGCTGTCGAGATGTACTGGTTAATGGGTAGGCAGGCGCTGTCGAGATGTACTGGTTAATGGGTAGGCAGGCTGTCGTTGGCAAGAAGCTGTGTAAACGTCCTTTCATGTCTCCGTGGTAATTTGGTGACAGAATGTTCGCCCAAACGCAGAGCCAGGAGATTGGTGTCGGTTTCAGTCTTCCGGATATGATGTGCATTGCATTAACACGTACGGCGTTCCAGTGCAGTGACATCACCAGAGCGCTATAATGGAACTCTTGAAGCATAACTTTCAAGTATTTCCTTCTGATGAGCAATGCTGTAAACTTGTATCGGACGGCCCAGGACACGCAGCATTTGCAAGGCGATAGCTTACTACATACAAAATGATATTTGTGTCTTTCTTTATCATATATATACTTCTGCAACACTTTAGAGACGACAACTACAGTACCTAGAAGGAGCAGGTGACATGGTACCACCTTGAATTCTTATCAAGTGGCGGAGACTACCGTGCCTAATAGATGTGTGATAAAGGTCTAAGGTACGACCATTGCTACACCAAACACCCGAAACAAAAACCCTTTCCTAAGCGTGAGCTGCAAATCTTGAACCTGAAGTGTTAACTCCGAACCCTAGACGAAACTCAAGGAACGTCGTCCATTACCATTTCATCAACTAAAAACACACGACCCACGAACGGACGAAAATCTGGTCTATTATTGTAGAAAGATCTGCAGGAACAAGTGCCAGGCACTGTGTTTATTTACCCGCCTACTGTCACTTCCTCGTGCACCTTATAGGGGCCTCTCACACAAATACAAAGATCCCCCAGATAGCCATTGATAGACTGTTGGGGCAAGAGCTGTTAGCGAGTGGCACCTATTAAGGCCCGAACGGCACACGAGGGGGTGGGTGGCCAGAACCACGCCCAGCCGCCTTTGTTTCCCCAGTACAATGTTTACACATCGCACTAAGTACTAATTTGAGGCTGAGTCGACCTAGGAGAGGCCGCACTAGATACTCATTTGAGGCTGCGTCGACGTAGGGGATGGCCCTGGACCGGTTCGAATAATTGCCAGTGGTACTGCGAGCGCGAATCAAACTCGGCTAGCAGGGTTCGAAGCGAACCGTGACACTACCACTCCCCACAAACACATCGACACGCACACCTACACCTCACCAATACCCGGCCATTCCCCACTAAGTGACGGTGACGTCAACACGGCGCCTGTGCCAGGCCTGGTGCACTTTGAGGACACGTGAAGTGTCTCACACACAGTACAATACACACACACACCTTGCAATGGTATGTAATCCCCTGCCACAACACACACCTTGTGGGAAACCATGGCACCAGCATAGACAAAACAATACACTGTACACAATTTGCGCTGCAGGGGATGCCTCAAACACGCCTTGCACGGCCATGTGACATTCAAAGACAAACACCCCCGTACAGCCTCAACAAACTGTTGCGGCAAGTGCTGTTAGCGAGTAGCACCTATGAAGACCGGCACGGCAACGAGGGGGTGGGTGGCCAACACCACGCCCGGCCGCCTTTGTCTCCCGAGTGACGATGTTTACACACCAAACCAGGTACTTATTTGAGGCTTAGTCGACCTTGGGGAGGCCCAGGACCGGTTCAGATAATCGTCACTGGTGTTGGCCGTGAGCGGGAATCGAACTCGCATGGCCGTGAGCAGGAATCGAACTCGGGTCGCCGGGTTCGTAGCGCAGCGCGCTAACCGCTGCACTACCACTCCCCGTGTGACATACACCTCACAAACACCCCACAATGCAGTGGGGGGGGGGGGACGCACACCCGGCCAAAGGATTTACAGAGGGCAAAACGCATTCTTGCACTCAAACCTTTTGAAGGCAAACAACACTCAAACCCTACACACACACATGCATTTTCAAAAGCATGTCTATAGAAAAAATGGAAACACATCTTGTAGGAGGAGCATGTAACGCACCATACACAACCTTCAAAACAACACATACTTCACACACTTCGTAAGAATATGGAACACAACCTAAACACTGTGACACATCATCATAGGGGGCATATGTTAACATAACCTAGCAGTGTGACACAATCCAGTAACATCCTCGACATATATAGCTAGTAGGAGCGTGTGATATATGTAATACATACCCTCCCCCACACCCTATATGTAATACAAACGGAACACACCTTGACATCAGCACGTAACAGAGACAGATGCCCCGTGTAGCCATAACAGACTGTTTGGTCAAGTGCTGTCAGCTAGCACCGATGAAGGCCAGCACCTCGCCCGGCCGCCTTTGTCTCCCCACACATTACACACGCACTTGAACAAGTCACACAAACTCTCCACACCTTGCACGAACTTCTAACACACACGCATCTTTAGAAAACAGAACACTGCACACGTGACACATTGGGGCATATAACACGCACTCTTATACAACCTTGCAGGATCGTCTGACACACACGCGCACAACACAACACCCGACGCAGTCCGCACCTTGCAAGAGCGAGCTGCCCGCGTGTCCCACGGTGCCCGCGCCGACCCCGGCCGCCCGCCCGCGCTGCTGCTTGCCCCAGCGTGGGGCTGTGCCGGCTCAGCTCGGGCGCTCGTCCTTGCCGTGCGCGCCGCCGTGGCCCCCGTGGCCTCCGTGGCCGTTGCCGAAGAAAATCCTCGCCGCCGCCGCGCCGCCTCGGCGGCCGAATGAGGCGAGGCCGCGCCGACCCCGGGAGGCCCGCCGCCCGATCCGCCGACCGACCCCGACCCGCCCCCGCCGGGCCCGTAGCCACCGCCGCCACGCCGCCGCCGTCCTTGGGCTGCTTGTTGTGAGCGGAGGCGGCCGCCGAGGGCCCGTTGGCCCCGCGTTTCATGGCGCGGGTGGCCTCGATGACCAGCTCGATGCGGTCGGCGCCCTCGTAGTTGACGCAGCCGCGGCACACGGCCTCCGAGAAGTCCCACAGCATGGCCCACGGCATGCGCGGCAGGTCGCACAGGTAGCACGATTGGCGACGTGACTGCGCCGACATCTTCCCTGCCCGCCTTCCCACCCCCCCCTTCCTCCTCCTCTTCCTCTTTCTCCTCCTCTTCCTCGTCTCCTCTCGCCTGCGCACGCAGTCGCAAACACGCGGCGGTGGTGACCCCGAGGGGATGGCCTCGCGACAGAAGCAGTCGTGCGCGGTTTCACAAAACACCGCGTGGCACTCGCAAAGGCCTTGCGTTTTGTGTGTGGTGTTATACGGCGGTCGCTCGCGGAAGTGTCTGCAGACGCTCTTACACTTTAGACTTTAAAGAGAGCCCCCGTTTAAATGTTCGTCGTACGTCGTCTCGTTTGACTGAGGAAGAGGCGTCGTAGTCCGCACGTCTTTATCGAGCGCTCGGTCAGTGGGGGGGGGGGGGGGGGGAGGTTCAGATATGTTGGCGACTACTGCTGCTGTGCAATATACTGTACCGTGATTTGCAGTCGTACTGTATAACACAAAAGACACAGATCCCACCCCCCCGTATATAGCCTTAACCGATTGTAAGGGAAAGTGCTGACACCGATGAAGGCCGGCACGGCACACGAGGGGGTGGGTGGCCAGCACCACGCCCGGCCGCCTGGCCACCTTCGTCTCCCCAGGTGCGATGTTTACACACCACACCGGGTACTCATTTGAGGCTGAGTCGACCTAGCGGAGGCCCAGGACCGGTTCAGATAATCGTCACCGGTGTTGGCCGTGAGCGGGATTCGAACTCGGGTCGCTGGGTTCGTAGCACAGCGTAGCGCTAACCGCTACACTACCGCTCCCCACAATATTTACACAGAAATGGAATAACACACACACACACATTGCATAGATCGCATACCCTACAGACATTGACCACGCCACGCTGGTTTACGCCCTGCCATGAACTCGGCAGCCCGAGTTAGAATTCCGGCCACGGCTAACATCAGTAGCAAGTGACGAAACATGAACAGGTTTTGTTTCTCGCCGTGCACCAAACCAGCATGAACCATTGTCGGTACAGGACGGTTCAAACGACCTATGACCGATACGGCACGGGGGAGGGTAAGATGTCTACATTCAGCAGCGGACTGGTGACAATGACAATAAACGATCTATCTAAACCCGCAATGAACATCGAGGTGAAGTATGGTCAAAGACACCCCCACGGGCGTGTACCACAGCGATGTGGAATGTAATACTTACTATAATCACCCAGGAATGTCTGCCCTTAACGCTCGTGACGTCACCCCACATAGACCAGCCCCCCTCATTAATATTCATGAGCAAGTGACGTCCTCCAAATTGACACCCCCCCCCCCCCCCATTCATAATCATTAGCGGCTGACACATTGGGGGGCCGAGGTGCCTCCTCCCCCCCTCCTCGGCGTCAACTTACAACCCTCAATAAAAAAAATTACCTACGCGACTTAACCGAAAAAATCCTTGCAGTCACGAAAACTTCAAGTCTAGAATCACAACCCTCACTACAAAGGCAGAACCCTCACGTCACGCGATCTCCGTCACGCTGTTGAGACATTGAAGTAAAAAGGACGTCACGATGAACGAGGGATTATAACCTTAAAATGAAATAGGTCTGTGTCACCGCGCCCTTACAAACTGCACACGAATTGATGCAATGATTTACTGCAATACACCCGATCCTGGACGGACTAAAAGGTTAGTTCTATATAAATGCAACGTAATCACCCGAACAATACACTCCAATGATATACTCTAGTGCACACCATACTATAGACTGGATTTGAATACGGTAGCGTGCAACGCAAACGTAATTATATACTCTAGTATAGAAGGGTATGTAGAGTTTTCAGCCTGACATAATACAATTAAATATTATCAATGATATTTAGCAGCAGTACTGTATGATACACACATACACATTAAAGGAATTGTCAAGAATACCATGCAATACGATGCATGCAATAGCTGTACTATTTAATATTGTACAATGCAACCCCATACGCAGACATTTATATAATGGGATATGGATATGCAAGACATACAAACGCAGCATTCCAAGCAATACAATACACAGCAACGTATTACAACATGAAAACACAGCAATGCAATACTTACGATACTATGTAATAAGTATTAAATGCAACGTACTGTATTGCAATACAACGTGCTGTATTGCAATGCAACGTACTGTATTGCAACGTACTGTATTACAACGTACTGTATTGCAACCTATTGCATTGCAACCTACCGCATTGCAACGTACTGTGTTGCTAATGCACCTCCGATTAGCACGGTTGACTACGTACGGTGCGAAAGAGTTCCATACTTTACGCAGAATTTCGGAATAACAAAGAATGTCTTCCAGGAATGTAATAAAATGTTACAGGGTGCTAATACGCAGCTGTTTTATTCCAATAAAACACTGTGACAGCATAACATAAACACACACAATGTAATGCCATGGAATATACCGTAGTTATAGAATGTCGTTCTATAGAAACTATACAATACGCACAGTACAACGCCTATGCATTAGCATGCAACACAATACACAGCCTTGCGTTTTAGCAACATTAATCATACGCAGTATAATGCACAATACAATATTATACAAGGGATACAAATGTACATCAATGCAATAATAGAAGACTGCATCGCATTTATGTTTTAAACAGTATTCATTGCAATACGTAGTAGACCTTACAAGGCACGATGGAACAAAAACACAACACAATTGTGGACGTGGAAACGGTATCAATGATTGATATCGACTTACATTAATTGTAGTAAATGGTTCCAACACAAACTTACAATCGCGTCAAACTTCTCGGCCATAAACATCTTTGATGTTAACCTTATTTAATGTAAACTCTCAAGGTGTAAATGATCACTCCTCCTTAGTTAAACATTATCGTTGTTTCACACGGCTTACAAAGTAGGGCGAGCAATTATTTTATTTTCCTCTCCCTTCATTAAGAATTAACAAGTTAAAACAATACGAATCGTTTCGCTGAAATGGAACAACCAACCTATTGTTAACGTTGCATTATTATTCCGAATTTTACCACGATTTGTTTAAAACAAACCAACCACTGTACTGTTTATTCCCGTTATATTCACCGCACGACATAATTTGTGCGCTATTCGCGCCAGAAAAACCCCGTTAAACATTTAAAAATTAACGATTGATGTTTAAACGACTTTGTATACATCAAGACGTACAAAACGGTGGAACGTCGTTTTTTTATCTTCAAAAAGACACAAAAGTCAACACAAAACAGCTGCCAAGTTACGTTTACACACGAAGGAGACGTAATGTTGTACGATACTGAACACAAAGTAGATGTAACACGTAATGTTGTACGAAACTAAACAAAGTAGACACGTAATATTGTACGATACTGAACACAAAGACGACGTAATACGTAATGCTGTATGATACTAAACAAAAAAGCAGTACAGTTGTACGATACTAAACACAAAGACTTAATGTTGTTGTACGATACTAAACACAAAATAGACCCGTAATGTTGTACGATACTAAACACAAAGAAGACGTAACGTTGTACGATACTAAACACAACACTAAGTGTATATTACACTACCTCACATACTTTTGACACCACTTAAACAACAACATTTGTCGCTTAATCGCTGTCGATGTCACCTGATAAAAGTTGCACGCAACATTTTCCGTTAACTTTCGTTAGAACGCAACAAAGGTACGGTGCGAAAGAAGTTCCACACACGCGATTAGCGCACAAAGTCGCCCGAGTTACTCATTTAATCGGTTAAAATTGCCATGAATTCTTCTCCCCACACTCTATAGCTTAGATAACCGGTAATCATTCATAAATCATGTTTCCTGTACACGTTGTTGTTGTTTTTGTGGTGGTGCTTGTGACACGGGCCTACTCAATAAAGTCGTCGTCAAAAGCCGCCAAGGTCGACTTACACAAAAGGCGTTATAATTGCAATTAACTTACGATGGATGCATCGTGTGACGAACACAAGTTACACATCGTGTGACGAACACAAGCTACAACATCGCATGCCGCCCGTAGCCTTTTGACGGGCGGCAAACACAAAAATGTCGTCGAAATTTTACCTCAGAAAACGACGGCGTCCACACCACAAAGTCGCACCCGTGGCTCGTTACAACAACAGCGATGGACACGCGAACCCACAAGAACAACCACCACCAACAACCACCTCCTCTTCCTATACGAAGACGACGACTCCTCGTTGTCGTGTCCACCACGACCACCACGAGCCTCGCGTTGTGAGCAGCGCACGACACGAACTGTGACGCGCAACGGATCCACGAACCCCCCTCCCCCCGCTCGCCCCCACCTCCTCACCCCCCGCTCGCCCCCCCCACCTCCTCACCCCCCGCTCGCCCCCCCACCTCCTCACCCCCCGCTCGCCCCCCCACCTCCTCACCCCCCCCACCTCCTCACCCCCCGCTCGCCCCCCCCACCTCCTCACCCCCCCTCGCCCCCACCTCCTCACCCCCGCTCGCCCCCCCACCTCCTCGCCCCCCCACCTCCTCACCCACCGCTCGCCCCCACCTCCTCACCCCCCGCTCGCCCCCCCACTCCTCACCCCCCACCTCCTCACCCCCCGCTCGCCCCCCCCACCTCCTCACCCCCCGCTCGCCCCCACCCCCTCACCCCCCGCTCGCCCCCCCCACCTCCTCACCCCCCGCTCGCCCCCCCCCACCTCCTCACCCCCCGCTCGCCCCCCCCACCTCCTCACCCCCCGCTCGCCCCCACCCCCTCACCCCCCGCTCGCCCCCACCCCCTCACCCCCCGCTCGCCCCCACCCCCTCACCCCCCCGCTCGTCCCCACCTCCTCACCCCCCGCTCGCCCCCCCCACCTCCTCACCCCCCGCTCGCACCCCCTCCTCCTCACCCCCCCCGCTCGCCCCCCCCCACCTCCTCACCCCCCGCTCGCCCCCCCCCACCTCCTCACCCCCCGCTCGCCCCCACCTCCTCACCCCCCGCTCGCCCCCACCTCCTCACCCCCCGCTCGCCCCCCCCACCTCCTCACCCCCCGCTCGCCCCCCCCCACCCTCCTCACCCCCCCGCTCGCCCCCCCCACCTCCTCACCCCCCGCTCGCACCCTCCTCCTCACCCCCCCGCTCGCCCCCCCCACCATCCTCACCCCCCGCTCGCCCCCACCTCCTCACCCCCCGCTCGCCCCCACCTCCTCACCCCCCGCTCGCCCCCACCTCCTCAACCCCCCGCTCGCCCCCTCCTCCTCACCCCCCCCTCGCCCCCCACCTCCTCAACCCCCGCTCGCCCCCTCCTCCTCACCCCCCGCTCGCCCCCCCACCTCCTCACCCCCCCGCTCGCCCCCACCTCCTCACCCCCCGCTCGCCCCCCCACCTCCTCACCCCCCGCTCGCCCCCTCCTCCTCACCCCCCCGCTCGCCCCCCCACCTCCTCACCCCCCGCTCGCCCCCCCCCCCATCCTCCTCCGCCCGTCTCGCGCTTCCCGCCTTTTTTGCTGTTGGTTGCTGTGGGGGTCGCCGCGTCGAGGTCGTCTCGACCCCCCCCCCCCGGTAACCCCCGCGTCAACCCCCCGGGGGTAACCCCCCCCACCCCCCCGCGTCAACCCCCCGCGGTAACCCCCCCCCCCACCCCCCGCGGCATCCCCCCCACCCCCCCGCGGCATCCCCCCCCACCCCCCCCGCGGCATCCCCCCCACCCCCCCGCGGCATCCCCCCCCCACTCACCCGCGTCAACTCCCCCCACCCCCCCACCCACCCCCCCGCTGCAACCCCCCCCACCCCCCGCGGCAACCCCCCCCACCCACCCACCCCCCCGCGTCAACCCCCCCCACCCCCCCACCCACCCCCCCGCGGCATCCCCCCCCCACTCACCCGCGTCAACTCCCCCCACCCCCCCACCCACCCCCCCGCGGCAACCCCCCCACCCCCCGCGGCAACCCCCCCCCACCCACCCACCCCCCCGCGTCAACTCCCCCCACCCCCCCACCCACCCCCCCGCGGCAACCCCCCCCCACCCCCCCGCGGCAACCCCCCCCACCCACCCACCCCCCCGCGTCAACCCCCCCCACCCCCCCGCGGCAACCCCCCCCACCCACCCACCCCCCCGCGTCAACCCCCCACCCCCCCCCCGTCAAACCGCCGCCCTCGTGGAGGCGAGGGAAGCCCAACGTCGACAGATCCTCGTCAACCCGGGGCCCCGCTGGCGGCCCCGGGTCACTCTTCATCAACCACTCCATCTACTCACCCTCAACCACTCCATCTACTCACCCTCAACCACTCTACCTCCCTACCTCAACCACTCCATCTCTCACCCCAACCACTCTACCTCCACTACCTCAACCACTCCATCTACTCACCCTCAACCACTCTACCTCCACTACCTCAACCACTCCATCTACTCACCCTCAACCACTCTACCTCCACTACCTCAACCACTCAACCACTCTACCTCCACTACCTCAAACCACTCTACCTCCTCCTCAACCACTCCTCCCTACCTCAACCACTCTACCTCCACTACCTCAACCACTCCATCTACTCACCCTCAACCACTCTACCTCCTCTTCAACCTCTCTACCTCCTCCTCAACCACTCCACTACCTCAACCACTCCTCTACCTCCTCAACCACCTCCTCTACCACTCTACCCTCAACCACTCCTACTACCTCCTCAACCACTCCTCTACCACTCTAACACCTCACCACTCTACCTCAACCACTCCTCTACCTCCTCAACCACTCCACCACTCTAACCTCAACCACTCCTCCACCACTCTACCTCAACCACTCTACCGCAACCACTCCTCTACCCTCCTCAACCACTCCCTCCACCACTCTACCTCCACCACTCTACCTCAACCACTCCTCTAACCACCTCTACCTCTACCACTCTAACCTCCTCCATCGCTCTACCTCCCCACACGCTCTCGTCCCGAGTCGCTCGCCCTTCTTGTTCTCGGCTCACTCGAGACTTCCCCACCACCACCACCGCGAGGCTCTTCCTCCTCTTCTCCCCACACCACCATCATCACCACCACCACCACCATCATTATTATTATTAAACATCCATCGTCGTCATTATTATTAACATCCATCGTCGTCATTATTATTAAACATCCATCGCCGTTTCCTCCCCGCGTGCTAATGAAGCTTCGGCGGCCTCGTCGTAGCGGCCTCTGTCCCCAGGCGCAATCAGATTCCCCTCTCACAGGTACGCAGCGGCCGCCTCTTAAAATAACAACAAATATTAACCACGCAAGACGTGTGCACCGACGCAGCCGGACAAACACAACAACAACAACAAGATGTCCCTCTACCAGCAGACACACAACAATGGACTTCACCTCAACAAGCACTATTGCTGCTGCTGCTGTTGATGCTGCTGTTGATGATAATCCTGCAGTCGTAGACGGTGACCGCGTGGGGATGAAGTCGCTTGTGGCAATGTGGTCACGGAGCGGCGTGAGAGGGGGGCGGGGGGGGTCCCACGTGACGGTGAGGGGGGGGGGCGAGCAGGAGGGAGTCCGACGTGACGGTGAGGGGGGGCGAGCGGGGGGAGGGGGCAAGCGTGGGGGGGGGGCAAGCGGGGGGGGGTCCCTTGTAACGGTGAGGAAGGGGCGAGCGGGGGTCCCACGTGACGGTGAGGGGGGGGGGCAAGCAGGGGGTGGGTCCCTTGTAAAGGTGAGGGGGGGCGAGCGGGGGGCGGGGTCCCCGTGACGGTGAGGGGGGGGGGGCGAGCGGGGGGGAGTCCCACGTGACGGTGAGGGGGGGGGGGCGAGCGGGGGGAGGGGTCCCACGTGACGGTGAGGGGGGGGGGCAAGCGTGGGGGGGGGCAAGCGTGGGGGGGGGGAAGCGGGGGGGGGGTCCCTTGTAACGGTGAGGGGGGGGCGAGCGGGGAGGGGGGTCCCACGTGACGGTGAGGGGGGGGGCGAGCGGGGGGGGGGTTCCGCGTGACGGTGAGGGAGGGCGAGCGGGGGGAGGGGTCCCACGTGACGGTGAGGGGGGGGGCGAGCGGGAGGGGGGTCCCACGTGACGGTGAGGGGGGGGCGAGCGGGGGGGGGGGTCCCACGTGACGGTGAGGGGGGGGCGAGCGGGGGGGGTTCCGCGTGACTTGCTTCAGCAGTCACCGTCGTGTTGGAGCCGCTATTGGCCGCGCATGCGCAGTCGGCGCAGCCGTATTTATTTATTTCTTACCCCCCCTCCCCCCGTGAATATTTTTTAGGGGTGGGGGGGGAAGCGACCAGAAAACCCCTCCATAGCAACCGGCCATAGCAACGGCGATGTGATTGGCCCCAGGAGCGTCACGTGGTGATGTGAGAGAGAAAAAAAAGAGTTCGGTGCTCTGTGTTTACAAAGCGTTCCCCCGCCGCCCCCACCGCATCCTCCTCCTCCTCCTATTGGTCGATTCCGTCAATGGAATTTGAATGACTTTTCATAATAAAATGGAATTTTAATTCAATGTGCATATCCTTTGTGGTTGTTGTTATACATTTTGTCCGTGGTAATTGTGCTTATGTTGTCGTTTGCGCGGTGAAATATTTAACGTTTTTAATTTATCTTCTTGGTTCTTTCGGTAAAGTCACGTAGAAGGGAAGTAATAAAATAATAAAAATAAAACATAATAAAATAATATTATATTATTATATTATATTATTTTATTATTTTATTTTATTATGTTTTATTTTTATTATGTTATTACTTCCCTTCTACGTGACTTTACCGAAAGAACCAAGAAGATGAATCCCTGCAGTCACGAAAGCTTTAAATCGAAACTTTTTAATGTATTTAGTTAAAAAATTTTGGGCCCTAAATATTGCAATATTTAACAATATATTTATCGGGAAATGATTGAGTAACATTTATTTCAGAGTAATTTTCCGGTTTAATTGAGCGAAACTTTGCTGTAACAGCAACCTTGGCATTGTACAAACTTGCAACGGTCCGTCATGTTCAATAATTCTCTTGATAAGGAGAAATATCTCACTCATCAAATTCCTGCAGTATCAATATTCTGATATTGGTTAAAGTGATTTGAAAAAAAAATCCAATTCTAGACGTAACTTCTTCATCGCATGAATTTGTGGACACTCGTGACAACACATTGAATAGGACCCCTTTCTTAAAATGTGATTTCCAACTTTAGCAAAGGGCATTTATCGAATACAAGTTGGAGATAAAATCATGCACACACATGGGTTCCTAGAGTACGTGAACCCCGTATTCCGGTACAGGGAAAATTGAGTTTTCAGATTCAATAGAGGCACAAACAAGTATCTATGTTTGTGTTTCTCCCTTGTGATGGGACTTTGTAGGAAGAACTTTGAGATTTATAAGGGATACGAGCTGACCAATAAGGTCTGAGTTGGTCCTTGACAAGTTAGGGGGCATTGATAAGGGGTTGACAGGTATAGCGTAATGATTTCCAACGCTAGTTTTGTCTTTGGAAATCGATTAATATAATTAGCAGCAAGGACGGAAATTCGACCGATCGTTTGCTGCTGCTAGATGAGAATGTAGATTTGAAGCTTTCGTGACTGCAAGGATTCATACTCTTAGTTATTTCGGTAAAGTCACGTAGGTAAAAAATTTAATTAAAATTAATAAAAAAATAAAAACAATAAAATCACGACGTTTCGGAGGCAACACAAGCTTCTGTCTTCAGGTGAAACTGTCACAGCAAAAAAAAAAATCAGAATATTGATACTTGATACAGATTTTTTGCTGTGACAGTTTCACCTGAAGACGGAAGCTTGTGTTGCCTCCGAAACGTCGTGATTTCTTATTTTTATTTTTTATTAATTTTAATTTCATTTTTTACCTACATGGTGACTTTACCGAAAGAACTAAGAGTATAGATGAGAATGTGTTTGCAGAATTGAGATGAATTTTCCGCTATAAATGTCCAAATGATGGGGCCACTTTGTTGAGCGGCTATCAGTTTTGATGGCCAGGTGGCTTTTGAAAAGTGAGTACCTCGGTGGGCTGGTTTAGTTTTATTTGTTTGTGTTTGGGTGATTTGTTTACCTTTCTTGTACTTTGCACTGCTGTTGTGTTATTGTACTGTTTGTTGTTGGAAATGTACGAAATATGGGCAGTGTTGAGTCTTTGGGCAGTCTTGAGTCTATGGGCAGTGTTGAGTCTATGGGCAATGTTGAGTCTATGGGTAGTGTTGAGTCTATGGGCAGTGTTGAGTCTATGGGTAGTGTTGAGTCTATGGGCAGTGTTGAGTCTATGGGTAGTGCTGAGTCTATGAGTAGTGTTGAGTCTTTGGGTAGTGTTGAGTCTATGGGCAGTGTTGAGTCTATGGGTAGTGTTGAGTCTTTGAGTAGTGTTGAGTCTATGGGCAGTGTTGAGTCTATGGGTAGTGTTGAGTCTATGGGTAGTGTTGATTCTATGGGTAGTGTTGAGTCTATGGGCAGTGTTGAGTCTATGGGTAGTGCTGAGTCTATGAGTAGTGTTGAGTCTTTGGGTAGTGTTGAGTCTATGGGCAGTGTTGAGTCTATGGGCAGTGTTGAGTCTATGGGTAGTGTTGAGTCTATGGGCAGTGTTGAGTCTATGGGTAGTGTTGAGTCTCTGGGTAGTGTTGAGTTTATGAGTAGTGTTGAGTCTATGGGTAGTGTTGAGTCTATGAGTAGTGTTGAGTCTATGGGTAGTGCTGAGTCTATGAGTAGTGTTGAGTCTATGGGTAGTGCTGAGTCTATGAGTAGTGTTGAGTCTTTGGGTAATGTTGAGTCTATGGGTAGTGTTGAGTCTATGGGCAGTGTTGAGTATATGGGTAGTGTTGAGTCTATGGGTAGTGTTGAGTCTATGGGTAGTGTTGAGTCTATGAGTAGTGTTGAGTCTATGGGTAGTGCTGAGTCTATGAGTAGTGTTGAGTCTTTGGGTAATGTTGAGTCTATGGGTAGTGTTGAGTCTATGGGCAGTGTTGAGTCTATGGGTAGTCTTGAGTCTATGGGCAGTGTTGAGTCTATGGGTAGTGTTGAGTCTATGAGTAGTGTTGAGTCTATGGGTAGTGCTGAGTCTATGAGTATTGTTGAGTCTATGGGTAGTGTTGAGTCTATGGGCAGTGTTGAGTCTATGGATAGTGCTGAGTGTATGAGTAGTGTTGAGTCTATGGGTAGTGTTGAGTCTATGGGCAGTGTTGAGTCTATGGGTAGTGCTGAGTCTATGAGTATTGTTGAGTCTATGGGTAGTGTTGAGTCTATGGGCAGTGTTGAGTCTATGGGTAGTGCTGAGTGTATGAGTAGTGTTGAGTCTATGGGCAGTGTTGAGTCTATGGGTAGTGTTGAGTCTATGGGTAGTGTTGAGTCTATGAGTAGTGTTGAGTCTATCGGTATTGTTAGTCTATGGGCAGTGTTAGTCTATGGATAGTATGTATCCATAATAAAGGGTGGTGGAGGGTTAACGACACATCAATACTTACGCCATCTAACCCAAAAATCCTACGTGTTAAACTGGATAGTATCTACGTTTAACTTTTTTCGCACCGTACGTATCCGACCGTGCTAATCGGTGTGTGCGTGCTTGTAAACATGGAAGACCTGGAGAAAAATCCACGCGACCACGGGGAGAGAGAGAGAGACACGTAAAGTCACGGCCAGGGTCTGGATCGAACCTACGACCTCCTGTATACCAGGCGAGGTAGTTCATACCTCAAATTAGTAACACAGCTTTATACACTGCAGGTGTGTTCATATCGTTACAAGAGTTATCACAGTAAACGTGGCACGTTGGGCTCACGTGGGTCCAAAGTGACCCCCCCCCCCCCGCGACGTTTGAAAGAGATACAATTGAATTGGCACCCTTGAAATTGACACAATATACAGGGCACGAGTGACCTTATTATAATAATGATTCATAATGCCTTTCACTTACCCAGGAAGGCCTTGTTGCATACCTGTCAACCCCTTATCAGTGCCCTACCTTGTTACAGACCAACTCAGACCGTATTTGGTCACCCCACGTGGTCCCTTATGAATCTCAACGTTCATCCTACAAAGTTCCCATCAGAAGGGAGAAACACAAAGAAAAGGACACAAACATTTATTTTTTTATGTGCCCGCATTGAAACGGCTGTACGCCATATGGACCTGAAAACTCAATTCCTCTGCGCAGGAATAGGGCGTGAAACCCGTGTGGGTGTCCTTGAGATTCAAGGACACAGCTGTCTCAAGGCTGTGATCTTTGTCCCATGCCATCGGTGAGCGTTTGGTGTGGACATACCGCGTGGAACCGTGCATCTATCACTGTATACATCTCTTCTTGGTTCTTTCGGTAAAGTCACGTAGAAGGGAAAGAATAAAATAATAAAAATAAAACATAATAAAATATAATTCTCACGACGTTTCGGCCACAACGCAAGCAGCAGTCCTCAGGTGAAGAACAGGTCTGTCGGAAAGACAGCGTCTGAATGAATGTGAATCCCTGCAGTCACGAAAGCTTTAAATTGAAGGTATACATCTCGTTCGCTCCACACAGATGGATTCAAGAATACAATTGCTCTACTGCCATCTCCTGATCACCTGACCCACCAAGCATTGTCTCTGATGTGCTGGATCACAGGCGAGCGCCATCACATTGGTCCCTGTGTATCTGTGAATGTCATTATTGTCCGGTCACTTTCGGCGTAATGACCGCGTCTTCTGTGCTCGTTTAAACAACTTTCAATTCACTGTCTCACCATCATCAACCACACTTCATCGCCGTCATTGGCGTCTCGTGATCGATAATTCTCGTCATCAGCATCAGCAGCAGCAATGTAATCATCATCCCTAGTTTCTCATCATCCTCATCAATGTGACAGCATCATCGGTAGTAACAAGTGGCATTATCATTGTCTCGTTATCAGCATCAGCAGCATTACAATCATAATCACTCGTTACAATCATAATCACTCTTTATAATCAGTGTCACATTGTCACATCACCACTAGCTGCAGCACTAGTGTCATCATCATCATCATCAGCAGCACGACCATCATCATCATCGGAGTTTCATAAGCATCTGCAACATTTAGATGATTTGGGTATTTCGGTAAAGTCAAGAATATCGCTTCAAAGACCCAACGAATAATTCGTGCAGTCACGAAAGCTTCAAGTCAAGATCTGCAACATCACTGCCATCATCATCAGTGTCACATCACCTAATTACAACATCATCCGTGGCATCATCATAATGAATGCATCATTGACAGTGTCCAATCATAATAATCGTCACCATCATCATCATCAGCGTCAGTTTAACCACGATCATTGTACCATCGCAATCATCATCGTCACACCAACCAAATCATAGCCAAGCCTTTAAGTCAGAACCAATTCTAAAACAACAAACCTTGCACCACAATTAGACGACGAACCAAAGAACTTTCGATGGCAGGCGAACGCCTTTCTCTCCAATCATCTCGGTCTACTTCTCACTTTCAGATCCGAGCGTTCCTCCTGCTTCCTCTCCCGCCTCCTCTTGCAGCCAAAAGAAAAAGAAGAAAAAAGCGACATTCAACAACAACAATGACCAGGGGCTGTCATCTTGCGTGACGAGTCGAGCGCCTCTTCGTGAAGATCAACATCGCCACCTCGTGGACTCGACGGAGCACTTCCAGTCGGAGAGAGAGAGAGAGGTTAAGCCAAAGGGGCCGTCCATAAATGACGTCACGCACCTAGTGTGGGGGGGGGGGGGTCAGACATTTGTGACGAGGGGGGGGGGGGGGTGAGAAATGTGACGTCACGTCAAAATGCGCAACTTTAAATAAATATAGACAACACGTTCTACTGAATTAAATATACTTTTTTTTATAAATGTTTTCTCCTACAACATCAGAGTGCAGCGGCACATTAAATACGCACTACAATGACAATAGTTTAAAGCGATTTGAAGCATGTTTTATTTTTTTTGGGGGGGGGGGGCAGAGCTTTGTGACGTCATATTTGAGGGGGGGGGGTCTGACTTTTTGTGACGCCGTGTGACAAGGGGGGGGGGGTCTAAAAATCGTCCAAAATCGCGTGACGTCATTTATGGACGGCCCCAAAGCCCCCCCCCCCGACAATACACAAATGGTGATAACACCACCGGCCACCCCACCATCATCATCGTGTTGCTGTCCCACCCCCACCCGCCCCAATTGTTTCAAATGGTGTGTGACGTCATTTATGGACGGCCCCTCTCGCCTCGTGTTCACAGGCTTGGGCAGACCCCAATCACCACCCATGGCCTCCGCTCCACTAGGGGGCGCCGTTGTTAGCGAGTCAGCAACAGATGTGGGAATGGGCGCGGGGTGTCGATCAATCAGTGCCGGATTATATCCTAGTACTGCTAGGAACCCACTGGTTCCACCAGCCCACAGGGGATTATTGTGTCCGTCCGTCCGTCATGCAGGGAGGGGCTGGGTGGAGAGGGAGGGGCTGGGTGGGGAGGGTGTGGAGGGGCTGGGTGGGGAGGGGCTGGGTCGAGAGGGGAGGGTGGGGAGGTGCTGGGTGGAGACGGGAGGGTGGGGAGGGGCTGGGTGGGGAGGGAGGGGCTGGGTGGGGAGGGTGAGGAGGGGCTGGGTGGGGAGGGGCTGGGTCGAGAGGGGAGGGTGGGAGGGGCTGGGTGGGGAGGGTGGGGCTGGGTGGGGAGGGTGGGGAGGTGCCAGGTAGAAAGGGGACGGTGGGGAGGGGCCGGGTGGGGAGGGGAGGGTGGGGAGGGGCTGGGTGGGGAGGGTGGGGCTGGGTGGGGAGTGGGAGGGGTGGGGCTGGGTGGGGAGGGGCTGGTCACTCCGTGGTGCCCTTATAAAACTCAACGTTTAACCTACTCACGCTGGCTTGTGCCCGCCCTCACAGTCGGGCATATTTGCGGAATACACCACGCCGCCGTTGACCCTGGCCATTGACCGAGCAACCCAACGTTCCTACCAGCTCCCTCCGCAGGGCAATGTGTTTAAAGTAGCTACATATGCTCCGGGCCCCCCACTTTCAAGGGCCCCCCGCTAAAATGCTTTCAAGCTATAAGTTCCGGTTCAGTGATTCTGCACTTACTCTATTACTATAGTACTATACCGCCTCCAACTTTTATGAACGACTGGGTGTTTAATGTGAGCGATTTGTCGTATTATATGGCTGTATAGCAAATGAAAAAATTACAATAACTTTACTATGCAAGTTAAACATGTGTGTTTTAATATTTACGTGTTTTTTTTTTATAATAGGGAACATTTCTAACATATGCTACAGGGAGACCACCAGAGGTCAGGATTCAGAATCGGTGTTTATGCTGCAGGAGAAATCCGATGAGCTTTCAAGCTCTTTTTACCCCACAAACGTACAGGTCAGAACATCACAACAACCAACAGTACACAAAACACGATGGGAGGGAAAAGTTTAGGAAAGGTAAACAACAACAAAGACATCAAACTAAACCATTAAAAAAATCTTACCAGGCAAAGTCCACTGAGCTATTAACTTCTTTTTCAGAAGAGACCTGGCCGCCACAAATGATAGCCCACCCACTGATACACTCACCCACTGACACACTCACCCCCCACTAACTCACTCATCACACTGCACGTCAACACAACGACGCTCACTCACTCACCCACTGACACACTCACCCACTTACTCACCCATTGACACACCCACCCACTTACTCACCCACTTACTAACTCACTCAGTACACTACACGTCAACACGACGCTCACTCACTCACCCACTGACACACTCACCGACTTACTCACCCACTTACTCACCCACCCACTGACACACTCACCCACTTACTAACTCACTCAGCACACTACACGTCAACACAACGACGCTCACTCACTCACCCACTGACACACTCACCCACTGACACATACACCCACTTACTCACCCACTCACTCACCCACTGACACACCCACCCACTTACTCACCCACTTACTAACTCACTCAGCACACTGCACGTCAACACGACGCTCACTCACTCACCCACTGACACACTCACCCACTTACTCACCCACTGACACACTCACCCACTGACACACTCAACCACTTACTCACCCACTGACACACTCACCCACTGACACACTCACCCACTTACTCACCCACTGATACACTCACCCACCCACTAACTCACTCATCACACTGCACGTCAACACGACGCTCCATCACTCACCCACTGACACACTCACCCACTTACTCACCCACTGACACACTCACCCACTGACACACTCACCCACTTACTAACTCACTCAGCACACTACACGTCAACACGACGCTCACTCACTCACCCACTGACATACTCACCCACTTACTCACCCACTGACACACCCACCCACTTACTCACCCACTTACTAACTCACTCAGCACACTACACGTCAACACGACGCTCACTCACTCACCCACTGACACACTCACCCACTTACTCACCCACTGACACACTCACCCACTTACTCACCCACTGACACACTCACCCACTGACACACTCACCCACTGACACACTCACCCCCCACTAACTCACTCAGCACACTGCACGTCAACACAACGACGCTCACTCGCTCACCCACTGACACACTCACCCACTGACACATACACCCACTTACTCACCCACTGACACACTCACACGAACTCACTCACCACACTGCACGTGACTACAACAACACTCACCCACTCCATCACCCATCGACACACTCGCCCACTAACTCACCACACTGCCCGTCACCGCAAAACTCACTCACCCACTCACTCACCCTCTCACCCACCCTCTCACTCACCCTCTCACCCACCCACTCACTAACCCACTCACCCTCTCACTCACCCTCTCACCCACTCACTCACCCACTCACTCACCCTCTCACCCACTCACTCACTCACTCACCCACTCACTCACCCTCTTCACTGACTCACTCACTCACCCACTCACTCACCCACCCACTCACCCTCTCACTCACTCACCCACTCACTCACTCACCACACTACAGCCCGTGCCACGTGTCTTTCCGCACCTCCCACCCATCATGGTCTCTTGCACCACGTGCTCACACGAGCCTTGCTCGATTCAAGAAGGGCGTCACACACAACTCCTTGTCTGTGACGTGCAACCTCAAACAGTGCCGTTTGTTACTGGCCCGTGGGTCTTTTGGGCCTGCGATCAACACTTTCTTCTAAATCGCAAGGCTGGGGCCCTCTTGACGACGAGTCTCGAGACTCAGCAAGATCTTCCTGAACCACGGTGGCTATGAGATGTTAACTCCCTCGCCTGGTCTACAGGAGGGCATGGGCATTCGATCCCGACGCTGACGCCTGCTGCTGTATATTTGGAGTTTGTGTGTCTCTCTCTCATCATCATCACGGTGGCTAGGAGATGTTTACTACCTCGCCTGGTTTACAGGAGGTCGTGGTTTCGATCCCGACGCTGACGCCTGCTGCTGTATATTTGGAATTTGCGTGTCTCTCTCTCATCATCATCACGGTGGCTAGGAGATGTTAACTATCTCGCCTGGTGTACAGGAGGGCATGGGCATTCGATCCCGACGCTGACGCCTGCTGCTGTATATTTGGAGTTTGCGTGTCTCTCTCTCATCGTCATAATGGCTAGGAGATGTTAACTACCTCGCCTGGTATACAGGAGGTCGTGGGTTCGATCCCGACCCTGACGCCTGCTGCTGTATATTTGGAGTTTGCGTGTCTCTCTCTCATCATCATCACGGTGACTAGGAGATGTTGACTACCTCGCCTGGTGTACAGGAGGTCGTGGGTTCGATCCCGACCCTGACGCCTGCTGCTGTATATTTGGAGTTTGCGTGTCTCTCTCTCTCTCATCATCACGGTGGCTAGGAGATGCTAACTACCTCGCCTGGTGTACAGGAGGTCGTGGGTTCGATCCCGACGCTGACGCCTGCTGCTGTATATTTGGAGTTTGCGTGTCTCTCTCTCATCATCATCACGGTGGCTAGGAGATGCTAACTACCTCACCTGGTGTACAAGAGGTCGTGGTTTCGATCCCGACGCTGACGCCTGTTGCTGTATAGTTGGAGTGCGCGTCTCTCTCTGCCTCTGCTTCTCCCCGTGGTCGCGTGGATTTTTGTCCGGATCCTCCGCGTTTTTACCTCCACATTAAAGAATCACCATCACGCATTGTCGAGTATTTGGCTGCTATCAATTTCCACTTGATGATGACGACAAGCAACTTTGTTGAGCTATCATCTGTGACCAGGTCGCTTCTGAAAAAGAGCTATTACATAGCTCGGTGCGCCTTACCTGGGAAATAAAAAATAGTTTTGTTTATAATAGTATCGTCTAGTTACTCGCCAAGAAGAGCTTAGGCTTGTTTGGTAAAAAATAAAGTGTAAAAAAAAAAAATCTGCGGAAGTTTGTTTAAGGAAGTGGAAACTTCCGCGCGTTTCTTTTGTTGCACCGGACGAAGATTTGGGGCCGATGAGAATGAGGATCTTGGGGGGCGAGGTTTCGTTCACTGACCCGCCATGGACAGCGGTGGTGAAGTATGGTCAATCATTCTAGATTTGAAGCTTTCGTGACTGCAAGGATTCATATTCTTGGGTTTTTTTCGGTAAAGTAACGTAGGTAAAACATTAAAATTAATAAAAGTAAAATAAAATAAAAATCACGACGTTTCGGAGGCAACACAAGCTTCCGTCTTCAGGTGGAACCGTCACAAAGTGTGCCATTCCTGCCCCTTCCCCCCTCAACCATTATATATACGGAGTGGTATCTCCTGTAATCTCTCATTTACTTGATACAGCTGTCGGGCTGTGACGGTTCCACCTGAAGACGGAAGCTTGTGTTGCCTCCGAAACGTCGTGATTTTTATTTTATTTTACTGTTATTAATTTTAATGTTTTACCTACGTGACTTTACCGAAAAAACCTAAGAATATGGTCAATCAATCGGCAAGACCACAGACATTGTGTGGCGGAGAGGCCTTAGTCCAGCAGTGGATCGACAAAGGGCTGTATATGAATTGACATTTTGAACATGACAATGGTGGTGGTGATGATGATCGTGACGATGTTATTGATAAGTGATGATGATGTTGATGATAGTGATGGTACCGGTAAGGGTGATGACGCTGATGCTGATCACAATCACACTGATGCCGATGACGATCTGAATGTGTCACGATCATTACTGTCATCAGTATTGACCTGTCATCAATCAATCAATCAATTCTGACAATGATGGCGATGTTGGTGATTTGTCGTGATGCCAGTGGCGATGAGGTGTAATAACAGCTGGCTGCTCATTGTGCTGTGATGAAGCTGCTGATGATAGTGATGACGATTAACAACGATGCTGGTGATGATGATGCTGACGATGACTGCGATGGTGATGCCGTTAATGATGTTGACGCCGGTGGGGATGGCCGTGTGTTGACGATGTTGATGATGATGATGGTGATGATGATGATGGGAACCCGTTGCTCGTTGTGTTGTGATCATGCTGATGGTGTTGAGGGTGATGCTGGTGATGATGATGATGATCGTGACAGCGGTGGACATGCCGTTGGTGATGTTGACGATGCTGATGATGGTGATGATGATGGTGGTGGTGGTGGTGATGATGATGGTGGTGATGGTGATGTTGACGATGCTGATGATGATGCTGATGATGGTGGTGATGGTGGTGGTGATGATGATGCTGATGATAATGGTGATGATGATCATGATGATGCTGATGATGATGCTGATGATGGTGGTGATGGTGGTGGTGATGATGATGCTGAAGATAATGGTGATGATGATGCTGATCGTGACAGCGGTGGAGATGCCGTTGGTGATGTTGACGATGCTGATGATGATGCTGATGATGGTGATGCTGATGGTGATGCTGATGCTGATGATGGTGGTGGTGATGATGCTGATGCTGATGATGGTGATGCTGATGGTGGTGGTGATGATGCTAATGATGGTGATGATGATGATGCTGATAATGGTGATGATGGTGATGGTGATGATGATGATGGGAGCTGGTTGCTCGAGCACAGACGTGTAGGCGCCTGTGCCGACGTGTACGGGAAGCCGCGGTGGGAGACGGGGGGGGCTCTGTCATTGTTTTTTGTGCTCCGGACAAATCCTCCCCCCGCACGGGAAATAACAAACAGCGGCGTGACCTCACCGTGCATTGTGCAGACACGAAGCACACACACACTCACCTACACACACACCTACACACACACACACACTCACCTACACACACACCTACACACACACACACTCACCTACACACACACTCACCTACACACACACACACACTCACCTACACACACACCTACACACACACACTCACCTACACACACACACTCACCTACACACACACACTCACCTACACACACTCACCTACACACTCACCAGGGTCACCTACACACACTCACCTACACACTCACCTACACACACACACACACACTCACCTACACACACACACCTACACACTCACTTAAACACACACACACACTCACCTACACACACACACTCACCTACACACACACTCACCTACACAACACTCACCTACACACACACACACTCACCTCACACACACTCACCTACACACACACCTACACACACACACACTCACCTACACACACACTCACCTACACACACACCTACACACACACACACTCACTACACACACACCTACACTCACCTACACACACACACACTCACCAACACACACACCTACACTCACCTACACACACACACTCACCTACACACACACACTCACCTACACACACACACTCAGCTACACACACCTACACACACACACCTACACACTCACCTACACACACACACACTCACCTACGCACACCCCTACACACACACACTAACCTACACACACACACTCAGCTACACACACACCTACACTCACCTACACACACACACTCACCTACACACACACACCTACACACACACTCACCTACACACACACACACTCAGCTACACACACTTACACACACACACTCACCTACACACACACACCTACACACTCACCTACACACACACACACACTCCCCTACACACACACACCTACACACTCACTTACACACACACACACTCACCTACACACACACACTCACCTACACACACACTCACCTACACACACACACCGACACACTCACCTACACACACACCTACACACACACATACTCACCTACACACACACCTACACTCGCCTACACACACACACACTCACCAACACACACACCTACACTCACCTACACACACACACACTCACCTACACACACACACTCACCTACACACACACACTCAGCTACACACACCTACACACATACACCTACACACTCACCTACACACACACACACACTCACCTACAACAACAACAACAACCGCCATTCGCCACTAAGTGGCGGTGACGTCACCACGATGCTTGTGCCAGGCCAAGTGCACCTTGAGGCCACGTGAAGTGTCGAAAGCCCGCTGGCAGGAGGTCACGGGGCAGACCCAGGTGCCACGGGTCGACTGACCGAGATGACCGAGATGACTGGCTGATGCACCACCTGTGCCCCCTACTGTGCCAACTTGCTGTGCTTTAGCCACCCGGCGCTCCGCTCGTTGTTGTGAGCGTCGCTCCTCCGCCCTCCGTTGTTGTTGGAGGGCGACTGCCTCCAACTGCCCAGTAGCGTCCTTCACGAGCCTCCTCCACTGAGGCCGATCTTGACACCGCTGGTACCAGTCATCGGCAAGTCCACTCAGCTCCACGTCCTCCTGTACCACATCACTCCATCTTTTCTCCAGCCCGTGCCGCGCCCGTCTAGCCCCCTCGATCCGGCCGAACAAAAGCTGTTTAGGCATGCGGTGGCTGGGCATGCGGGCTACATGACCCAGCCAACGCAGCCTTGCCTGCCGGAGGAGCTCACTGATGGGACTTTGCCCAGATCTTTCAAGGATTTGTGAGCTCCTCACACAATCCAGCCTGGTTAAACCCAGGATGGATCGTAGGCAGGCCAGCCTAAATGTTTCCAACCGGCGAAGATGCTCCACCAGGGGGGTCCACGTCTCGCAAGCGTAGAGAAGGGAGGGAATGACCTACACACACACCTACACACACACACACTGACCTACACACACACTCAGCTACACACACAGACTCACCTACACACACACCTACACACAGCACCACTCACCTACACACAGCACCACTCACCTACACACACACACCACTCACCTACACACACACCTACACTCACCTACACACACACACACTCACCAACACACACACCTACACTCACCTACACACAGCACCACTCACCTACACACACACACTCACCTACACACACACCACTCAGCTACACACACCTACACACACACACCTACACACTCACCTACACACACACACTCACCTACGCACACCCCTACACACACACTAACCTACACACACACACTCAGCTACACACACACCTACACTCACCTACACACACACACTCACCTACACACACACACCTACACACCACTCACCTACACACACACACACACACTCAGCTACACACACTTACACACACACACTCACCTACACACACACACCTACACACTCACCTACACACACACACTCCCCTACACACACACACCTACACACTCACTTACACACACACACACACTCACCTACACACAGCACCACTCACCTACACACAGCACCACTCACCTACACACACACACCGACACACTCACCTACACACACACCTACACACACACACTCACCTACACACACACCTACACTTGCCTACACACACACACACTCACCAACACACACACCTACACTCACCTACACAGCACCACTCACCTACACACACACACACACACTCAGCTACACACACCTACACACACACACCTACCACTCACCTACACACACTCACCTACGCACACACCTACACACACACACTAACCTACACAAACACACTCAGCTACACACACACCTACACTCACCTACACACACCTACACACACACACACACCTACACACACACACCTACACACACACTCACCTACACACACACACTCAGCTACACACACCTACACACACACTCACCTACACACACACACCTACACACTCACCTACACACACACACTCCCCTACACACACACACCTACACACTCACCTACACACACACACACACTCACCTACACACACACCTACACACTCACCTACACACACACACTCACCTACGCACACCCCTACACACACACTAACCTACACACACACACTCAGCTACACACACACCTACACTCACCTACACACACACACTCACCTACACACACACACCTACACACACACTCACCTACACACACACACACACTCAGCTACACACACTTACACACACACACTCACCTACACACACACACCTACACACTCACCTACACACACACACTCCCTACACACACACACCTACACACTCACTTACAACACACTCACCTACACACACACACTCACCTACACACACACTCACCTACACACACACACCGACACACTCACCTACACACACACCTACACACACACACTCACCTACACACACACCTACACTTGCCTACACACACACACACTCACCAACACACACACCTACACTCACCTACACACACACTCACCTACACACACACACACACACTCAGCTACACACACCTACACACACACACCTACACACTCACCTACACACACACACACACTCACCTACGCACACACCTACACACACACACTAATCTACACACACACACTCAGCTACACACACACCTACACTCACCTACACACACCTACACACACACACACACCTACACACACACACCTACACACACACTCACCTACACACACACACTCAGCTACACACCTACACACACACTCACCTACACACACACACCTACACACTCACCTACACACACACACTCCCCTACACACACACACCTACACACTCACCTACACACACACACACACTCACCTACACACACACACACTCACCTACACACACACCGACACACTCACCTACACACACACACTCACCTACACATACTCACTCACCTACACTCACACACACACCTACACACACACCTACACACACACACACACTCACCTACACACACACACTCACCTACACACACACACACTCACCTACACTCACCCACACACACAACTACACACACACCTACACACACACCTACAGTGAGGGAAAAAAGTATTTGATCCCATGCTGATTTTGTACGTTTGCCCACTGACAAAGAAATGATCAGTCTATAATTTTAATGGTAGGTTTATTTGAACAGTGAGAGACAGAATAACAACCAAAAAATCCAGAAAAACGTATGTCAAAAATTTTATAAATTGATTTGACGGACAGAAAATATGGCATCTGTGCAAGACCGACCTTTCCAGAAACCGCATTGGGGCTCTGCAAGCCTCTCCCCAGCGTGCCTAGCAAGGCGATGTTGAATAATCCTTGCCAGGACCTTTCCTGGCACACTGAGGAGTGAGATTACCCTCGACATCAGGAGGAGTGGGGGACGATACCAACCACAGCCGCAAGCGATGATGAAATTCTCGCTTGCAACTTCCATCAGCTGAGACCAGGCCACCTTAAGTTGGAATGGGGTCCTGGGTGTACACCCACCACCGGAGTGGAAGAATGGCAGGCGCATATCACAGATGACAAGTCGATGATCAGAGGGCAGATCAGCTCCACGGTAGGTCCTGGTGTCAAGGACATGGGCTCGCATCCACTGGTCCGTCACTATGTAGTCCAGCAGATGTTCTTGCTTGGACCCGGCATGCATCCATGATGTTGTGTGGATGCGCCGATGCCGGAACAGCGTGTTGGTAATTACAAGTCCATGGGCTGCACAGAAGTCTAGCAGCCTCCTACCGTTGTTATTGAGCTGATCTGGCCCATGCCTTCCAATCACTCCAGACCAGGTGCCAGCATCATGACCAACTCGCGCATTGAAGTCACCCAACAAGATGACTCTACACACACACACTCACCTACACACACACTCACCTACACACACACACTCGCTTTACACAGAGACTCGCCTACACACACACACCTTACACACACTCACCTACAAAGATCCCCATGTAGCTTAAATAGCAAGTGCTGTTAGCAAGTAGCACCTATGAAGGTCAGAATGGCGCACGAGGGAGTGGGTGGCCGGTGCCACGCCCGGCCGCCTTTGTCTCCCCAGTGGCGATGTTTACTACACATCGCACCAGGTAGTCATTTGAGGCTGAGTCAACCTAGGGGAGGCCCAAGACCGGTTGCCCGTGTTGGCCGTGAGCAGGAATCGAACTTGTTTCGCAAGATTTGTAGCGCAGCGCGCTAACCACTACACTACCACAGATACACACAGATACACGCACAGACGCACACACAAAGACATACACACAGACACACACAGACACAGACAGATACACGCACAGACACACACACAGACATACACACAGACACATAGACACAAGCACAGACATACACAAATACACACACAGACACACACAGATACATACAGATACATGCACAGACGCACACACAAAGACATACACACAGACACACACAGACAGATACACGCACAGACACACACACAGACATACACACAGACATACACACAGACACATACAGATACACACACAGACACACACAGATACATACAGATACATGCACAGACGCAGACACAAAGACATACACACAGACACACACAGACACAGATACACATACAGACACACACACAGAGGCACACAGACACAAATACAGATGCACGCACAGACACACACACACAGATGCACGCACAGACACATAGACACAAGCACAGACACAGACAGATACACGCACAAACACACAGACATACACACAGACACACACAGACAGATACACGCACACACACACACACAGATGCACGCACAGACACAGATGCACGCACAGACACACACACAGATGCACACAGATACACGCACACACACACAGATGCACGCACAGACACACACGCACACACACACACAGATGCACACAGACACACACACAGATGCACACACAGACACACACACAGACACACGCACAGACACACACACAGATACACGCACACACACACAGATACACAGATACACGCACAGACACACAGACACACACACAGACACACACACGCACAGACACATCCTGCGACGGTCATGAGCGATCTATTTTTAAGTGTCCAGGAATAAACACTCTGGCAGGAGGCCCCACACGCTCACACTCGGGGGGGGGGGGGGTCTTGTCGGTCTCCATCCTGTAGAGTGTAGACGGACACCCACACACACCCACACACACATATATACACCCACACACACACCCGCACACACACACACACCCACACACATATACACCCACACACATATACACCCACACACTCACAGACACACCCGCACACACACACCCGCACACACACACCCGCACACACACACCCGCACACACACACCCGCACACACACACCCACACCTACACACAACAACAACCGCCATTCGCCACTCCAGTCTCAGCAGCAGCGTCTCCAACCCCTCCTCTGAATGAGCAGCTATTACCAAATCATCGGCATACATAACGTGGTTGACCAATAGGGAGCCATCCCTTGATTGCACCCGGACATCGATCAGCCTGCCATTATATCTGTACCAAATGGAAATTCCTCCGGTACAGCTATTGAAGGCTTCACGAACTACGTGGTCAAAATAGATGTTAAATAATGTGGGAGCCAGAGGACATCCCTGTCGCACCCCAAGGTGTACTGACTCCCGGCCACGTAGTTTTACCCGGGCCCGCTCACCATCATGAAGGTCCTTAATGATCGTGAGCAGAGGGTCAGGGTCTCCGAAAGCACGAAGAACAACCCAGAGCCCAGGCCTACTGATGGTATCATAGGCCTTGACCAGGTCAATAAAGCAGAGATGTAGGTCTTGTTGGAATTCCCTACACCTCTGCTGTAGCAGACGGACAGAAAATATGGCATCTGTGCAGGACCGCCCTTTCCTGAAACCACATTGGGGCTCCGCAAGCCTCTCCTCAGCGTGCCTAGCAAGGCGATGTTGAATAATCCTTGCCAGGATCTTTCCCGGCACACTGAGGAGTGAGATGCCTCTGTAGTTGTTACAGTCTGTGCGGTTCCCCTTCTTAAAGAAGGGGACCACCAGGGCATCCTTCCAATCCTGCGGAACCCGTCCAGTGGTCCAGACTGTTGTTATGATGTCATATAGGGCAGTCTGTGCACAAACGCCACCCTCCCTGAGCATTTCGCTTGGGAGATCATCTCTGCCCGATGGGGTAACTGTGCACCAGATGGAGTAACCGTGCACCAGATGGGGTAACCGTGAACCAGATGGGGTAACCGTGAACCAGATGGGGTAACCGTGAACCAGATGGAGTAACCGTGAACCAGATGGAGTAACCGTGAACCAGATGGGGTAACTGTGGACCAGATGGAGTAACCGTGAACCAGATGGGGTAACCGTGAACCAGATGGAGTAACCGTGGACCAGATGGAGTAACTGTGAACCAGATGGAGTAACCGTGAACCAGATGGGGTAACTGTGAACCAGATGGAGTAACCGTGAACCAGATGGAGTAACCGTGAACCAGATGGGGTAACCGTGAACCAGATGGAGTAACCGTGAACCAGATGGAGTAACCGTGAACCAGATGGAGTAACCGTGAACCAGATAGAGTAACCGTGAACCAGATGGGGTAACCGTGAACCAGATGGAGTAACTGTGAACCAGATGGAGTAACCGTGAACCAGATGGAGTAACCGTGAACCAGATGGAGTAACTGTGAACCAGATGGAGTAACCGTGAACCAGATGGGGTAACCGTGAACCAGATGGAGTAACCGTGAACCAGATGGGGTAACTGTGAACCAGATGAGTAACCGTGAACCAGATGGGGTAACTGTGGACCAGATGGAGTAACTGTGAACCAGATGGGGTAACTGTGAACCAGATGGAGTAACTGTGAACCAGATGGGGTAACTGTGAACCAGATGGGGTAACCGTGAACCAGATGGAGTAACCGTGGACCAGATGGAGTAACTGTGAACCAGATGGAGTAACCGTGAACCAAATGGCGTAACTGTGAACCAGATGGGGTAACTGTGAACCAGATGGAGTAACTGTGCACCAGATGGAGTAACCGTGAACCAGATGGGGTAACCGTGAACCAGATGGAGTAACCGTGAACCAGATGGGGTAACTGTGAACCAGATGGAGTAACTGTGAACCAGATGGAGTAACCGTGAACCAGATGGGGTAACCGTGAACCAGATGGAGTAACCGTGAACCAGATGGGGTAACTGTGAACCAGATGGGGTAACTGTGAACCAGATGGAGTAACCGTGAACCAGATGGGGTAACTGTGAACCAGATGGAGTAACTGTGAACCAGATGAGGTAACTGTGAACCAGATGGAGTAACTGTGCACCAGATGGAGTAACTGTGAACCAGATGGAGTAACTGTGCACCAGATGGAGTAACCGTGAACCAGATGGAGTAACTGTGCACCAGATGGGGTAACCGTGAACCAGATGGGGGAACTGTGAACCAGATGGGGTAACCGTGAACCAGATGGAGTAACCGTGAACCAGATGGGGTAACTGCGGACCAGATAGACAACACAGATAACAAGAGACGCAACGAGAGAAAAAAAGGTAACTTTTGTTTAATATATATATGTTTAATGTTTGTATTTTGGCGACATAAAATATACTTTAATAGGAGCATTGCCTATTTATATATTTATTTTTTATATTTTAACATTTTGCGACCGACAAGGGTGAAGCTCGCCCACGTGATGCTTGAGAGGCCTCGCCCCCCCCCCACGTCTCCTCGCGATTGTCACTCGGCACGAACACCCCGAGAGCGCATCAATGCTGCCCTGACAGCCCCATCCACTCCCTGCTGCCCTCATCACTCCACCATCTCCCTGCTGCCCTGACAGCCCCATCCACTCCCTGCTGCCCTCATCACTCCACTATCTCCCTGCTGCCCTCATCACTCCACCATCTCCCTGCTGCCCTGACAGCCCCATCCACTCCCTGCTGCCCTCATCACTCCACCATCTCCCTGCTGCCCTCATCACTCCACCATCTCCCTGCTGCCCTGACAGCCCCAGCATCTCCCTGCTGCCCTCATCACTCCACCATCTCCCTGCTGCCCTGACAGCCCCATCCACTCCCTGCTGCCCTCATCACTCCACCATCTTCCTGCTGCCCTCATCACTCCACCATCTCCCTGCTGCCCTGACAGACCCATCAACTCCCTGCTGCCCTCATCACTCCACCATCTCCCTGCTGCCCTCATCACTCCACCATCTTCCTGCTGCCCTGACAGCCCCAGCATCTCTCTGCTGCCCTCATCACTCCACCATCTCCCTGCTGCCCTGACAGCCCCATCCACTCCCTGCTGCCCTCATCACTCCACCATCTTCCTGCTGCCCTCATCACTCCACCATCTCCCTGCTGCCCTGACAGCCCCATCCACTCCCTGCTGCCCTCATCACTCCACCATCTTCCTGCTGCCCTCATCACTCCACCATCTCCCTGCTGCCCTCATCACTCCACCATCTCCCTGCTGCCCTGACAGCCCCATCCACTCCCTGCTGCCCTCATCACTCCACCATCTTCCTGCTGCCCTGACAGCCCCATCAACTCCCTGCTGCCCTCATCACTCCACCATCTTCCTGCTGCCCTGACAGCCCCAGCATCTCCCTGCTGCCCTCATCACCACATCATCTCCCTGCTGCCCTGACAGACCCATCAACTCCCTGCTGCCCTAACAGCCTCATCATCTCCTGCTGCCCTGACAGACCCATCAACTCCCTGCTGCCCTCATCACCCCATCATCTCCCTGCTGCCCTCATCACTCCACCATCTCCCTGCTGCCCTGACAGACCCATCAACTCCCTGCTGCCCTCATCACCCCATCCACTCCCTGCTGCCCTTCCACACGACGCCTCCATATCAAGAGAGGACAAAGCAGCCCACACCACCCTCTCTCTACTTTCAACAACAACAATCATCATTAAGGCTCTTTTTCCCCTCTTACAACTCTCCACATTGTTAATTAACCGTGACCCATCTTTTAAAAAAAAACACAAAAAACTGACGATAATTATTTTGGCGATTGCTGCTGCCGCCGCTGCGTTGGCAGTGGTTTCAAAAGCACAACGATGACAATGGCCTGCGTACATCCGTCAAGAACAACTGCGTGCGTGTGTGTGTGTGGCCTTAAAAGGACAAAAAAATATATATATTACAGGCGACGTTTCGGGCTACAGACCTTAGTTCAAAGCGCACAAACGGCACGTCGGCACGCCGACATCGAACAAATGCGGCGGTCACCGCGGCCGTCTGGAACGTTCTTCCCTGCGATTGGGAGCTTTGCAATTCTTAAATCATCATCGTCGTCGTCATCGTCGTCATCGAGATTGACAAACTCGTTACTTTAGAACTGCTGCTTGCGTCTAGTTCGTTGTCTTCCCCCCCTCCCCCCCCGGCACCTCAGATTACCACGTTTGGCTACGTACGGTGTGAAAGAAGTTCAACTTACATACATGGATAGCCAAAGACTCCTCACACAGAGACCCATAGACTCATCACACAGAGACCCATAGACTCATCACACAGAGACCCATAGACTCATCACACAGAGACCCATAGACTCACTCACACAGAGACCCATAGACTCCTCACACAGAGACCCATAGACTCATCACACAGAGACCCATAGACTCATCACACAGAGACCCATAGACTCATCACACAGAGACCCATAGACTCATCACACAGAGACCCATAGACTCACTCACACAGAGACCCATAGACTCCTCACACAGAGACCCATAGACTCATCACACAGAGACTCATAGACTCATCACACAGAGACCCATAGACTCATCACACAGAGACCCATAGAATCCTCACACAGAGACCCATAGACTCACTCACACAGAGACCCATAGACTCATCACACAGAGACTCATAGACTCATCACACAGAGACCCATAGACTCATCACACAGAGACCCATAGACTTCTCGCACAGAGACCCATAGACTCATCACACAGAGACCCATAGACTCATCACACAGAGACCCATAGACTCATCACACAGAGACCCATAGACTCCTCACACAGAGACCCATAGACTCATCACACAGAGACCCACAGACTCACCACACAGAGACCCATAGACTCCTCACACAGAGACCCATAGACTCATCACACAGAGACCCATAGACTCATCACACAGAGACCCATAGACTCCTCACACAGAGACCCATAGACTCACCACACACAGACCCATAGACTCCCAAACACAGAGACCCATAGACTCACTCACACAGAGACCCATAGACTCATCGCACAGAGACCCATAGACTCCTCACACAGAGACCCAGACTCACACAGAGATCCATAGACTCATCGCACAGAGACCCATAGACTCATCACACAGAGAGAGCCATAGACTCTCACCACACAGAGACCCATAGACTCACACAGAGACCCATAGACTCATCGCACAGAGAGAGCCATAGACTCACCACACAGAGACCCATAGACTCACCACACATAGACCCATAGACTCACCACACAGAGATCCATAGCCTCATCGCACAGAGACCCATAGACTCCTCACACAGAGACCCATAGACTCACACAGAGACCCATAAACTCACCACAAAGAGACCCATAGACTCACTCACACAGAGACCCATAGACTCCCACAGAGACCCATAGACTCACTCACACAGAGACCCACATACTTACACAGAGACCCATAGACTCATCACACAGAGACCCATAGAGGGCTACGTACGGCGCGAAAGAAGTGCACACAGCACGTGTCTCTCTCTCTCTCTCAGGAGGCAGGAGTGGAGGGGCACGTGTGAGAGGGAGGGCCCAGGCGTATCGACATCAGCAGCAGCTCCCTGGCGAGAGCCGATGACGATGACGGAGACGATGGTGATGGCGATGGTGATGACGGAGACGATGACGATGGCGGAGCGGCGGGCGAAGACGCGGATCGCGATATTTTGACGAAGGGGGTTGAAAATGATTGTTGAAAAACGTCATTAAAATTATGAAGATTAACAATTATTATTTATTGATTTATTGTTGAAAATTATTGTTGAAAAACGTTATTAAAATTGTTAGGATTAACAATCGTTATTTATTAATTTATTGTTTACAATTATTATTGAAAAACGTTATTTAAAATTATTATGATTAACAATTATTATTTATCGATTTATTGTTTAAAGTGATTATTGAAATAACTGTTATTTAAAATTATCGCAAATTCTTATTTAAAATTATAATAATTTCTAATCATTATTTAAAGTATTATTTCATATTATTATTGAACATTATTACTTTAGAAAATAATTCTTTAAAACAGGCTTATTTGAACCCTGATCTTTTACCCCCCCCCCTTCCACTGCCGCCCCCTTCCCATGTCAGAGGTCATCTTCACCCCCCCCGTAACGCGTCACAGGAGTCATCCGCAGACCTCACCGGTCACCCCGACCACGTGGTCGGCTCGTGCGCTCAACAGCGCCGGTTACCCCCCCCTCCACCACGACACCCAGGCACACGCAGAGACACTTGGGGACATCCAGTAAGATCCGTCGCGAACGCGAGGGCAGTAAGTTGCCTTGCGGGGGGGGGGGGGGGGCACGGGTTGGCGGTGGAGGGGGGGGTGCGCATGAGATACTGACCGATTGGCGCGGTTTGGTTACGTACGGTGCGAAAGAAGTTCAACGCACGTGCGTACATACGCACGCTACGTACGCACGGGGAAGGTTTCATTCCCCCCCCCCCCACCGGCTGCTCGCCCGTGCCGAGCCGGGAAGCGAAACGGCGTCTGCAGGCCGGGAAGGGGGTGAGGGCCAAGCAGGGCCAGGGGGCGTGGCCAGAACGACGCGTTGGTTCGTTGGCCACGCCCATCGCTCGTGACGTCAGTTGGCCACGCCCATCGCGCGTGACGTCAGTGGGCAGGGCTCGGCTCGGCTTCAGAAGTGGAAAAAAAAATCAACGCCGGAACGGCTCGGTTGTGTCCAGTGGAGAAGGGAGGTGAATCTGTCGCGGGTTTGCGCCGACCGTTCTCACCGCGGGGATTTAAAAAGTGACGGTGCGCCAAACGCCACGGTGGCCAGGAGATGTTAACTACCTCGCCTGGTACGCAGGAGGTCGTGGGTTAGATCCCGACCCTGACGATGCCTGCTGCTGTATATTTGGAGTTTGCGTGTTTCTCTCTCATCATCATCACGGTGGCTAGGAGATGTTGACTACCTCGCCTGGTGTACAGGAGGTCGTGGATTCGATCCCGACCCTGACGCCTGCTGCTGTATATGTGGAGTTTGCGTGTCTCTCTCTCGCATCATCATCATCATGGTGGCTAGGAGATGTTAACTACCTCGCCTGGTGTACATGAGGTCGTGGATTCGATCCTGACCCTGACGCCTGCTGCTGTATATTTGGAGTTTGCGGGTCTCCCTCTCATCATCATCATCATCACGGTGTCTAGGATATGTTTGTTGTTATTGTTGTTGCTGTGCTCGTGCATGAACCACGGATCTCCCTTTTGTGAAATAGCCGGGAAAATGCGGCTACACGGTGAGATCATCGTCATCATCATCGTCATTATCATCGTCATCATCGTTATCATCGTCGTCGTCATCGTCATCATCGTCGTCATCATCATCGTCATCATCATCGTCATCATCATCGTCATCATCGTCATCGTCATCATCATCATCGTCATCATCATCATCGTCATCATCGTTGTCGTCATCAGCGTCATCGTGTAACAACTCAAATAAACTAAAACTCCGGGACACCCGGAAACATTCAAGGAGGTCTAAAACACACAGACACCTTTGGGTGTACAGCCACCGGATGATTGAAGACATCGAGAGACACGTCCAAGACGTCTGGAGAAAGCCTTGGACACCTCGAGAGAGAGAGGGGGAGACCGCAGGGAGACTTGGAGATACTCAAGACTCCCCAGAGACCGTCAGGGACACTTAGGAAGATTGGTGATTCGAGAAAACTGGAGACGCAGAGACACCCCAAACTTTGAAGACACCTCGAGACAACCCCAGAGATGCTCAGGGACACCCAGCGAGTTTGGAGAGACTCAGGGACATCCAGGGATACACAGGGACACCCAGGGACACCCAGGGACACACACAGACACACACTGACACCCAGAGACACCCAGTGACACCCAGGGACACCCAGGGACACCCATTAAGATTCAAAGACCGTGCCGGAAGACTCGCAGGGAGACACGCCGGGAGACACGCCGGGAGGCACGCCGGGAGACACGCCGGGAGACACGCCGGGAGACACGCAGTGAGACATGCCGGGAGACACGCCGGGAGACACGCCGGGAGACACGCCGGGAGATGCGGGGAGCAATGGTGTCCGCTTCAGACGGTGGTGGTGAGCGCCGGCTCCACCGAGTGGCACCGCAGCAGCGCCCTCCTGCGCGCGGCGGGCCCATCCAGCCCCGCCGGCCCCACGGGCACCACGTGGGCCACGCTCACCTGGGGCCCCGGCCCATTGAACCGGCCCCCCGCGACCCCCAGGCCGCCGGGGCCGGCCCCCCACCAGCCACCGCCGGCCTGCGGCCCCGCCACTCCGGCGCCCGGCCGCCCCCAGCCCGGTCCGAACCCCGTGCTCGCCTTGCCTTGCTGCGGCCTCGCGTCGCCGCGGCGCCAGGCGTCGCCACAGTAACCGTCTCCGAGGAAACCGTCCCTGAGGCAACCGGCGCTACCCGCGTGCATCGGGTTGCCGCGGAGACCGTTGCTGCCGTGGGGGAGCTTGGCGACGCCGTGGAAACTGTGCCCCTGGAAACCGCTGCGGGGGAAAGCGTCGGCGTGGAAACCGTCAGCGTGGAAACCGTCGGTGTGGAAACCGTCGCCGCGGAAACCGTTGCCGTGGAAACTGTTGCCGCGGAAACCGTTTCCGCCGCCATCGTTAAAACAAAAGCCGTCGCCGCGGAAACCGGCATTCCCTTGCAGGGGTCCTCCACTGCCGAAGCGGTTGTCGTGGAAACCAGCGGCGCTGGGGTAACAGCGGTCGGCCGAGGCGAAGCCACCACCACCACCACCATCGTCGTCACCGCCGCCATCGTCATCGTCGTCGTCGTTGTCGCCGTCGCAGGACCCCGGGCAGCCGCAGCTCGTCACTTCCTCGCAGCAGCAGCAGCAGCTGCCGCAGCTTCCGCCCACGAGCGGCGCCCAGTCCCCGCCGGCGTCGCCGGCCCGGCACAGGCGGCGCACGGACAGCGGCGCCGCGTAGTCCGCGCACTCGGCCGCCGCCGCCGCCGCCATCTTCCCCCTCTCGGCGGCAAAGAAGTCCCAGATGGAGCGGGAGGACGTGGAGACGAGCGGACGCCCCGTGCCGCCGCCAAAACCGCCGCCGCCGCCGTCGCCCCTGTTCCGGCCCGGCGCCCCGAACGTGGTGGCGCGTTTGAACGGCGCCGACTCGATGGGCGGCGGCGGCCGCCACTCGGCGACGCGGTCGAGCGACGCCGACTTGCAGCGGCGCACGGCGGCCTTCGACGGCGGCGGCGGCTGCGGTTGCCGCTGTTGTTGCGGCTGCGGCTGCTGCTTGTTCGCCGCGCGCTTGCCCGCGTGCAGGCGCCCGCCGGTGAGGAACTGCGAGACGCCGCGCACGATGCCGTGCTTCATCGGCGGCACGCTCGCCACCAGCCGCGTCGCGCGCCGACCCGGCGGCGACGGCGACGGCGGCGGCGACGGCAGCGGCAGCGGCGGCGGTGCTGCCGGTGGCGGAGGGGGGACGGAAGCTTTCGAACTGGACGACGATGACGACGACGGCAACGGCGATGCGGTCGGGAGGACATGAGGCAGGAGGAGAGGAGGGGGAGGAGGAGGGGGAAGAGGGGGGGAGCGCAGCGACAACCTCACGCTCATCTCGGAATCTTCTCCGGCGGCGGCGTTCGCCGCGGCCGGGAGCGACGGCACGGAGGAGCCCCTGCTGGACGACGACGAGGACGAGGACAGCGAGGAGGAGAACGAGGCGGCGGCGGCCTTCGACGAGGCGAGCGCCGGGGCCTTCGCCGCCACCCCCGCCGCCGCTTGCCGCCACTTCCTCCTCTCCAGGAGGCGGGCGATGTAATCGTCCGGCTTGCCGGCCGACGGGAGACGCTCGGCAAACGGCGCGGAGCGCGGCGCGGCTTCTCCGTCGGTGGAAGTTGCGGCAGGGGCGGCGGATTCTCCAGTCGTGCACGCTCCGCCGGATGATGTGCCGGATGATGTGCCGGATGATGTGCCGGCTTCACCGGACGTGCTCGATCGGCTCGATATGCCGGACGTCATGCCAGACCGACCGGATTTGCCGGACGTGCCGGATCCCCCAGACGCGCCGGATGCGCGGAGAGCTCCAGCCGCGCCGGAATTGGCAGACGCGCGAGGTGTTGGGGGCGTGCCGGACGTGTCAAGTGCACCGGCTCCTCCGGGTTCGCTGGATTCGGTGGAATCGCCGGGGGGGGCGTCGCCGTCACGGAGCAGCAACAGCGCGGGGCTCTGGATGGCCACGGCGTGCAGCGCGCTCGGGTAGCGGTACAGCCCCGAGCCGTCCAGGCTGGGCACGTCCCGAGCAAAGCGGCGAGTGCCGGGGCTCACCGGGGATGCTACGGAGGGGGGGGGGGGGCCCGGTGGGAAAGGGGGGTTAAGGGAGGTGACGGTCACCAACAACCGCGCAAAGACCCCCCCCCCCATGAAACCTCATTATTAGGAAGACACTGGAGCTATGCACTTTTAAATCATCTCTATTGAACACCAATTTATTTTAAACTGCGTTGTGTTTAGTTTTGTTGTTCCTTCTCCCCCGCACCTCCGTTTAGCGCGGTTGGCTACGTACGGTGCGAAAGAAGTTCAACATACACACTGCCCATAGACTCAACACTGCCCATAGACTCAACACTGCCCATAGACTAACACTGCCCATAGACTCAACACTGCACCATAGACTCAACACTGCCCATAGACTAACACTACCCATAGACTCAACACTACCCATAGACTCAACACTGCCCATAGACTAACACTGCCCATAGACTCAACACTGCCCATAGACTCAACACTGCCCATAGACTCAACACTGCCCATAGACTCAACACTGCCCATAGACTCAACACTGCCCATAGACTCAACACTGCACTATAGACTCAACACTACCCATAGACTCAGCACTGCCCATAGACTCAACACTGCACCATAGACTCAACACTGCCCATAGACTCAACACTGCACCATAGACTCAACACTGCCCATAGACTAACACTGCCCATAGACTCAACACTACCCATAGACTCAACACTGCCCATAGACTCAACACTGCACCATAGACTCAACACTGCACCATAGACTCAACACTACCCATAGACTCAACACTACCCATAGACTCAACACTACCCATAGACTCAACACTACCCATAGACTCAACACTGCCCATAGACTCAACACTACCCATAGACTCAGCACTGCCCATAGACTCAACACTGCCCATAGACTCAACACTGCCCATAGACTCAACACTGCCCATAGACAACACTGCACCATAGACTCAACACTGCCCATAGACTCAACACTGCCCATAGATTCAACACTGCCCATAGACTCAACACTGCCCATAGACTCAACACTGCCCATAGACTCAACACTGCCCATAGACTCAACACTGCCCATAGACTCAACACTGCCCATAGACTCAACACTGCCCATAGACTCAACACTGCCCATAGACTCAACACTACCCATAGACTCAACACTACCCATAGACTCAACACTGCCCATAGACTAACACTGCCCATAGACTCAACACTGCCCATAGACTCAACACTGCCCATAGACTAACACTGCCCATAGACTCAACACTGCCCATAGACTCAACACTGCCCATAGACTCAACACTGCCCATAGACTCAACACTGCACCATAGACTCAACACTGCCCATAGACTCAACACTGCCCATAGACTCACACTGCCATAGACTCAACACTGCACTATGACTCAACACTACCCATAGACTCAGCACTGCCCATAGACTCAACACTGCACCATAGACTCAACACTGCCCATAGACTCAACACTGCACCATATACTCAACACTGCCCATAGACTAACACTGCCCATAGACTCAACACTACCCATAGACTCAACACTGCCCATAGACTCAACACTGCACCATAGACTCAACACTGCACCATAGACTCAACACTACCCATAGACTCAACACTACCCATAGACTCAACACTGCCCATAGACTCAACACTGCCCATAGACTCAACACTACCCATAGACTCAACACTACCCATAGACTCAACACTGCCCATAGACTCAACACTACCCATAGACTCAGCACTGCCCATAGACTCAACACTGCCCATAGACTCAACACTGCCCATAGACTCAACACTGCCCATAGACTCAACACTGCACCATAGACTCAACACTGCACCATAGACTCAACACTGCCCATAGACTCAACACTGCACCATAGACTCAACACTGCCCATAGACTAACACTGCCCATAGACTCAACACTACCCATAGACTCAACACTGCCCATAGACTCAACACTGCACCATAGACTCAACACTGCACCATAGACTCAACACTACCCATAGACTCAACACTACCCATAGACTCAACACTGCCCATAGACTCAACACTGCCCATAGACTCAACACTACCCATAGACTCAACACTACCCATAGACTCAACACTGCCCATAGACTCAACACTACCCATAGACTCAGCACTGCCCATAGACTCAACACTGCCCATAGACTCAACACTGCCCATAGACTCAACACTGCCCATAGACTCAACACTGCACCATAGACTCAACACTGCACCATAGACTCAACACTGCCCATAGACTAACACTCTCTCTCGTTCTCTCTTTTTTTTACTTTTAAACTATTTTTATTGCCGCCAGCAGCAACAGCACTGGAGGCGATTTCGACACGCAATACAAAGTCAGCAGCAACAACTAACACATCAAACACAATAAAAACACGCGCGCTGTGGCGATGGACGTGGCCAAAAGTCTCTCTCTCAGCTCACTCACCAGGATCGCTGTGATCCCAGCTGCCCGGGGTCGTGACCTGCTCGTCGCTGCCCTCTGATTCGTCGGATTCGGAGCCGACGCGGCGATCGGGTCCTCCGCTCCACTCGGAGAAACCTGCCGGGTTCACAAAGTCGCCGCTGTTACTGGTCGCGAGCGGGAACTCAACTCGGGTCCCCGGTTCTTTGAGGTGCAGTGCGCTAACCACTACGCCACGGTTCCTCGTGCACACTCACGCGCACAAAGACAAAGATCCCCCGTGTAGCTCTTGGGGCAAGTGGCTGCTAGCGAGTGGCAGCCACCGATGAAGGCCGGCACGGCGCACGACGGGGCGGTTGGACAGCGCCACGCCCCGGCCGTCTTTGTCTCCCCAGTGGGGATGTTTACACTCTGCACCGGTTATTGATTTAAGGTCGAGTCGACCTAAGGGAAGCCCGGGACAACACGCACTCACTCGTGCACGCTGTAGGCGGGGAACGAGTGGACCAATTTGAGTCCAGAAACTAGCCCCGACTTTAGTCAGTCCACTGCTGGATGATGGCCTCCCTGAGCCGTGCGGGTCATGCACACTACACGTGCCCAATGATTGCTCAACACGCTGTCCCATCTAACCCGGCTACCCTACCTAACCCGGCTACCCTACCTAACCCGGCTACCCTACCTAACCCGGCTTTCCTACCTAACCCGGCTACCCTACCTAACCCGGCTACCCTACCTAACCCGGCTACCCTACCTAACCCGGCTACCCTACCTAACCCGGCTACCCTACCTAACCCGGCTACCCTACCTAACCCGGCTACCCTACCTAACCCGGCTACCCTACCTAACCCGGCTACCCTACATAACCCGGCTACCCTACCTAACCCGGCTACCCTACCTAACCCGGCTACCCTACCTAACCCGCTACCCTACCTAACCCGGCTACCCTACCTAACCCGGCTACCCTACCTAACCCGGCTACCCTACCTAACCCGGCTACCCTACCTAACCCGGCTACCCTACCTAACCCGGCTACCCTACCTAACCCGGCTACCCTACCTAACCCGGCTACCCTACCTAACCCGGCTACCCTACCTAACCCGGCTACCCTACCTAACCCGGCTACCCTACCTAACCCGGCTACCCTACCTAACCCGGCTACCCTACCTAACCCGGCTACCCTACCTAACCTGGCTACCCTACATACCCGGCTACCCTACCTAACCCGGCTACCCTACCTAACCCGGCTACCCTACCTAACCCGGCTACCCTACCTAACCCGGCTACCCTACCTAACCCGGCTACCCTACCTAACCCGGCTACCCTACCTAACCCGGCTACCCTACCTAACCCGGCTTCCTACGGCTCCTACTAACCCGGCTACCCTACCTAACCCGGCTACCCTACCTAACCCGGCTACCCTACCTAACCGGTACCCTACCTAACCCGGCTACCCTACCTAACCCGGCTACCCTACCAACCCGGCACCTACCTAACCCGCTACCCTACCTAACCCGGCTACCCTACTAACCCGGCTACCCTACCTAACCCGGCTACCCTACCTACCCCGGCTACCCTACTAACCCGGTCTACCCTACCTAACCCGGCTACCCTACCTAACCCGGCTACCCTACTAACCCGGCTACCCTACCTAACCCGGCTACCCTACATAACCCGGCTACCCTACCTAACCCGGCTACCCCTACCTAACCCGGCTACCCTACCTAACCCGGCTACCCTACCTAACCCGGCTACCCTACCTAACCCGGCTACCCTACCTAACCCGGCTCTACCCTACCTAACCCGGCTACCCTACCTAACCCGGCTACCCTACCAACCCGGCTACCCTACCTAACCCGGCTACCCTACCATAACCCGGCTACCCTACCTAACCCGGCTACCCTACCTAACCCGGCTACCCTACCTAACCCGGCTACCCTACCTAACCCGGCTACCCTACCTAACCCGGCTACCCTACCTAACCCGGCTACACTACGAACCCGGTACCCTACATAACCGGCTACCCTACATAACCCGGCTACCCTACATAACCCGGCTACCCTACCTAACCCGGCTACCCTACCTAACCCGGCTACCCTACCTAACGCAGCTATTCTACATAACCCAGCTCTCTCAGCTGTCCCAGCTAAAGCCACAACCTCTGCTGCATTCCCCGAGCGTGCACAGCGGAGCCCCCTCAAACGTAGTGACACGGCGCGGGGGGCGTTGGTAGGCGGGGGGTGGGGGGGGGGGCGAGGGGGTTAGGGGGGGGGGAGCCCCCACCGGAGCTCGGCCTCCTCCGGCTGCTCCGCCTCTCGGCTCCGCCCGGCAACCGCGGCGGGGCCTGCGTGACGCGCCCAGGCCTCTCCTCGCCTAGTTGCTCGAACATGGCTTCCTCTCGCCGTCTTCGTTGGCGAGTGGGGCAGGGGGCAGGGGGCAGAGACAGGGGAGGAGAGGTGGGGGGGGGGGGGGTTACAGACGATTGACAAAACGCTTTCTCAACAACAAAGACCCTGGACCTCACGGGAAAGACGTCAGAATCCGGGCTCACGGGGCCAAGCAGGGCCAGGGGCGGGGGCTAACGACGTGTTTGCCACGCGCGCGTGACGTCAGCTGGCACGGCTCAGCTCCTGCAGTGGAAAAACAAACAAACTGGCGCCACCCTGAGGTCAGGGTAAGGGGGGGGGAGCCCTTACCGATCCAGCGCCTGTGCCGGCCCACCGAGTCCCATCTCCCCGAGTCGGTCCCCCAGACTCTTGAGCTGCAGGTAGAGGCTGGCGTCACGACGGCGCAGTGAGCGCTGCCGGGCAGAGACGGTGGGGAGGGTGGGGAGGAGATGGTGGGGAGGAGACGGTGGGGGGGAGGAGGTGGGGAGGAGACGGTGGGGGGGAGACGGTGGGGGGGAGACGGAGTAGACGGTGGGGAGGGTGGGGAGGGTGGGGAGGAGACGGTGGGGAGACAGTAGGGAGGGGACGGTGGGGGGGAGACATTAAGCGGTGACCACACCTTGAGCGATCAGCCGCTCACCCTCACCGCCGTCGACGTCGTGCAACTCAAATCGCCGCGACGCGACTGCTCTGTCCACATCTGGGCGGGCGGTTGCGCAGCCAAAAAGCGCTCCCAGAACGCCCGCCCTGAGGGCACGGGGCCTTGCCTGAGGGCACGGGTCTTGCCCTGAGGGCACGGGGTCTTGCCCTGAGGGCACGGGGCCTTGCCCTGAGGGCACGGGTCTTGCCCTGAGGGCACGGGGTCTTGCCCTGAGGGCACGGGGCCTGCCCTGAGGGCACGGGTCTTGCCCTGAGGGCACGGGGTCTTGCCCTGAGGGCACGGGGCCTTGCCCTGAGGGCACGGGTCTTGCCCTGAGGGCACGGGGCCTGCCCTGAGGGCACGGAGCCTGCCCTGAGGGCACGGGGCCTGCCCTGAGGGCACGGGTCTTGCCCTGAGGGCACGGGTCTTGCCCTGAGGGCACAGGGTCTTGCCCTGAGGGCACGGGGCTGCTGCCACCGCCTAACGGAGCCCTGGACGAACGCATCTCGGATAACGGAACGGCGACGGTGCTCGACTGAGGGTCATCTCAGATGCAAACGCCGAATGCGTCGATCAATTCATGAATTGATGAAATGCGGAGGGCGAGGAGGTGCAGGTTAACGTTACACCGTGAAGAGTGGAGGGGCTGGCGGGCGGGTGGTCGTGGAGAGAGGGGTCACAGCAGGCCGTGTTGGAGCTGCCCCCATGGCCTGCCCCCCCCCCCCTCGTCACACACGTGTCAGCTCGGGGTATGGATCGTTCATCAATCGGCCATCAGGGACCACGCGAATTCGTGTGGTTCCTGGTGGTGGTGGAGTGGTGGTGGGGTGGTGGTGGTGGTGGTGGGGGGTGGTGGTGATGGTGGTGGTGGTGGGGGGGGTGGTGGTGGTGGTGAGTGAGTGGTGGTGGTGGGGGGTGGTGGTGGTGGTGGTGGGGTGGTGGTGGGAAGTGATGGTGGTGGTGGTGGGGGGGTGGTGGTGGTGGTGTGGGGGTGTGGTGGTGGTGGTGGGGGGGTGGTGGTGGTGGTGGGGGTGGTGGTGGTGGGGGTGGTGGTGGTGGTGGGGGGGTGGTGGTGTGGGGGGTGGTGGGGGGTGGTGGGGTGGTGGTGGTGGGGTGGTGGTGGTGGTGGTGGTGGGGGTGGTGGTGGTGGGGTGGTGGTGGGGGGTGGTGGTGAGGGGTGGTGATGGTGGTGGGGTGGTGGTGGTGAGTGGTGGTGGTGAGTGAGTGGTGGTGGTGGGGGGTGGTGGGTGGTGGTGGTGGTGGTGGTGGTGATGATCTGAGTGGGTGGGGGTGGTGGTGTCGAGGCTGTGTGCTGCAGGAAGTGAGTTCTGTGTTGAATTATCGCAGCACGCCGCTGTGGTGGCGGCTCTGGGAGCTGCAAACTCGCGGATTCCACGCAGGGCAAAACTCCGAATCACTCCACATCATCTATGTATCACACATATATACACGATGAGAAGGGTGAGGTTTGTTCTTTTACACTACAAGAGGTCCCGCTACATTTGGCTGTTTGATGAAAAACGGTTCACGTCGCTTGCTTCGATTCGTTGTTGGGACGGGGGGGGGGGGAAGGAACCGAACCACGTGTCGGGATTGGAACCCAGGGAGCTCGAGGAGCGAGTGTTGCCACTGCGCCACCACCGCCACCACCGCCGCCACCACCACCACCGCCGCCCCCACCGCCGCCACTGCCACCACTACCACCACCGCCACCACCACCAACTCCACCACCGCCACCACCGCCACCACTACCGCCTCCACCACCAACTCCACCACCACCGCCACCACCGCCACCACTACCACCACCGCCGCCACCACCACCGCCGCCACCACCGCCGCCACTGCCACCACTACCACCACCGCCACCACCACCACCACCAACTCCACCACCGCCACCACCGCCACCGCCGCCGGCTGGCGTTGGAAAGGGGATCCGAGTTTTATTTTTACCGCGGGATAATTCGAGCCGCGGGGCAGCTGCCAGACACCATCACCAGCTCCCCCCGCCCCCCATCGCCTCGCGTCCCACCAACCCCTAGCTCCACCACCTTCCTCACCACCACCGCCCCTTCTACTGGGACAACCGCGACACTGCTGGACATTCCGTGCACAAAGAGCTTTACAGCTCATCGGATTCCTCTCCCCTCCCCCGCCGCCGTTCGCCCTGGGCCCCGTAACGTCACACAGCTCAAGGGCGGCGTGCCGACCCCTCCTCGTCTCGTGCACCTCCTCCGAGGGTGCCGTTACCGTGGTGGCCTCTTTTTGGGACGGGGTCAGAGGTCGTTGCGCCCAGAGGCCGCGACTGGAAAACCGAAAACTCATCACGAGGTGTCCCCGGGATGGAGCCGAGGGCTTTCAGAGACGTTCCAGACGGCAAACCGCTCAGAGCCTGGGCTCGAAACCGGGTGTGGGCCACTGCCTGCGATTGAACCGGGTCGGTCGAGGTCGAGTGAGCTGATGGTGGTCTCAGCCTGCTTGCTGGTAGCGACTCACGTAGAGACTCAGACTCACGTAGAGACCCATAGACTCACGTAGAGAGCCATAGACTCACGTAGAGACCCATAGACTCAAGTAGAGACCCATAGACTCACGTAGAGACTCAGACTCACGTAGAGACCCATAGACTCATGTAGATACCCATAGACTCATGTAGAGACCCATAGACTCATGTAGAGACCCATAGACTCACGTAGAGAGTCAGACTCACGTAGAGAGCCATAGACTCACGTAGCGAGCCGTAGACTCACGTAGAGACCCATAGACTTGCATAGATACCCATAGACTCATGTAGAGACCCATAGACTCACGTAGAGAGCCATAGACTCATGTAGAGACCCATATACTCACGTAGAGACCCATAGACTCACGTAGAGAGCCATAGACTCATGTAGAGACCCATAGACTCACGTAGAGAGCCATAGACTCATGTAGAGACCCATAGACTCGCATAGAGACCCGTAGACTCATATAGAGACTCATACGTACATATAGACCCATAAACTCACATAAAGACCCATAGACTCACGTAGAGACTCATCGACTCATGTAGAGACCCATAGACTCACATAGAGACCCATAGACTTACATAGAGACCAATAGACTCATGTAGAGACCCATAGATTTACATAGAGACCCATAGACTCACGTAGAGACCCATAGACTCGCGTAGAGACCCATCGACTCACATAGAGACCCATAGACTCACGTAGAGACCCATAGACTCATGTAGAGACCCATAGACTCACATAGAGACGCATACTTACATATAGACCCATAGACTCACCCAGAGATCCATAGACTCACACATAGACCCAAAGACTTATAAAGAGACCCATAGACTCACATAGAGATGCATAGACTAACACTGCCCATAGACTAGCACTGCCCATAGACTAACACTGCCCATAGACTAACACTGCCCATAGACTAACACTGCCCATAGACTCAACACTGCACCTCCGATTGGCTACGTACGGTGCGAAGAAGGTCAACAACATACACAAACAAAACAAAGATCCCCCATACAGCCTCAACAGACTGTCGGGGCAAGTGCTGTTAGCGAGCAGCACCTCTCAAGGCCGGCACGGCACACGAGGGGGTGGGTGGCCAGCACCACGCCCGGCCGCCTTTGTCTCCCTATAGTGGCGATATTTTCGCATCGCACCAGGTACTCGTTTGAGGCTGAGTCGACCTAGGGGACCGGTACCCCCAACTGTGCCAGGCTAGGTGCAGGAGGTAACGGGACATATCCAGCAGGTGGCTGATGCACCACCTGTGCCCCCTACTGTGCCAACTTGCTGTGCTTTAGCCACCCGGCGCCCCGCTCGTTGTTGTGAGCGTCGCTCCTCCGCCCTCCGTTGTTGTTGGAGGGCGACTGCCTCCAACTGCCCAGTAGCAGCGTCCTTCACGAGCCTCCTCCACTGAGGCCGATCTTGACACCGCTGGTACCGCTGGTACCAGTCATCGGCAAGTCCACTCAGCTCCACGTCCTCCTGTACCACATCACTCCATCTCTTCTCTAGCCCGTGCCGTGCCCGTCTAGCCCCCTCGATCCGGCCGAACAGAAGCTGTTTAGGCATGCGGTGGCTGGGCATGCGGGCTACATGACCCAGCCAACGCAGTCTTGCCTGCCGGAGGAGCTCACCGATGGGACTTTGCCCAGATCTTTCAAGGATCTGTGAGCTCCTCACACAATCCAGCCTGCTGGTTAAACCCAGGAAGGATCGTAGGCAGGGCCAGCATAAATGTTTCTAACCGGCGAAGATGCTTCATTAGGGGGGTGGGTCAACGTTTCGCAAGCGTAGAGAAGGGATGGCATTGACCGTGGCCGAGAAGACCCGAAGCTTCGTGCGGACCGACAGACCAGGTAGCTTCCACACAGCGTTACGCAACCGATGAAAATATAATGCACACGCACGTACACAAACACACGTGTGCGTGTGTGTACGTGTGCGTGTGTGTACGTGTGTGTGTGCGTGTACGTGTGTGTGTACGTGTGTGTGTACATGTGTGTGTGTGTACGTGTGTGTGTGTACGTGTGTGTGTGTACGTGTGTGTGTACGTGTGAGTGTATACATGTGTACGTGTGTGTGTAAGTGTGTGTGTACGTGTGTGTGCACGTGTGTGTGTGTGTACGTGTGTGTGTACGTGTGTGTACGTGTGTGTATATGTGTGTATGTGTGTGTACGTGTGTGTGTACGTGTATGTGTGTGTACGTGTGTGTGTACGTGTGTGTGTGTGTAAGTATGTGTGTGTACGTGTGTGTGTGTACGTGTGTGTGTACGTGTGTGTGTGTATGTATGTGTGTGTACGTGTGTGTGTACGTGTGTGTGTACGTGTGTGTATGTGTGTGTGTGTATGTGTGTGTAAGTGTGTGTCTGTGTACGTGTGTATGTGTGTGTGTATGTGTGTGTACGTGTGTGTGTATGTGTGTGTATGTGTGTGTATATGTGTGTGTATGTGTGTGTCTGTGTGTATGTGTCTGTGTGTATGTGTGTGTATGTGTGTGTATGTGTGTGTATGTGTGTGTATATGTGTGTGTACGTGTGTGTGTGTATGTGTGTGTCTGTGTGTGTACGTGTGTGTCTGTGTGTATGTGTGTGTAAGTATGTGTGTGTATGTGTGTATGTGTGTGTGTACGTGTGTGTGTGTATGTGTGTGTATGTGTGTGTGTGTATGTGTGTGTGTATGTGTGTGTGTATGTGTGTGTATGTGTGTGTGTGTATGTGTGTATGTGTGTGTCTGTGTGTGTACGTGTGTGTATGTGTAAGTGTGTGTGTGTATGTGTCTGTGTGTATGTGTGTGTAAGTATGCCTGTGTGTGTCTCTCACCAGCTGATCCCGCAGCAGCTCGAGCGCCTCTCCCAGCGGTCGCTCCGTGTCGCCGGGACCCCCCCGGGACCCCCCCGGGCTCGACCCCGGGCTCGACCCCGACGTTTCGGGCTCGGGGCCCCGCGCAGCCGTCAACTCGCAGTGGACGAGGCGGTCCTGGCGCTCGCGCAGGACGCGCAGCTCACACAGAGCCGCCACGGTCGCCTCCAGCCGCTCCGACATCCTCACTCGCTCTCGTCTCAACATCGCCACGACCACGGGGGTGGTGGTGGTGGTGGGGGGTGGTGGTGGTGGTGGTGGGGGGGTGGTGGTGGTGGGGTGGTGGTGGTGATGGAGTGGTGGTGGTGATGGGGTGGTGGTGCTCGTTGTTGTGATGGTGATGATGTTGGAGGGGTGATGGCGGTGATGACACTGGAGGTGTAGGAAGTGCTGTTGATGATGGTGGTACTGATGGTGATGCCGGTTGTGATGGTGATGCTTGAAGTGATTGAGATGATGATGGTGGTGGTGGTGGTTCTGCTGCTGGTGGTGTTGGCGATGTTGCCAGCAAGCGACGGTGTTGACTTGTCGTTGCTTGCTGTAGTTGATGCGACTTCTGCGGCTACTGTTGACGACGCTGTTGCTTCTGCGATGTTGCTCTCACTCCTAATGATGCTGCTGCTGCTGCTTCTGCGATGTTGCTGCAATCGTTGTTGGTGCTCATTTGACAGATAATGATTCTTGCCCCTGCTCTTGCTGTTGCTGTTGCAGCTGCTGTTGCTGCTGCGAACGCGGCTGCTGTTGCAGATACAAATGTTGATGCCGCTTATGAGATCGCTGGTGCTGCTGCTGGCTTGCTGTCACTGATGACGGCGCTGCTGATGATGATGATGAGTGTTGTTGGTGGTGGTGGTGGTGAGGGTTTCTCGCAGACTGCATGGGCGATTATAAAAGAAACCACAACGCATGCGGCCCCAGTCTCCCCCTCTCTCTCTCTCTCCCTCTGTCTCTCCCTGTACCCCCCCACCTCCTATCTCCCCCCCTCTCTCTCCCTGTGCTCCCCCCCCTTCCTCTCTCTCTGCCCCCCCCCTCCTATCTCCATCCCCCTCTCTCTCCCTGTGCGCCCTCTCCCCCCTCTCTCCCTCCCCCTGTCTCTCCCTGTGCCCCCCCCCCCTTCCTCTCTCTCTGCCCCCCCCCGTGTCTCGTCCTTCTCTTCAATATGCGGAGCGTGGCGGCGCGGAGCCGCCTACAGACGCACGTGGAGACGGGGGGAGTGTGTGAGTGTGTACGTGTGTGTGTGTGTCGGGGTGTGTGTGTGTGTGTAGGGGAGTGTGTGTGGGAGTGTGTGTGTGTGTGTCAGAGTGTGTATGTGTGTAGGGGTGTGTGTGTAGGGGTGTGTGTGTGTAGGGGAGTGTGTGTAGGGGTGTGTGTGTAGGGGAGTGTGTGTAGGGGAGGGTGTGTAGGGGAGGGTGTGTGTGTGTAGGGGTGTGTGTGTGTAGGGGTGTGTGTGTGTGTAGGGGAGTGTGTGTGTGTAGGGGAGTGTGTGTGTAGGGGAGTGTGTGTGTGTAGGGGAGTGTGTGTGTGTGTAGGGGAGTGTGTGTGTGTAGGGGAGTGTGTGTGTGTAGGGGAGTGTGTGTGTAGGGGAGTGTGTGTGTGTAGGGGAGTGTGTGTGTGTAGGGGAGTGTGTGTGTGTGTGTAGGGGAGTGTGTGTGTAGGAGAGTGTGTGTAGGGGAGTGTGTGTGTAGGGGAGTGTGTGTGTAGGGGAGTGTGTGTGTGTGTAGGGGTGTGTGTAGGGGAAGGTGCTCGCTAACAGCACTTGCCCCTACAGTCTGTTAAGGCTATTCGGGGGATCTTTGTCTTTGTGTAGGGGAGTGTGTGTAGGGGAGAGTGTGTGTAGGGGAGTGTGTGTGTGTGTAGGGGAGTGTGTGTGTAGGGGAGTGTGTGTGTGTGTAGGGGTGTGTGTAGGGGAGTGTGTGTAGGGGAGAGTGTGTGTAGGGGAGTGTGTGTGTGTGTAGGGGAGTGTGTGTAGGGGTGTGTGTGTAGGGGAGTGTGTGTAGGGGAGTGTGTGTGTGTGTGTAGGGGAGTGTGTGTAGGGGAGTGTGTGTGTGTGTAGGGGAGTGTGTATGTAGGAGTGTGTGAGTGTATAGGGGTTTGTGTGTAGGGGTGTGTGTGTGTGTGTAGGGGATTGTGTGTGTAGGGGTTGTGTGTGTAGGGGATTGTGTGTAGGGGATTGTGTGTGTAGGGGAGTGTGTGTGTGTGTGTGTAGGGGAGTGTGTGTAGGGGAGTGTGTGAGTGTGTGGGGGAGTGTGTGTGTGTAGGGGAGTGTGTGTGTGTAGGAGTGTGAGTGTGTCGGTGTGTGTGTGTGTGTAGGGGAGTGTGTGTAGGGGTGTGAATGTGTGTGGGGGAGTGTGTGTGTAGGGGAGTGTGTGTGTGTAGGGGAGTGTGTGTAGGGGAGTGTGTGTGTGTAGGGGAGTGTGTGGGGGAGTGTGTGTAGGGGAGTGTGTGTAGGGGAGTGTGTGTGTGTAGGGGAGTGTGTGTGTGTGTAGGGGAGTGTGTGTAGGGGAGTGTGTGTGTGTAGGGGAGTGTGTGTGTGTGTAGGGGAGTGTGTGTAGGGGAGTGTGTGTGTGTAGGGGTGTATGTGTGTGTGTAGGGTAGTGTGTGTAGGGGAGTGTGTGTGTGTAGGGGAGTGTGTGTAGGGGAGTGTGTGTGTGTAGGGGAGTGTGTGTGTGTGTGTAGGGGAGTGTGTGTAGGGGAGTGTGTGGGGGGGGGGTGTATGGGGAGCGGTAGTGCAGCGGTTATCGCGCTGCGCTATAAACCTGGCGACCCTGGTTCGATTCCCGCTCACGGCCAACACAGGTGACGATTATCTGAACCGGCCGTGAGCCTCCTCTAGGTCGACTCAGCCTCAAATGAGCACCTGGTGCGATCTGCAGCAAACATCGTCGCTGGGAAGACAAAGGCGGCCGGGCGTGGTGCTGGCCACCCACCCTCTCGTGTGCCGTGCCGGCCTTCACAGGTGCTACTCGCTGACAGCCACATGCCCCAACAGTCTGTCACAGGCTACACGGGGGATCTTTGTCTTTGTGTCTCTCTGTGTGTGGGGCGCAGGGCTGAATATTAAATGCGAGTGCACGTGGCTTCTGTTTGTTTTCATGAGTGCGCGACACGCGCGCGGAATATTACAGAGAACTCCACCACGGATGCCACCACCACTACGGTCATAACCACCAAAATACCACCACAATGCATATTGAAACCGCTGCTATAACCACGAACGCCACCACCACTACCGTAACTAGCATAACCATGACTAATACTCGATATATCTTGTTGTAACTTGCTAACCCGCCCCATCCTGGACATCTCTGTTGACAAAGAGCTTCATAGCTCATCGGATTCCTTCTCCTCCTGCAGCAGAAGCCAAAATCAAGATTCCGATAACCATTACCAACACCACAACTGCCACTACCGCTAAAATGTTAAGATATAATACCTCAATACTACTACATTGTGGGCGCCACGGTGGCTAGATGTTAACTACCTCGCCTGGTGTGCAGGAGGTCGTGGGTTCGATTCAGCGCCTGACGCCTGCTGCTGTATATTTGGAGTTTGCGTGTCTCTCTCTCATCATCATCACGGTGGCTATGAGATGTTAACTACCTCACCTGGTATGCAGGAGGTCGTGGGTACGATCCCGACCCTGACGATGCCTGCTACTGCTGTATATTTGGAGTTTGCGTGTCTCTCATCATCATCACGGTGGCTATGAGATGTTAACTACCTCACCTGGTATGCAGGAGGTCGTGGGTACGATCCCGACCCTGACGATGCCTGCTACTGCTGTATATTTGGAGTTTGTGTGTCTCTCTCGCTCCCTGTGGTTGTGGATTTTTCTCCAGGTCTCTCTCTCCCTCCACATTTAGAATCAAAGGTCGACTATTATATATTTATTTTGAAAGCCGGATACTTGTTACTGACGAATGCATTGGGCGTTGTATGATGATAACACTTTTAATGTGAACGGCACCAGACATTCCTCAGGATAATCTCAAATACACTCTGCTCGTCATACTACAGTACGTGTAGTGACACAGCGCTGTTGTACAGCAGCTGCAACTGCAGGTGGACACTGGGTGCCGGCAGGGCGGAGGAACTGGGGCAAGGGCAGAGGTCGCAAACGGGTTTTGATTCCTTACCCGTACCTGTACTCGGCCGCACCAGGGTCACAAATGGGTACCCATACCCGGCTGGGTACGGGTAGCCGTTCCCTACCCGTACCCTACCCGAAATGAGTGACAAACAGTTACTCACCAGTGACTCACGGCCTACCCGTACCCGGCCGCACCAGGGTCGCAAACGGCTACCCGTACCTGGCCGGGTACGGGTAGCCGGGTATCGGGTAGGGTACGGGTATCGGGTACCCGGTTGCGACCTCTGGGCAAGGGTCACAGTAGACCTCGTGGGGAGGCCCCTGGATCACCCTCTGGAGGGTTCGGGAGGCGTGACCAGGGGCGGAGCCAAGCCGCGCCGAGGGGAATAAAAGCAACGGAGAGCGGGGAGCTCTGGGCTGCCGGTTCTGGGAGTGGACTCGTCGTCTTCGCCGCCTTCGCCCGATCATCGCGCGGCCGGACAGCGCTTGACTGTCCCGGTCGACGCCGTCGGTGCAACGCGGACGGGGTCGTGTCTGGGCCGTGCGGCAGCGTGGTCGCGAGAGAGGGGGCCGGAGTCGGTGGCGTGGACTCAACAACAATGACGGTGCCTCCCGCGACTGACAACCTCGTCTCGGACTGAGTGTGCGCGCGACACACGCCACCCACACACACACACAAGCCTCGAGGAGAAGGAAGAAGAGACCTACGACACCGCACATGCACTGTGACGTTTAGCACAGGCACCGTGTACATGTCACGGTACTTGATTTGTAAATGTTGTAGTGGGTTTACTCTCCAACACACAATCGGTGTGTGCTGTACTCGTCACGAATTGGCACATTTTGTTATTACACGCTTCTATGTAACTCACTCGGTCTTGTTGTCACATCCTCAAATCTTGTAACTCAATTTTAACCCACTTCCCAATGTGCTATCGACTGCAAACTTGGTATACTTATGTCATACTGATGACAATACTATATTATATCATTTAAAAAATAAATAAAAAATTTCAAACAATCTTTTTTATATGTTATGTTTCGGCTTCGGTCTAATTGTCCACGCTCAACTGACGTTGGCTGTAAATCACCACGGCAACCTTACGTTGTGGCAAGCCTCGGGGCCACTTCCTGGAGTCGTGGAGTTCTGCCATTACTCGTACGGTGCATTTAATTAAAGCGTGTTTAAAAAAAAAGTATTTTTAAATATTACTTCTTTACGTGACACCTCACTAATTGGTTAATACCTCAGATGGCTTTGCCTTGGTAGGATGGGAATGGTTCAGTTGAGTCCGCACGTGTTTGGGTGATCTGTTTACCTTTCTCGTTACCTTGTACTGCTGTCGTGTTTTGCTGGCTGGAGGGCTGGCTGGCATGCAGACACGTGCGCGGTGATGACGTCACCCGCACCCCCCCCTCCCCCCACAGCATTGAGCCGGGTTCGTGCGTCACGCTGACGTCACATAGGCCCTCCAGCCCGGCCATGTTACTCCGCGCAAATCAAAAGTTTCGCTGGCTGGACGGACTGACGCATTGACGGCCACGTCCGAAAAGCACGGCGCAGGCGGCGACTTGGTAATAAAACATTTTTTTTTTAAACAAGCAAACCACAAAACCAACACTTTATTTTAAAAAAAAAAACGAATTCGGTAACAAAACGGACATTTACCAACATGATCACCGGGCAAGATGGCGGAAGGGGCCACCGCCCATGACACCCCGAAATACTGCGTCGCGAATAACGACGACGACACGCGACACGTGACGACTACGACGACGACGACGTCACCGGCACAGCCAATGACATCCAAGTTCCACACCCGAGCCGGAGAGCGCTCGCCCGACACTTGGGGTCGCGCTGCGTTGCGTGCAACTCGGCGCACCCCACCCAGCGCAACTTGTTGTTCATCCGCACCTTGAACTGCGTGTCCCACGGCTGCCGCCTGCGACTCGGTTGCTACTGCGCGCAACCGGTTGCAACCTGGTTGCGTGCAACTGATTAGCTCGCGCAACCGCTTGCAATCAACCTGGTTACAATCAAGCGGTTGCATGTGGTTGCGCAATCGGTTGACTGCAGTGGCAAATCGGTTGCACGCAATTTGGTTGGCACGCAACCGAATCGCTTACACGCCGACGTCTCTGCAAGAGGTTGCGAGCAGCTTCTCGTAGCGAGCTACATTTCAAGCGTCGATCGACGCAGCGACGGACTGTCAGGCCACGCGCCACGCACGCGACAAGCAACGGGCCGTTACGATCGTCTCAACGAATTCGGTTCACTTCCCAACATCCTCGCAAAGCGCTCCGGGCGCGCCGGGGGGGGGGGGGGGGTGGCGGGCGACGATTGCGAGCCGCGAGACTTCGAGAGCGCCGTGCGGTCGCGCAACCGAGCGCTCAGGTGCGTTGGGGGGGGCGGCCCGGCTCGACAGGAAGTCACGACCCACAAGCCCCACCGCGGCTTGTTGACCGACGCCTCGTACTCCGCGCGTGTCTCGGGGTTGTCCAACACAACCCCCGGTTCTCCTGGGACGCCGCTTGTTGCTCTGACGACGCGAATTCGGGGCAACGCGGTGAGGAACGTAATTCGGGAACGCGTTTTTTTGTTTGTTACAACGCCGATGCGGATCGGGTACAATGCGATCGCACGGGGCGGGATGCTGCTGAATGACTTCCAGACGCTACCCCCACGCGCCTCAATCTTTGTCCGGCCTGCGTACGCATCTCACGCGTTATCGCGGACTGCGCTTTACCCGAATCCATACATTGTGATAACGAGATTTTCCCATAACGCGATGTTCCTCAGGAACGCAACTACACTACCGTGTTATAGAACACGCCGTGCCACAAAAACCGGTCCAAGTTTCATTCACGTGATAAGTGAATCACTAAGACCACTCGCGGCACGGCGATAGCGCCCCCCAGCGCTACTGCTGCGGGGTGACTGCCGCACATTTTTCACGAGGCCGAGGGTCACCGCACGCGGCTGCGCTGCATCTGCGGCCGTCTGGAACGCTCTCCCCCTTACCGATATGAGGAAGGCACTGGGAGCTGTGGCACTTTAAAATGATCATCATCATCGAGATTGACAAACTCATTTCTTTAGGACAGATTTTTGTGTCTAGTTTGTTGTCTTTCACCTCCGATGAGCCACGGTTGGCTACGTACGGTGCGAAAGAAGTTCAACATACGCGCATGTGGGTCTGGGTCTCGATGGCTCTCTGTGGGTCTCTGTGGTTCTATACGAGTCTCTGAAACTCCGTGGGTCTCTCGATGGGCCTCAGAGTCCTTCCGATAAAACGAGGAAGCCACTGACAGCCATGCACTTTTAATTTCATCACGATTGACAACCCATTCGTTAAGAACCGCTTTTTTCTGTTCAGTTTCTCCTCCTCACCCGCGCACCTGCGATGTAGCGCGGTCGGCTACGCACGGTGCCAAGGAAGATCAGCGCAACGCACAACACAAGCGGAACGGCGCCAGCGAGCGCTTTCGGGTTGCGTCGTCGTCATCGTCGTCGAATGTTCATTTCGTTACCACGCGGAGTTTCACGAGAATACAAATAAAAACAGCACAATCAGCATCGACTGTGGTTACTGCCCGGAGCCGGGGTCACGCCCAGCTCCGACTCTTTGGAATGATTGCTTTAAATACTGCATCACGCGCGGGCCGACAGACACACCCCCCGGCGCTAGGGGTTGGGAGTTCAGACCAGGGTTAGGGTTTAGGCACAGGGGGTTAGGGCTCAAGGGCCCAGGATGAGGGCTACGGGGTAGGGGTGAGTGTCGACAGTGGAGGCGAGCGGATCGTGGTGATGACGATGATGGAGGGTTTGGGTGAGGTATAGGGGCTTACGTTGATGTTAAGTCGAGGGGGAAGTTATAATGGTTAGGGTGAGTGTGTTAGGTGTAGGGTAAGGTAGAGGGTTAGTGTGTAGGTGTAGGATAAGGTAGAGGGTTAGTGTGTCGGTGTAGGGTAAGGTAGAGGGTTAGTGTGTAGGTGTAGGGTAAGGTAGAGGGTTAGTGTGTAGGTGTAGGGTTAGTGTGTTAGGTGTAGGATAAGGTAGAGGGTTAGTGTGTAGGTATAGGGTAAGGTAGAGGGTTAGTGTGTAGGTGTAGGGTAAGGTAGAGGGTTAGTGTGTAGGTGTAGGGTTAGTGTGTAGGTGTAGGGTAAGGTAGAGGGTTAGTGTGTAGGTGTAGGGTTAGTGTGTAGGGTTAGTGTGTTAGGTGTAGGGTAAGGTAGAGGGTTAGTGTGTAGGTGTAGGGTTGGTGTGTAGGTGTTGGGTTAGTGTGTAGGTGTAGGTAGAAGGGCCCAGTTTAGTGTCAAGTCCCTCTCTCTCAATCTCCCTCCCTCCCCCTCTCCGCACCACCCCGTGTCTCCCCCACCTCCTCCCCCCTCACCCCCCGCCCCCCCCCCGCCGGTCACGCGGCGGAGAGCGCCGCTGGCGCCACGCGGCGCAGCACGCGGTGCAGCGCGCCCAGCCGCTCCTGCAGGCGGTGCTCGCACAGCGCCGCCGCGCTGAGCCGCCCCTCGGCGTGGGCCACGAGTCGTGACAGCGCCGCGTTCTCCACGTAGAGCTCCCGCAGCGCCACGTCGGAGCGCGACGCGCGCACCGTCTGTGACGCGGGGGGGGGAGGGGGGGCGTGTGGTTAATGGTGTGAAGTTAGTGTTGCGTGGTTAGTGTTGTGTGGTTAGTGGTGTGTGGTTAGTGGTGTGTGGTTAGTGGTGTGTGGTTAGTGGTGTGTGGTTAGTGGTGTGTAGTTAGTGTTGTGTGGTTAGTGGTGTGTGGTTAGTGGTGTGTGGTTAGTGGTGTGTGGTTAGTGGTGTGTGGTTAGTGGTTTGTGGTTAGTGGTGTGTAGTTAGTGTTGTGTGGTTAGTGTTGCGTGGTTAGTGTTGTGTGGTTAGTGGTGTGTGGTTAGTGGTGTGTGGTTAGTGGTGTGTAGTTAGTGGTGTGTAGTTAGTGGTGTGTGGTTAGTGTTGAGTGGTTAGTGTTGTGTAGTTAGCTAGGGGTGTGTGCAGCGAGTGGTGAGGCCCACGTCTCACCTGCTCCTTGAGCTGCTGCACCTTCTCCTGCAGCATGGCGCGCACGTTCCTCAGGTTCACCTCCACTTCCTGCAGCTTCTGCTCCATCACACGCAGAGCCACAGTGTGCTCCTCCTACACAAACACAAGGACAACAACAACAACAACAAGCGCCATTCGCCACCAACTGGCGGCCACGTCACCATGGCGCCTGTGCCAGGCTAGGTGCACGTTGAGGCTACCACGTGAAGCGTCGGATGCCCGCCGGCAGGAGGTCACGGGGCAGACCCAGCAGGTGCCACGGGTCGACTGACTGAGATGACTGAGATGACTGAGATGACCGAGATGACTGGGCCGATGCACACAGGCACACAGACACACGCGCGTGCACATGCACGTACAAAGACAAAGATCCCCCATATAGCCTTAACAGACTGTAGGGGCAAGTGCTGTTAGCGAGCACCTATGAAGGCCGCAACGGCACACGAGGGGGTGGGTGGCCAGCACCACGCCCGACCGCCTTTGTCTCCCTAGTGGTGATGTTTACACACCACACCCACACACACGCGGACGCCCACACACACACACACCCACACACACACCCACACATACGCGGACGCCCACGCACACCCACACACACACGCGGACGCCCACGCACACCTGCTGCGTGGTGATGACTTTTTGGAACTCGGCCCTCAAGTCGCTATCCGCCGCCGCTGCTGCCGCGGCCGCCCTCTCCCTCGCCCCGTCGGCCCCCCCCCTGTCCCCCCCCCTCTCCCCTCCCCTGTCCCCGTGCAGCTCCCCCTGTGTGTCCGCTCGCACTCGCTGCAGCTCCCTCTGGTGCTGGGACTGGGCCAGGCAGAGCTCGGCGTTCAGCTCCAAGATCTGTAGCACAGCACACACACAGCACGCACACACATACAGCACACACACACAGCACGCACACACACAGCACACAGACAGCACACACACACAGCACAGACACACAGCAACACACACACACAGCACACACACACAGCAACACATACACACAGCACACACACACACAGCACACAGACAGCACACACAGCACAGACACACAACACACACAGCACACACAGCAACACACACACACACACATCACACACAGCACACACACACAGCAACACACACAGCACACACACACAGCAACACACACACACAGCACACACAGCACACACACACAGCAACACACACACACACAGCACACACAGCACACAACACACACAGCACACACACACAGCACACACACAGCACACACACAGCACACACACACAGTACACACACAGCACACACACAGCACACACACACAGCACACACACACAGCACATACACGGTACACACACAACACACACACACACAGCACACACACACACACAGGTAACTGAGTATGTACGCAACGACAAAGGATCCCCCGTGTAGCCTTCAGACCCAGCTAACCCAGCGAGTGACACGTCACACGGCGAGTGACACATCACCCAGCGAGTGACACGTCACCCAGCGAGTGACACGTCACCCAGCCAGCCCGGCGAGTGACACGTCACACCGCCCATGATACGTCACCCAGTGAGTGACGCGTCAACTGGCTAACCCAGCGAGTGACACGCCACGCAGCCAGCCCAGCGAGTGACACGCCACGCAGCCAGCCCAGCGAGTGACACGTCACCCAGCGAGTGACACGTCACCCAGCCAGCCCAGCGAGTGACACGTCACCCAGCGAGTGACACGCCACCCAGCCAGCCCAGCGAGTGACACGTCACACCGCCCATGATACGTCACCCAGCGAGTGACACGCCACCCAGCCAGCCCGGCGAGTGACACGTCACACCGCCCATGATACGTCACCCAGCGAGTGACACGCCACCCAGCCAGCCCGGCGAGTGACACGTCACACCGCCCATGATACGTCACCCAGTGAGTGACGCGTCACCCGGCTAACCCAGCGAGTGACACGTCACGCAGCCAGCCCAGCGAGTGACACGTCACCCAGCGAGTGACACGTCACCCAGCCAGCCCGGCGAGTGACACGTCACACCGCCCGTGATATGTCACCCAGCGAGTGACACGTCACGCAGCCAGCCCAGCGAGTGACACGCCACCCAGCCAGCCCAGCGAGTGACATGTCACCCAGCGAGTGACACGTCACCCAGCCAGCCCAGCGAGTGACACGCCACCCAGCGAATGACACGTCGCCCGGCTCACTGGGCCCTCACCTTGTCGCGTGCCTCCTGTGCGTCCTGCGTGAGGGCGTCCCTCTCGGCGCGCAGAATCTTCAGCTCCTGCTCCAGCCGCGGACACCGCTCCGCCTGCTCCTCGGCCGAGCGCAGACGCCGCCTGAGGGTCGCGACCTCGCCGCCCAGCGCCGCGGCCTCCTCGCGGAGGGCCGCGACCTCCGCCGTGAGGCCCTCCTTGTCCTGGGCCCCGCGGCGGAGCTCCGTTTGCAGGCGCGCCAGCTCCAGCTCGCGGCTACGGAGAGAGCCCTCTGCGGAGAGGGCCTGTGGAAGGGGGGGCGAAGGTCACAGAGGGGGTAGAACAACATGACCCCACTCATCGACTCGCACGGAGACCCACAGACTCGCAGAGACCCACAGACTCGCAGAGACCCACAGACTCACACGGAGACCCATAGACTCACACAGAGACCTACAGACTCACACAGAGACCCACATACTCACACAGAGACCCATAGACTCACACAGAGACCCACAGACTCGCACAGAGACCTACAGACTCACACAGAGACCCATAGACTTACACAGAGACCCACAGACTTACACAGAGACCTATAGACTCACACAGAGACCCACAGACTCACACAGAGACCCACAGACTCGCAGAGACCCACAGACTCGCAGAGACCCACAGACTCACACGGAGACCCATAGACTCACACAGAGACCTACAGACTCACACAGAGACCCACAGACTCACACAGAGACCCACAGACTCGCACAGAGACCCATAGACTCACACAGAGACCCACAGACTCACACAGAAACCCACAGACTCACACAGAGACCCACAGACTCGCACAGAGACCCACAGACTCGTGGAGGAAGCAGTGTATCACCTTGTGCTGCAGTGAGCCCAGGCGCGAGAGCACCGCTTGGTTTTGTTCCAGGAGGAGATTCCTCTCCTCATGCAGAGACGCCAGCTCCCTCTTCACAGCCTGCAGCCCGCTCGTCTGAAATCATCACCAGCAACATCATCATCAGCTTCATCATCATCGTCGTCGTCATCCTTAGCATCAGCGTCATCGTCATCATCGTCATCGTTAGCAACAGCATCATCAGCATCATTATCATCATCGTCGTCGTCATCGTTAGCAACAGCATCAGCATCATCATCATCGTCGTCATCGTTCAGAAACTCGTCACCGACGTTGGCCATGAGTGCGAATCGAACTCGGGTCGCCGGGATTGTCGCGCGATGCGCTAATCGCTGCGCCACCACTCCCCACACCCGCCCGCCCCCACACACGGACACACAGCCCCGTCACCACGCACCTCCGTGCGGAGCGCATGCCGCTCCGTCACCAGCTCCTCGTTCTCTTGCTTCAGCCTGTCCACCTCCGCCGTGAGGCCAGTCACCGCCTCTCCCCTCCCGTGGAGCTCCGCCTCCAGCCCAGCGACCTGCTGGGCCCTGTCACGGAGCTCCGCCTCCAGGCCGACAACATTCTGAGACTTTTCACGCAGCTCCGTCTCGAGCCCAACAATCTTCTGGGCCCTGTCGCGGAGCTCCACCTCCAAGCCACTGGCCTGTCGAGCCCCTTCACGGAGTTCCTCCTTCAGTCTGTCCAGGCACTGGGCTTCCTTACGGAGCTCCACCTCGAGCCTGCTAACCTGCTGGGCCTTCTCGTGGAGCTCCGCCTCCAGCCCAACGACCCTCTGGGCCCTTTCGCGGAGCTCCGACTCCAGCTCCGCAGCCTGCTTGGTCCTCTCGCGGAGCTCCGTCTCAAGCCTCTGTCTCTGCGTGCTTTCCTGCTGCACCTGCACGAGCGGACCGCGGTGACGACGGCACAAGCGCGAGGTGAGAATGACGAGGTGGGGAGGGGGGGGGGTGGAGGAGGTGAGGGTGAGGAGGTGAGGGTGACGAGGTGAGGATGAGGAGGTGAGGGTGAGGAGGGTGAGGAGGTGAGGCTGACGAGGTGAGGGTGAGGAGGTGAGGGTGAGGAGGTGAGGGTGACGAGGTGAGGGTGACAAGGTGAGGGTGAGGGTGACGAGGTGAGGGTGAGGAGGTGAGGGTGAGGAGGGTGAGGAGGTGAGGCTGACGAGGTGAGGGTGAGGAGGTGAGGGTGACAAGGTGAGGGTGAGGGTGACGAGGTGAGGAGGTGAGGGTGAGGAGGGTGAGGAGGTGAGGCTGACGAGGTGAGGGTGAGGAGGTGAGGGTGAGGAGGTGAGGGTGAGGAGGGTGAGGAGGTGAGGGTGATGAGGTGAGGGTGATGAGGTGAGGGTGAGGAGGGTGAGGAGGTGAGGCTGACGAGGTGAGGGTGAGGAGGTGAGGGTGAGGAGGTGAGGGTGACGAGGTGAGGGTGACAAGGTGAGGGTGAGGGTGACGAGGTGAGGGTGAGGAGGTGAGGGTGAGGAGGGTGAGGTGAGGCTGACGAGGTGAGGGTGAGGAGGTGAGGGTGAGGGTGACGAGGTGAGGAGGTGAGGGTGAGGAGGGTGAGGAGGTGAGGCTGACGAGGTGAGGGTGAGGAGGTGAGGGTGAGGAGGTGAGGGTGAGGAGGATGAGGAGGTGAGGGTGAGGAGGTGAGGGTGAGGAGGGTGAGGAGGTGAGGCTGACGAGGTGAGGGTGAGGAGGTGAGGGTGAGGAGGTGAGGGTGAGGAGGGTGAGGAGGTGAGGGTGAGGAGGTGAGGGTGAGGAGGGTGAGGAGGTGAGGGTGATGAGGTGAGGGTGACGAGGTGACGGTGACGAGGTGAGGGTGACAAGGTGAGGGTGACGAGGTGAGGATGAGGAGGTGAGGGTGAGGAGAGTGAGGAGGTGAGGCTGACGAGGTGAGGGTGAGGAGGTGAGGGTGAGGAGGTGAGGGTGACAAGGTGAGGGTGAGGAGGTGAGGGTGAGGAGGGTGACGAGGTGAGGGTGAGGAGGTGAGGGTGAGGAGGTGAGGGTGAGGAGGGTGACGAGGTGAGGGTGAGGAGGGTGACGAGGGTGACGAGGGTGACGAGGTGAGGGTGAGGAGGTGAGGGTGAGGAGGTGAGGGTGAGGAGGGTGACGAGGTGAGGGTGAGGAGGTGAGGGTGAGGAGGGTGACGAGGTGAGGGTGAGGAGGGTGACGAGGGTGACGAGGGTGACGAGGTGAGGGTGAGGAGGTGAGGGTGAGGAGGGTGACGAGGTGAGGGTGAGGAGGTGAGGGTGAGGAGGGTGACGAGGTGAGGGTGAGGAGGTGAGGGTGACGAGGGTGACGAGGTGAGGGGTCTCACCTGCGCCTGCAGTTCCTGCGCTGCCCCTGTCCGGGCCCGCAGCTCCGAGAGGTCAGAGGTCGCGGCCTCCAGCTGTGCCCTGTGACCAGAAACCAGCATCAGCGACCGCCCCCCTCGACCCTTTGACCCCTTGACCCCTTGACCTTCACAGCAAGGCAAAGGCGCAGCCCCTGCAACCGCTTGCTCAGGAGGGAGATCGCACCGAAAGTGGACTCATCTTCTACAGGTATCACGGCAGAGGTGGGAGTCCCCACACTTTTCCCCGGCCGTTTGAACCGGCGACCTCTGGACCAGGAGCCCACCACAGCAGCTCCCCCCTTGTCGCTTAAAGCTACAAAGGGACGGGCCACAAATACGCGTACGGCCCTTGTAGATGCAGACTATTTACGTGTGTGTGTACGCACCGGGGCTGTCTGACACAAGTTTACATCTCAACACCACCCATAGACTCAACACTGCCCATAGATTCAACACTGCCCATAGACTCAACACTGCCCATAGACTCAACACTACCCATAGACTCAACACTGCCCATAGACTCAACACTACCCATAGACTCAACACTGCCCATAGACTCAACACTACCCATAGACTCAACACTGCCCATAGACTCAACACTGCCCATAGACTCAACACTGCCCATAGACTCAACACTGCCCATAGACTCAACACTGCCCATAGACTCAACACTGCCCATAGACTCAACACTGCCCATAGACTCAACACTGCCCATAGACTCAACACTGCCCATAGACTCAACACTACCCATAGACTCAACACTGCCCATAGACTCAACACTGCCCATAGACTCAACACTGCCCATAGACTCAACACTGCCCATATACTCAACACTGCCCATAGACTCAACACTACCCATATACTCAACACTGCCCATAGACTCAACACTGCCCATAGACTCAACACTGCCCATAGACTCAACACTGCCCATAGACTCAACACTACCCATATACTCAACACTACCCATATACTCAACACTACCCATAGACTCAACACTGCCCATAGACTCAACACTACCCATATACTCAACACTACCCATATACTCAACACTGCCCATAGACTCAACACTGCCCATAGACTCAACACTACCCACAGACTCAACACTACCCATAGACTCAACACTGCCCATAGACTCAACACTACCCATAGACTCAACACTGCCCATAGACTCAACACTGCCCATAGACTCAACACTACCCATAGACTCAACACTACCCATAGACTCAACACTACCCATAGACTCAACACTACCCATAGACTCAACACTACCCATAGACTCAACACTGCCCATAGACTCAACACTACCCATAGACTCAACACTACCCATAGACTCAACACTGCCCATAGACTCAACACTGCCCATAGACTCAACACTGCCCATAGACTCAACACTACCCATAGACTCAACACTGCCCATAGACTCAACACTGCCCATAGACTCAACACTGCCCATAGACTCAACACTGCCCATAGACTCAACACTACCCATAGACTCAACACTGCCCATAGACTCAACACTGCCCATAGACTCAACACTGCCCATAGACTCAACACTGCCCATAGACTCAACACTACCCATAGAATCAACACTACCCATAGAATCAACACTACCCATAGACTCAACACTGCCCACAGACTCAACACTGCCCACAGACTCAACACTGCCCACAGACTCAACACTGCCCATAGAATCAACACTGCCCATAGACTCAACACTACCCATAGACTCAACACTACCCATAGACTCAACACTACCCATAGACTCAACACTGCCCATAGACTCAACACTGCCCACAGACTCAACACTACCCATAGACTCAACACTGTACCATAGACTCAACACTACCCATAGACTCAACACTACCCATAGACTCAACACTACCCATAGACTCAACACTACCCATAGACTCAACACTGCCCATAGACTCAACACTGTACCATAGACTCAACACTACCCACAGACTCAACACTACCCATAGACTCAACACTACCCATAGACTCAACACTGCCCATAGACTCAACACTGTACCATAGACTCAACACTACCCACAGACTCAACACTACCCATAGACTCAACACTACCCACAGACTCAACACTACCCATAGACTCAACACTACCCATAGACTCAACACTACCCACAGACTCAACACTGCCCATAGAATCAACACTGCCCATAGACTCAACACTACCCATAGACTCAACACTACCCATAGACTCAACACTGCCCACAGACTCAACACTACCCATAGACTCAACACTACCCACAGACTCAACACTGCCCACAGACTCAACACTGCCCACAGACTCAACACTGCCCACAGACTCAACACTGCCCATAGAATCAACACTGCCCATAGACTCAACACTACCCATAGAATCAACACTGCCCATAGACTCAACACTACCCATAGAATCAACACTGCCCATAGACTCAACACTGCCCATAGACTCAACACTACCCACAGACTCAACACTGCCCACAGACTCAACACTACCCACAGACTCAACACTGCCCACAGACTCAACACTATCCACTAACGTATAACGACGCAATGCCTGACACGGCTGTCTGCTGGCTTGACCACCGGATCGTGAGGCAGTAGTTGTTGCTGCTCTTGCATCTACATCAGCGGCCGTACGGAGGGAGAAGATTCGGTGGTAACGCAAAACCCTCCCCGCCTGCACGACGCCATCTACCAACCTCATCGTCTTGGTCTCCCCGCGGAGCTCCGCCTCCAGGCCGTCTCTGCGCGCCGCCTCCCGCTGCCAAGCGTCCCTGTGGCGGAGGTCCCCGTCGCGGAGGTCCGAGTCCCTCTGGCAGAGCTGCTCCTCTAGGTCGCTCAGCTCCAGCTTGAAGCTCTGCTCCACGCTGCGCCGCAGCTCCTCCGCGCCGCGCTGCACGCGCTCCAGCTCGCGCTCGTAGTAGTTGGTCTGCGGTCGTCATCGTCATCATCATCGTCGTCATCATCGTCGTGATGGACCGTCATTATCATCATCATTGTCGTCGTCATCATCGTCATCATCATCGTCGTCATCATCGTCGTCGTCATCATCGTCGTTATCATCTTCATCATCGTTGTCATCATCGTTGTCATCATCGTCGTGATAGCCGTCATCGTCATCATCGTCGTCATCATCGTCGTCATCATCGTCGTCATCGTCGTCGTTGTCATCATCGTAGTGATAGCCGTCATCATCATCGTCGTCGTCATCATCGTCATCATCATCGTTGTCATCATCGTCGTGATAGCAGTCATCATCATCATCGTCATCATCATCATCGTCGTCGTCATCATCGTCATCATCATCGTCATAATCGCCATAATCGTCATGATCGTTGTCATCATCGTTGTCATAATCGTCATAATCGTCATCATCATCATCGTCATCATCATCGTCGTGATAGCCGTCATCATCATCATCATCGTTGTCGTCGTCATCATCATCGTTGTCGTCATTGTCATCATCATCGTCGTTAACAATACCCATAATCGACAACACAGTTACATTCGGGAAGCGTGCATAAGCCACATGTGACAGATTCCGTCCAATCACAGACAGTTACAATCGGGAAGTTATTGCCGCTGCATGCTCATTGAGCACGCAAACGGCTCCACTCCGACTTGCCATGAGCGGCTGCTCATTTCAGTCTGAGCGGACCTACAAGAGGGCCCCATCCCCCGCCCCCTCCCGTCTGCCACGAGGGTCCCTGCCAACGGTCGCCACCGGTGATGGTTGCCGTGGAGACGCTCACCTTGGTTTCCAGCTTGATCCTCAGGTCCTGCACCTCCTCCTGGTGTCGCTGCCTCAGCCGCTCCATCGCCATCTCGGCCTCCAGCGGCAGGCTCGGGCTAGGCGAGCCAGGGCCTGCCGCGAGAAAAAACAAAAAAACACAAAGGTCCCCCGTGTAGCCTTAACAGACTGTTTGGGGCAAGTGCTATTTGCGAAGGCCGGCACGGCGCACGAGGGGGCGGGTGGCCAACACCACGCCCGGTCGCCTTTGTCTCCCCATTGGCGATGTTTACACACCGCAACAGGTACAAATTTTAGGCCGAGTCGACCTAGGGGAGGCCCAGGACCGGTTCTGATAATCGTCACCGGTGTTGGCCGTGAGCGGGAATCGAACTCGGGTCGCCGGATTCGTAGCGCTGACCGCTACACCACCGCTCCGCTCAGGACAAGACAAAGATCCCCCGTGTAGCCTCAACAGACTGTAGGGGCAAGTGCTGTTAGCGAGTAGCAGCACCTATGAAGGCCGGCACGGCACACGAGGGGGTGGGTGGCCGACAACACGCGCGAACACACGCACGCATGGCGACGATGATGACGACGCTGACGACGATGATGACGATGTAGACAGGTGACGACGTCGACGATCAAGGTAGCAATTCGTGCGGTGGGTGCTGCTGCTGATGATGATGTTGTTGTGAAGATGATGCTGCTGCTGATGATGATGTTGTTGTGAAGATGATGCTGCTGATGATGCTGCTGCTGATGATGATGTTGTTGTGAAGATGATGCTGCTGATGATGCTGCTGCTGATGATGATGATGTTGTGAAGATGATGCTGCTGATGATGCTGCTGCTGATGATGATGTTGTGAAGATGATGCTGCTGATGCTGCTGCTGCTGATGATGGTGATGATGTTGTTGTGAAGATGATGCTGCTGATGATGCTGCTGCTGATGATGATGTTGTGAAGATGATGCTGCTGATGATGCTGCTGCTGATGATGATGATGTTGTGAAGATGATGCTGCTGATGATGCTGCTGCTGATAATGATGTTGTGAAGATGATGCTGCTGATGCTGCTGCTGCTGATGATGGTGATGATGTTGTTGTGAAGATGATGCTGCTGATGCTGCTGCTGATGATGATGATGTTGTGAAGATGATGCTGCTGATGATGCTGCTGCTGATGATGATGTTGTTGTGAAGATGATGCTGCTGATGCTGCTGCTGATGATGATGATGTTGTGAAGATGATGCTGCTGATGCTGCTGCTGCTGATGATGATGGTGATGATGTTGTTGTGAAGATGATGCTGCTGATGCTGCTGCTGCTGATGATGTTGTGAAGATGATGCTGCTGATGATGCTGCTGCTGATGATGATGATGGTGATGATGTTGTTGTGAAGATGATGCTGACTGATGATGCTGCTGCTGCTGCTGATGATGATGTTGTGAAGATGATGCTGACTGATGCTGCTGCTGCTGCTGCTGCTGCTGATGATGTTGTGAAGATGATGCTGCTGCTGATGCTGCTGATGCTGCTGCTGATGATGATGGTGATGATGTTGTTGTGAAGATGATGCTGCTGATGATGCTGCTGCTGCTGCTGATGTTGTGAAGATGATGCTGCTGCTGATGCTGCTGCTGCTGCTGCTGCTGATGATGGTGGTGGTGGTTGCCCTTACTGCTGTGCGTGCCGTTGAGGGTTTTTCCCCGCGTCTCAGGTGACTTCCTGTCTCCCACCTCCGAGGCGTCTGCACAAAGACAAAGATCCCCCGTGTGGCCTCAACAGACTGTTGGGGCAAGTGCTGTTAGCGAGTAGCAGCACCTATGAAGGCCGGCACGGCACACGAGGGAGTGGGTGGTCAGCACCACGCCCGGCCGCCTTTGTCTCCCCAGTGGCGATGTTTACTACACACCGCACCAGGTACCCATTTGAGGCTGAGTCGACACACACACGCAACACAGGCGCACCACACACACGCACATGTACGTGCACACACACGCACCACACACGCACACATGTACGTGCACACACACACACGCACCACACACGCACACGCACATGTACGTACACACACACGCACACGCAACACAGGCGCACCACACACACGCACATGTACGTGCACACACATACACGCACCACACACGCACACACGCACATGTACGTGCACACACACACACGCACCACACGCACACACGCACATGTACGTGCACACACACACACGCACCACACGCACACACGCACATGTACGTGCACACACACACACACACGCACCACACACACACACGCACATGTACGTGAACACACACACGCACCACACACACACACGCACATGTACGTGCACACACACACGCACCACACGCACACACGCACATGTACGTGCACACACACACACGCACCACACGCACATGTACGTGCACACACACACGCCACACACACACGCGCATGTACGTGCACACACGCACCACACACGCACACACGCACACACGCACATGTACGTGCACACACACACACATGCACCACACACGCACACACGCACATGTACGTACACACACACAGAATCCTCACCAACTCTCACCACAGGTGCTGTTAATGGTACAGGGAGGTACGGGAGGGGGGGTGCGGGAGGTGCAGGGAGGTGCAAGGGAGGTACAAGGGGGGGTACGGGGGGGGGTACAGGTAGGTACGGGGAGGTGGGCGGAGGGGCGGGGGGATGCAGGGGGGTGCGGGAAGGGGGGGGTGCCCGTACCAGAATGGACGCTGTGTTGTCTCTGTGCTGCTCTGCGCACCGATTCAAGCTCAGCCTCCAACTCATCGTTCCTGTCCCGCAGCTCCTACATCATCACCAACACCGTCACCATCGTCGCGGATGTCAACACCATCGTCGTAACCAAGACGATCGTCGTAATCAACATCATCACCGCCATCACCATCATCATCATAATTGCAGTCATTATCACCACCATGTCAATATCATCAACAAAAGTATAATCATCATCATCAACACCATGGTTATCTCCATCACTACCACACCTCCGATTAGTGCGAAAGAAGTTCAAAATACATACTCCGCCATCACACCACCAGCGCCACCACCATTACCACCGCCAGTGTCATCACCGTCAGCGCCATCGTCGCCATCGTCATCATCGTCATCATCGTCGTCATCGTCGTCATCATCGTAGTCATCATCATTGTCATCATCGTCATCATTGTCGTCATCATCGTCGTCATCATCGTCGTCATCGTCATCATCATTGTCATCATCGTCATCATTGTCGTCATCATCGTCGTCATCGTCATCATCGTCGTCGTCGTCGTCACAGGAAGCAGCGCCGTGCTGCGCTGCCACTCACCTTGACGCGCTGGGCCACATCAGCAGGAGGCAAGGGGTGAGAGGTCAAGGGTCACATGGGGGGTGTCAGAGGGGACACATAACGACGACGACGAGAGGCGACACAATAAAAGACACCGTCTGGACAGGCGCTGTTAGCGAGCACCTATTAAGGCCGACGCCGCTCACCCGCAGAGCGGAGGCCCGCTAAACGTGCAAAGCGTTGACCCAACGTCGTTCCCGGCGTTCCACCGTTCGACCGCAACGAACCCCGCACCTCCCATCGTCACGGTTGGCTCAGCGTGCGGTGCGAAACGAAGAGAGTTCAGCGTGCGTGCAAGTGGGGAGGTGACGGCGACGAGGAGGAGGTGAGAGGTGCAGAGATGTGCGGTGAAGAGGTGCGTGGGAGGACAGCGAGGGATGGTGACCAAAGCGGGGATGACGAAGAAGCAGAGAGAAATTCTTGGTTCTTTCGGTAAAGTCACATAGAAGGGAAATAATAAAATAATAAAAATAAAACATAATAAAATACAATTCTCACGACGTTTCGGCCACAACGCAAGCAGCCGTCCTCAGGTGAAGAACAGGTCTGTCGTAAAAGACAGCGTCTGAATGAACACCACCAGGCTTGGCAGTGTATATTTAAGCTGGGTTGGAGGGGGAAGAGCGCCTTGTCAAAGCTTAAATATACGCTGCCAAGCGTGGTGGTGTTCATTCAGACGCTGTCTTTCCGACAGACCTGTTCTTCACCTGAGGACGGCTGCTTGCGTTGTAGCCGAAACGTCGTGAGAATTATTTTTATTTTATTATTTCCCTTCTACGTGACTTTACCGAAAGAACCATGAAGATGAACCCCTGCAGTCACGAAAGCTTTCAATCGAAATTTAAGCGGAGAGATGTGCGTTGAGGAGGTGGCGGTGAAGAGGAGGAGGAGAGGGATGGTGAGGAGGTGGTGGCGATGAGGTGATAGGATGGGGGAGGGATGGCGAGGAGTTGGTGAGTCGTAGAGGAGGGAGGCCTCACCCTGCACTGCTGCTCGTACTGGGCGACGAGGTGCTGAAACCGCTCCTCTTCGACGAGAACATCGTCCCCCACCTCCACATCGCTCCTCGCCAACTGCAAAGACAAAGATCCACCGGACAGCCTGTAACAGGCTGGAGGGGCAAGTGCTGTTAGCGAGTAGCACCTGTGAAGGCCGGCACGGAACATCAGGTGGGGTGGGTGGCCAGCACCACGCCCGGCCGCCTTTGTCTCCCCAGTGGCGATGTTTACACACCGCACCAGGTACTAATTTGAGGCCGAGTCGACCTAGGGGAGGCCCAGGACCGGTTCAGATAATCGTCACTGGTGTTGGCTGTAAGCGGGAATCCAACCCGGGTCACCGGGTTCATAGCGCAGCGTGTTAACCGCTACACTACCGCTCCCCACACACGCACACGCGCACACACGCACACACACGCACACACACGCGCACACACGCGCACACATGCACACACGCGGACACACACACACACGCGCACACACACACACGCACGCACGCACACGCACACACGCACACGCGCACACACGCGCAAACACACGCACACACACACACACGCGCGCACACACACGCGCACACACACACGCACACACACACGCACACGCGCGCACACACACACACACGCCTGCCCCCCACCTTGTCCGTGAGCAGCGTCTCCACGTCCTGCGCGAGTCTCTGCACCGAGTCCTGGGACTCGGACAGCCGCGACGAGACGTCCAGCAGCTCCCGCTCCAGACACTCCTTGCCCTGCGGCACACCACATCCAGTATACCGCCCCCGCTGGCCAACGTGCTCCGGCTACTACCGGTCACGTAACACGTGCTCCGGCTACTACTGGTCACGTGACGCGTGCTCCGGTCCGGCGGCGTTGAGCGAGAGGTCAAGACCTGGAGGCGCATGGGGGGATCAGGAGCCTGGGCTCGCATCCACGTCAGTGGCAGGGGACGACGCTCAGAGCGGTGCCAAAGGTGGTCCAGGAGGCAGAGGTCGCAACCGGGTACCCGATACCCGTACCCTATCCGATACCCGGCTACCCGTACCCGGCCAGGTACGGGTACCCGTTTGCGACCCTGGTGCGGCCGGGTACGGGTAGACCGTGAGTCACTGGTGAGTCACCGTTTGTCACTCATTTCCCAACGTCTTGTCTCTTCTCACAATTCAAGTTCCTAGAATCAACCCACCTGCGCCTGCAACATGGCTTCATCCCAGAGGTCGCAATCAGGTACCCGATACCCGTACGGGTACGGCCGGGTACGGGTACCCGTTTGCGACCCTGGTGGGGCCGGGTACGGGTACGGGTAAGGAATCAAAACCCGTTTGCGACCTCTGGTGTGGGGGGGTGGAGGGAGTCCACATTTGCTGAGCACCGCCTTCTCCTGGCGAGCCAGGGGTACGGCACCTTTGTCTCCCCGATGCTTTTGTGTCCACGGCGGCACCAGGTACTCGTTTAATGGGCGAGTCGACTTCGTAAGGCACGTGCGTGCGTGTGTAGTGGTGATGAGCGGTAGCGTAGCAGTTAGCGCTACGCTGCGCTAGGAACCCGGTGGCCCGGGTTCCACTCCCGCTCACGGCCAACACCAGTGACGATTATCTGAACCGGTCCTGGGCCGACTCAGCTTCAAACGAGTAACCCGGTGCGGTGTGTAGTAACCATCGGCACTGGGGAGACAAAGGCGGCCGGGCGTGGTGCTGGCCACCCCATCCCCTCGTGTGCCGCGCCAGCCTTCACAGGTACTGTCAGCTTACAGCACTTGCCCCGACAGTCTGTTGAGGCTGTATGGGGGATCTTCGTCTTTGTTGTTGATGATGCACACAGTCACACCTCTGTGAGCGTGTGGGTGCCTGCGCGTGGTGGTGGTGATAATGACTAGCGGCGAGCAGCGGCACAGCGGCTAGCGCGCTTGCGCTACAAGACCCGGCGGGCCGGGGACGATCCCTGCTCACGGCAACCAACGCCGGCGACGATCTGATTGGAAATCGAGACAGCGCCTACTGCAAAGGCGCTTCACAGCGATTAGAAAATTACACGCGAGATGACAGTGGTTTGAGATGAAGCATGGTGTTGTTGTTGCTGTTGTTGTTGTTGGTGTTGTTGTTAAACAAGAGAACAGGCACGAGAGTGTTAAGGAGGGGTTGGTCCAGGCCTCTTCTAAACCGGCGTGGTGCTGGCCACCCGCCCCCCCCATTGCGTGCCGTGCCGGACTCAAGAGGCGCTTGCTCGCTAACAGCACTCGGCCCGACTGTGTGACACCATCAACTATTTTTTATTTTACCAGGTAAGACCCCACTCAGATACGTAGCTCGTTTTGGGAAGCGGCCCGGCCACCACAAATGATAGCTCAACAAAGCGGCTCATCGTCGTCACGTGGCAATTTACATAGCAACCAAATACTCTGAACGCGTGATGTTGATTGGAAGTGGGGAGGGAAAATCCACGCGACCACAGGGATAGAGACAAATAAACAGCAGGCGTCCGGGTCGGGATTGAACCCACGAACTCCTGTATACAAAGCGAGGTAGTTAACTCTAGATTTGAAGCTTTCGTGACTGCAAGGATTCATACTCTTAGTTCTTTCGGTAAAGTCACGTAGGTAAAAAATGAAATCCAAATTTTTGCTTTATTTTTATTAATTTTAATTTCATTTTTTACCTACGTGACTTTACCGAAAGAACTAAGAGGTAGTTAACATCTCGCCAACGAGATCCCCCCTATAGCCCGAAAAGACCGTCGGGGCAAGCGCTGTTAGCGAGCAGCAGCACCTACGAAGGCCGGCACGGCACACGAGGGGGTGGGTGGGTGGCCGGGCACCACCACGCCCGGCCGGTCGCCTTTGTCTCCCCCAAGCGGCGACGTCTCCACACCGCGCCAGGGCGTCAGGGTCGGGATCGAACCAACGACCGCCCGCGCACCGGGCGAGGTGGCTAACATCTCGCCAACCCGCGGCGCCCCCTCGACGCGCCGGCGCACCTTGCAGAGCGCCGCGATGTGAGCGCGAAGCGTCGCCTCCCCGTGCTGCTGCGCCTGCAGCTGCGCCTGCAGCCGGGCGCAGGCCTCCAGCTCCTCTCGGTCCCCGGAGCTCGGCCAACGCTCGCCGCGTCGTCCCCGCGCCGCTCGCTCCTGCTCCAGCTCCCTGCTTCCCACCCACGGTGGCGAGATGTTAACTACCTCGCCTGGTTTGCGGGAGGGCGTGGGATCAGATTACGAGCCTGACACCTGCTGCTGTACATTTGGAGTTTGCGTGTCTCTCTCTGATCATCATCATCATGGTGGCTAGGAGATGTTAACTCCCTCGCCTGGTGTACAGGAGATCGTGGGTTCGATCCCGACCCTGACGCCTGCTGCTGTGTATTTGGAGTTTGCGTGTCTCTCTCTCTCATCATGATCACGGTGGCTAGGAGATGCTAACTCCCTCGCCTGGTGTACAGGAGATCGTGGGTTCGATCCTGACCCAGACGATGCCTGCTGCTGTACATTTGGAGTTTGCGTGTTTCTCTCTGATCATCATCATCACGGTGGCTAGGAGATGTTAACTACCTCGCCTGGTGTGCGGGAGGGCGTGGGATTAGATTACGACCCTGACGCCTGCTGCTGTATATTTGGAGTTTGCGTCTCTTTATCTCATCATCATCATCATCAGCACGGTGGCTATGAGATGTTAACTACCTTGCCTGGTATACAGCAGGTCGTGGGATCGATCCTGACCCTGACGCCTGCTGCTGTATATTTGGAGTTTGGTGGGGAGACAAAGGCGGCCCGGGGTGGTGCTCGCCACACCGAGTGTTGATTTGAGGCTGGATTTGTGCCCGAGGTGTGTGTTGGTCGTAATGGCGGTGACGATGGTGACGATGGTGGCGATGGTGGCGACGACGTTGATCATCGTGATGTCGATGATGTCAACGGTGGCGACGGTGGTCATTGTGATGGCGGTGACGATGAAGACGATGATGAAGACGATGATGACGATGGTGACGACGACGACGATGACGTTGATCATCGTGATGGCGATGATGGTAATGGTGGCGACGATGGTCATTGTGATGGCGGTGACGATGAAGACGATGAAGACGATGAAGACGATGAAGATGACGATGAAGACGACGATGACGATGGTTTCGATTTAAAGCTTTCGTGACTGCAGGGATTCATCTTCTTGGTTCTTTCGGTAAAGTCACATAGAATGGAAATAATAAAATAATACAAAATAAAACATAATTAAATCATTCTCACGACGTTTCGGCCACAACGCAAGCAGCCGTCCTCAGGTGGAGACCAGGTCTGTCGAGAAGACAGAGTCATTATTTTATTATTTCCATTCTACGTGACTTTACCGAAAGAACCAAGAAGATGATGACGATGGTGACGACGACGACGACGACGTTGATCATCGTGATGGCGATGATGGCAACGATGGTCATTGTGATGGTGGTGACGATGTTGACGACGACGACGTTGATCGTCGTGATGGCAACGATGGCAACGATGGTCATTGTGATGGCGGTGACGATGAAGACGACGACGACGATGACGATGGTGTTTGGTGGCGTTGGCGTTGGCGGTACCGTATTTGTGCTGCGCTGGCCGCAAGCCGCTCGTCGGCCTCCCGCGCCAACTCGGCGCTGTTCCTCTCCGCTCGCTCCAGCTCGGCCTTGAGGGCGGCGCGCTCACGCCGCACCCGCCACGCGTGCGCGCTGCAAAGGCAAAGACGCCCCGCGTAGCCTCAACCGGACCGTTGGGGCAAGTGCTGTTAGGGCGCAAGCACCTACGAAGGCCGGCACGCCACACGAGGAGGTGGGTGGACGGCACCGCGCCCGACCGCCTCTGTCTGCCCAGTGGCGACGTTTACACGCCGAACCGGGTACTCGTTTGAGGCCGAGTCGACCTAGGGGAGGCCCAGCACCGGTTCAAATAATCGTCGCCGGTGTTGGCCCCGAGCGGGAATCGAACTCGGGGCGCCGGGTTCGCAGCGCAGCGCGCTGACCGTGACACTACCGCTCCCCACATGCGCACTGCGGAGACAAATATCCCCTGGATAGCCTCAACAGACTTGTGGGGCAAGTGCTGGGCACCCAACCCTTCCGTGTGCCGTGCCGGCCTTCAAAGGTGCGACTCGCTAACAGCACTTGCCCCAACAGTCTGTTAAGGCTACACGGGGGATCTTTGTCTTTGTGCATGCGCGTGCGTGTCACTCACCGCGTGTGCGACACTTCCTGGGTGAAGGTGGCGAGGGCTGCCCTGTGAGCGGGGTGCCCGCTTGCTCTCAGCTCCCCCTCCAGGGCCCCCCACAACTCCGCCAGGGACACGAGCCCCCCACCACCCACACCTAGAGACTGCACGCAGACAAAGACAAAGATCCCTCGTGTTGCCTTAACAACCGTTGGGGAAAGTGCTGTTAGCGAGTAGCACCTGTGAAGGCAGGCACGGCACACGAAGGCAGTGGGTGGCCAGCACCACGCCCGGCCGTCTTTGTCTCCCCAGTGGCGATGCTTTTATACACCGCACCAGGTACTCATTTGAGGCTGAGTCGACCTAGGGGAGGCCCATGACCGGTTCAGCAGCGCAGCGCTAACCACTGTGCCACTGCTCCCCGCACAAGCAGAGACTGCACACACACTCACACTTACAAACAAAGATACTCACACAGATAGACACAGACGCACACACTCAGACACATCGCTACAGAGACACAGAGATGCCCATATAGCCTTGAAGACTGCTACACACCGCACCAGGTGCTCATTCAAAGCCAAATTGACCTGGTGGGGGATAGATGGAGAGTAGGCCTAACACCAAGGCCGTAATTATAATATATTTTGGGATGGACATATCAAATATGATCAAAATGTCCCCCCCCAATATATTTCACGGCACACACAGACAAAAATTCAGGCCGTTGAGGCAAGCACTGTTTTTAAATCCTTTATATTAAGTTCGCGTGCTTGCTTGCTTGCTTGCGTGCTTGCGTGCTTGCTTGCTTACGACCGTGCAAATCTTTCGGTCGTTTTTTAACCCACTTCCCGTGATCCAATCGAGCTGACATTTTCCACACAGACTCGTTGTGCCAGACAATTAATGTTCGTGAAAAAAAATTCCACAAATTTTACACTTTTTAGGCAAAAAAAATGTATTTTACATATATTCAAATAGAACTCATTCTTGGCTTTGGCTGAACGTCACAGTATAAGAGCCCAGAGCGTAACCCCTCCACAGGCCGTGGCGGAGTAGTGCAGTTGGTAGCGCCCTCGCTTCCCATGCCAAAGGTCGCGGGATCGATCCCCGCGTCCTCCACAGGCAAATATATATTTTTTAATCCTTTATATTAAGTTCGCTGCCACGCATATAAAGGATTTATAGTGAAAAACTTTGTTTTTACGGGTTATACTTATTGAGCATACACACAAACACACACGAATACAAAACCATCATCATCATCATCAAATGCTCTAACACTCGTTACCCACAATGCCTCTTACCTGCAGCACTTCCTGTGGATCGGGGACTCCTTCCTGCTGCCAGAAGTCGACCAATCGGGCAGCCGGGACGAGCCCAGAGCCATCGTCGAGGAAGGAGAGGGGAGGGGTCACTGCCCGGCAGCCCTGACGCACACAAGAGAAAGATCCCCCGTGTAGCCTCTAACAGACTGTTGGGGCAAGTGCCGTGAAGCAAGCACCTGTATGAAGGCCGGCACGGCACACGAGGGGGGTGGGTGGTCAGCACCACGCCCGGCCGCCTTCTTACAAGGCATGGTGAAAGGTAAGAAGTAATACAACCCAAGTTAAACTGGATGACAAGATCTAAAGCTATTCAACTAAATTATTTTTTAAATCCTTTATATTAAGTTTGCTTGCTTGCTTGCGTGCTTGCGTGCTTGCTTGCTTGCTTACGACCGTGCAAATCTTTCGGTCGTTTTTTAACCCACTTCCCGTGATCCAATAGAGCTGACATTTTGCACACAGACTCGTTGTGCGTGACAATTAATTTTCGTGAAATTTTTTTTCCAAAATTTTACACTGTTTAGGGAATTTTTAAAAAAATATTTAATTACCAATTGTTTAATGCTGCCAGACAATCATCTGACCCATAGGTGGCAGCCATCTCAAGCCAGAGGACGAGAGGACTCTAGCCGCCACGCATATAAAGGATTTATAGTGAAAAACTTTGTTTTTACGGGTTAATTTTTATTTTACCAGCTGAGGCCCACTGAGCGATAGTTATTTTTCAGAAGCGACCTGGCAATCACGAATGATTGCTTAGCGTGTGGAAAATTATAGGAGCCAATAACTCTAAAGGAATGTTGGTTCTTTATGTGGACGGAAAACCAGAGGACCCGGAGAAACATCCACAGGACCACGGGGAGAGAGAGAGAGAGACATGCAAACTCCAAATATACAGCAGCAGGCGTCAGGGTTGGGAACGAACCCACGACCTCCTGGACACCAAGCGAGGTAGTTAACATCTCCTAGCCACCGTGATGATGATGATGAGAGAGACACGCAAACTCCAAATATACAGCAGCAGGCGTCAGGGTTGGGAACGAACCCACGACCTCGTGTACACCAGGCGAGGTAGTTGACATCTCCTAGCCACCATGATGATGATGATGAGAGAGAGAGAGACACGCAAACTCCAAATACACAGCAGCAGGCATCGTCAGGGTCGTGAACGAACCCACGACCTCCAGGACACCAGGCGAGGTAGTTGACATCTCGCCAGAGCGATGATAACACGGACCAATGAGCCGGCACAGCGCCTGGCACGGACTGCGAGGGACGAGCACCAGTGGACAGTCGTGGGAGGAGTCAGTGGTGCCACGCGACCGCTGCGGTTAAGCGACAAGTCGCTGTGCGGACGAGGGCTGCGCGGGGCGCGGTCTCACCACCTTGCGAGGCGTGGAGGTGCGCGTGGGCGAACGGATGTAGCAGTCCACTCCGGAGGAGGGCAGTCGGCCTGCGGGAACACGCGGCAAGCGGAACGCCACTGCTGCTGCTGCCACCACCACCAGCACTACCCACAATGCAGCCATCATTGCCGCCAGCACTACCCACAATACCACTAGCATTGAAACCACCATCTCTTTCACCCAAGGCTGCCACCGTCACCACCATCATTATCAGTGCCATCATTACCACCACGACCACTCCGAATACCGAAGACAAAGATTCCCCGTATAGTCTTAAGAGACCGTTAGGGCAAGTGCTGTTAGCGAGCAGCACCTATGAAGGCCGGCACGGCACACGAGGGGGTGGGTGGCCAGCACCACGCCTGGCCGCCTTTGTCTCCCCAGTGGCGATGTTCACTACACACCGCACCATGTACTCACTTGAGGCTGAGTCGACCTAGGCGAGGCCCAGGACCGTTTAAAATATTCGTCACCGGTGTTGTCCGTGAGCGAAGAATCGAACTCGGGTCGCCGGGTTCGCAGCACAGCGCGCTAACCGCTGCACCACCGCTCTCCCCTGCTACGGCTACTACCGCCAGCGCCAGGCACGGCAACACGCCGCACCAGCTCGGCACGAGCGCGGTGCTGGCCGCGGGTGAGCCGGTGTAGCCGGGTCGAGCGTCACCTTCAGACTCCAGCGTCTCGGTTTCCAGGTCGCGTTCGCCCATCAGCTCCTCCTCCTCCTCCTCGCTCGGCAAACTCTGCACAGGAGGATTTATTATAATGACGTTATTCTAACGTGTTTTTACGGCCCTCCGTGTCGCCCGACTGCTGGATGACAGGGAGCTTCCTCCGTGCCGTGTCGGTCGCGGAGGTGATTTGACCGTACTTCATCGCGCCGGTCAGTGCGGGTTGGTGACGGGGGGAGGGGGGGGAACCCGGTAAGGTGGTTCAGACAGCGCTCACCGCTGATGTTGGCCGAGGCCGGGAATCGAACTCGGGTGACTGGTTTCATAGCGCGGCGAGTGTTGGCGAGCGAGTGTTGGTGAGTGAGTGTTGGTGAGCGAGTGTTGGCGAGCGAGTGTTGGCGAGCGAGTGTTGGCGAGCGAGCGTTGGCGAGCGAGCGTTGGCGAGCGAGCGTTGGCGAGCGAGCGTTGGCGAGCGAGCGTTGGCGAGCGAGCGTTGGCGAGCGAGCGTTGGCGAGCGAGCGTTGGCGAGCGAGCGTTGGCGAGCGAGCGTTGGCGAGCGAGCGTTGGCGAGCGAGCGTTGGCGAGCGAGCGTTGGCGAGCGAGCGTTGGCGAGCGAGCGTTGGCGAGCGAGTGTTGGCGAGCGAGTGTTGGCGAGCGAGTGTTGGTGAGCGAGTGTTGGCGAGCGAGTGTTGGCGAGCGAGTGTTGGCGAGCGAGTGTTGGCGAGCGAGTGTTGGTGAGCGAGTGTTGACGAGCGAGTGTTGGCGAGCGAGTGTTGGCGAGCGAGTGTTGGCGAGCGAGCGTTGGCGAGCGAGTGTTGGCGAGCGAGCGTTGGCGAGCGAGTGTTGGGGAGCGAGTGTTGGCGAGCGAGCGTTGGCGAGCGAGTGTTGGCGAGCGAGTGTTGGCGAGCGAGTGTTGGCGAGCTGCGGGCAGTGCGCGTTGCCGAGCCGTGGACTCACGTCGACGCTGTCGAGGGAGGTGGAGCGGCACGGCGCGCGCCCCCCGGCCCTCGCGACGGCGGCCGCCCCCCCGGTGTCCCCGGCGGCGGCGGCTGCGGTGCCGCCCGGCGGCGAGCGGCGCAGCGCGGCCTCCGGGACGGAGCGACGGCCGTAGCGCTTCCCGCCCCTCACCATGCGGGGCCGCGTCTCCAGCACTGCGTGCGCACGCACAACCAGCGACGATGACGACGACGATATGAAGATGGGAGAAACAAACGCACGTGCAATACACACGCGCGGGACCAGCGCGGCGACGGAGGAGGAGGACGACGACGACGGGGACGGGGATGATCAACGGGAAGAGGAGGAATCGGTGGAGGACCACCAGGCGCCCACAGGAGCAAGCGCGAAGGACCGCTCACGAGTCACGGCCGCGGTGGAAGACGGCGGCAAAACAGCGGCGTCACCGCCACCGCCAGGGAGAGCCGTGAGTGGGTGTGAGGGTGGCGGGCGTGAGGGTGGCGAGCGACAGGTGGCACCGCTACTGGCGACCGACCGGTGGCGTGGCACGCAGTTGGCGCGAGCTCCGGTGTAAGTAATTGGATGGGGGGGGAGGCGCCCCTCTTTGTGCAATTTCCATTCCCCGCTTTGTGTCTGTGCCCCTCCGGCCAGCGGGACCCCGTGCAGTTGCACCGCCTGCGCACTCTCAAAGTCAACGCGCTGCTTCCGAGTTGGCTTCGGGGCGAACAGATGTTGTTTTGCGAGCAGAAGCGGGCGGGCGGGCGGGTGGGTGATCGGGCGGGTGGGGGTGGTGCGTCTGAACAAAGCGCGGCGCCTGCGGGTGTGCGTGCGAGCGAGTGTGTCGGCGCGTGTGACTTTGTCTTTCTGTGTGCGAGCGTCAGCGTAGCGGTCGGCGCTACGCCGCCGCGCCACGAACCCCGCGACCTGAGTTCGATTCACGCTCACGGGCCAACACCGGTGACAATTATCTGAACCGATCCTGGCCTTCCCATAGGTCGACTCAGCCTCAAATGAATACCTGGTACGATGTGTAAACGTCGGCACTCGGGAGACAGAGGCGGCCGGGCGTGGAGCTGGCCACCAACCCACTTCATAGGTGCTACTCGCTAACAGCACTTGCCCCGACAGCCTGTTCAAGGCTACACGGGGGATCTTTTGTCATTGTCTTGTGCGTGCGTCTGGCTGTGTTTAGACAGCAGCTGTCCGAGTGCCGCGTGAACGGACGTGCATTATTAACGACAGTCGGAGCAAACGCACGGGGCGCGTGTCGTCACCATCGTCGTCACCATCGCCGCGACGGTGGTGACGATGGCGGCGGCGGCTGCTCCCACCCCTGCCGCCGCACCTCCGATCGGCACGGTTGGGCACGTGCGGTGGCGAAAGAAGTTCAACCGCCACGCGCACGTGCACACGCGTGTGCGTTACTAGACGCGCACACACGTGTGCGTTACTAGACACGCGGGTGCGTGTGCGCTACTAGACACGCGTGTGCATTACTAGACACGCGTGTGCATTACTGGACATGTGCACGCGTGTGCGTTATGAGACACGCGTGTGCGTTACTAGACATGTGCACGCGTGTGCGTTATGAGACACGCGTGTGCGTTACTAGACATGTGCACGCGTGTGCGTTATGAGACACGCGTGTGCGTTACTAGACATGTGCACGCGTGTGCGTTATGAGACACGCGTGTGCGTTACTAGACACGCGTGTGCGTTACTAGACACGCGTGTGCATTACTGGACATGTGCACGCGTGTGCGTTATGAGACACGCGTGTGCATTACTGGACATGTGCACGCGTGTGCGTTATGAGACACGCGTGTGCGTTACTAGACACGCGTGTGCGTTACTAGACACGCGTGTGCATTACTGGACATGTGCACGCGTGTGTGTTATGAGACACGCGTGTGCATTACTGGACATGTGCACGCGTGTGCGTTATGAGACACGCGTGTGCGTTACTAGACACGCGTGTGTGTTACTGGACACGCGTGTGCGTTACTAGACACGCACACACGTGTGCGTTACTAGACACACGTGTGCGTTACTAGACACGCGTGTGCGTTACTGGACACGTGCACGCGTGTGCGTTATGAGACACGCGTGTGCGTTACTAGACACGCGTGTGCGTTACTGGACACGTGCACGCGTGTGCGTTACTAGACATGCGTGTGCGTTATGAGACACGCGTGTGCATTACTAGACACGTGCGGCCAGCCACACGAGCGATGGGGCGACGAACCGCGACGTCAAATGCGTCGGGAGGGGGGAAACAAAAAACGCCCCAGCTATTTTGCACCCCGCTAAACTAACGGAAACGACAGCTGGATTTATTGACAAGTGCAGTCACTCGAAGTTCGTCGTTTGAACGGATGATTTTGTTGGGAAATGAAATCGTTGAGTAACATTAAACGAGGAACGCTCATCAAGACGCGACGATGTTCTTCCCAAAAACGTACGAGGCGATGGTCGCGGCTCTGACATCGGACGGTTGTCTCGGAGCATCGCGGAGATCCTAACAGGCGATTCGGTTGCGCTGCGGCGTGATGGCGGCGTGATGGCGGTGTGATGGCGGTGTGATGGCGGTGTGATGGTGGTGTGATGCCGGTGTGATGGTGGTGTGATGGCGGTGTAGTTCGGGTGCGGTTGCGATTTTGGTGCGGCTTCAGTGTGACTGCAGTGTAATTTTGGTGCAATTGCGGTGCGATTACGGTGTGGTATCAGTGTGATTGCGGTGCAGTTTGGTTGCGGTTTTGTTGCGGTGTGGCTGCATTGTAGTTGCGGTTTGGTTGCGGTGCGATTGCGGTGTGGTTCTGCGCGACGCACCGGGCTCAAGGAAACTGGTATCGTCCTCCTCGTCCGAGGAGGAGGAGCTCAGTGTCAGCACCTTGGACAGCACAGCCACGAATCCCTCCTTGAACTCGTCAAACGACACCTGCCGACGTACGGCGGCACACACACACACACAGACAAAGATCCCCCGTGTAGCCTTAACAGACCATTGGGGCAAGTGCCGTTAGCGAGCAGCACCTATGAAGGCCGGCACGGCACACGAGGGGGGTGGGTGGCCAGCACCACCCCCGGCCACCTTTAAATATTCGGATTCTCATTGTCCCAGTGGCGATGTTTACATGTCGCAGGTACTCATTTGAGACTGAGTCGACCTAGGGGACGGCCAGGACCGGGTCGGATAACCGTCAACGGTGTTGGCCGTGAGCGGGAATCGAACTCGGGTCGCCGGGTTCGTAGTGCAGCGGCGCTGACCGCTACACTACCGCGACCCACACACAAAGACCCACACACACAGCGGCACACGCACACAGACACACACACACAGACACACACACAGACACACACACAGACACACACAATCACACACAAAGACACACACACACAGCGGCACACGCACACAGACACACATAGACACACGCACACAGACACACAAACACACACACAAAGACACACACACACAAAGACCCACACACAAAGTGGCACACGCACACAGACACACATAGACACACACACACAAAGACCCACACACACAGCGGCATACGCACACAGACACACACACACACATAGACACACACATACATAGACACACACACACAGCGGCACACGCACACAGACACACACACATAGATACACACAAAGACCCACACACACAGCGGCACACAGACACACACACATAGACCCACATACACAGACACACACACACATAGACACACACACACAAAGACCCACACAGACAGTGGCACACACACACACACATAGACACACACACAGCGGCACACAAAGATCCCCCGTATAGCCTTAACAGACTGTAGGGGCAAGTGCTGTTAGCGAGCACCTATGAAGGCCGGAACAGTACACGAGGGGGTGGGTGGCCAGCACCACGCCCGACCGTCTTTGTCTCCCTAGTGGCGATGTTTACACACCGCACCAGGTACTCATTTGAGGCTGACTCGACCTAGGGGAGGCCCAGGACCGGTTCAGATAATCGTCACTGGTGTTTGCCGTGAGCGGGAATCGAACTCGGGTGGCCAGGTCCGTAGTGCAGCGCGCTAACCACTACACTACCGCTCCCCACAGCGGCACACACACACACAAAGACCCCCACACACAGCGGCGCACGCACTCACCTTCCCGCCTCCTCCTCCCAGCAGCGTCTGCAGCAGCAGCGGCGCGCTGTCCTGCATCTCCAGCCGGCGACACAGCTCCCAGAGGCCGTCCGCTCCGAGCCGCCGGTCCGCTCCACCTTCTGGGGGGCTCACGTCCACCCGCTCGCTCGACCTCACGCCTGCCCGCTCGTCTATCCTCCCGTCTACCCCGTCTCCATCTCGGGACGACGTTCTGTCCGCGTGGTCCGAGCAAAGCTCCGGCTCCCCGCGGTGATCGTCGCGGTGATCCCCGCGGTGACCGTCGCGGTGATCGTCGCGGTGATCGCCGCGGCGACCGTGCGGTGAGGGCGAGCGGGGCGAGCGGGGCGAGCAGCACGCGTAGAACTCGGCCCGCAGGCGCTCCACGTACAGGCGCTGCTCCTCCTCGTCCATGGCGGACGTCTGCAGGGGTTGGCGGATTGCGCAAAGATCACCATTAGACTCGTGGCAAGTTTGGAATCAGAATTTTTATTTAGACTCGAGGGGGAATCCAACGAGCTGAGAGCAGCACTTTTTTGCGGGTGTCCAGTACGGGCGGGTCAGCAAGTGACGGTGAGGTTGCAGTAATGTATGCGTGTATGCGTGTACGCGTGTTTGTATGTTGAACTTCTTTTGCACCGTACATAGCCAACCGTGGCTAATCGGAGGTGCGAATAGTAACAGTGGCGGTGATGGCGGTGTTGTTGGTTGTGATCGTAGTGATGAGGGTAGTGATGGAGGTGGTGGTAGTGATGATGGTGGTGGTAGTGGTGATGGCTGTGGTGATGGCTGTGGTGATGGCTGTGGTAATGACAGTGGTGATGCTGCTGGTAGTAGTGGGGAAAGTGCTGGTGGTGATGGTAGCCGATGGTGCCGATTGTTTCGGTGACGGTAAGTAATAACGGCACTTGCAGCTGCACAAGCTTCGGCACTGTGTGTCTGGGGCTTTGACCACGAAGCAGACGAAGCTTCACTCGCAAGACAAATACTCCGATGCGATCGAGACATCTCAGGTGTGCCACACGCTCGTTTTCTTCGTTAGCGGTGCCACGGGGGATCATTGGCGGGGAATTCCTAAACAGGAAACTTTAAAAAAGTCCTTCGCTTAGACGAAGTCCAGCGGTGCTGGACACCGTCTTGGGCAGAACATTTGTCCCCGCAGTCATATCGGGGACGCGTCCAATCTTGTCACAACTCGCTCGCTTCGGCGAACCGCCACCAATCCGGGCTTGCCAGGTGTTGTAGGCGTGGAGGTGCACGAGGTGCGGCCAGGAGATGGCGGTGCTCGGGGATGACCTCCACGTGGTTCAGCGCGGCGTTCTTTACTTTCGGGTTTTCCGGTTTCCCCCCAAACTCTCATTCGGGAAACTGGCCAAACATCCCAACGTCAAAACTAAACATTATTTTATTTTACCAGGTAAGGCCCACTGAGCTACACAGCGACCTGGCCACAAGTGATAGCCCAACGAAGTGGCTTATCGTGTGTAAATGTATAGCAGCCAAATGCTTCAAAGCGCACGTTGATTCTAAATGTGCAGGGAAAAAAAACGGAGGACCTGGAGAAAAATCCACACGACCACGGGGAGAGCGAAAAACACGCAAACTCCAAATATACAGCAGCAGGCGTCAGGGTCAGGATCACACCCACGTCCTCCTGTATACCAGGCGAGGTAGTCAACATCTCCTAGCCACCGTGATTATGATGATGATAGAGACACACAAACTCCAAATATACAGCAGCAGGCGTCAGGGTCGGGATAACATCCACGACCACCTGCATACCAGGCGAGGTAGTTAACATCTCCTAGCCACCGTGATGATGATGATGAGAGAGACACGCAAACTCCAAATATACAGCAGCAGGCGTCAGGGTCGGGATCACAGCCACGAGCTCCTGTACACCAGGCGAGGTAGTTAACATCTCCTAGCCACCGTGATGATGATGATGAGAGAGACACGCAAACTCCAAATATACAGCAGCAGGCGTCAGGGTCGGGATCACAGCCACGACCTCCTGTACACCAGGTGAGGTAGTTAACATCTCATAGCCACCGTGATGATGATGAGAGAGAGACACGCAAACTCCAAATATACAGCAGCAGGCGTCAGGGTCGGGATCACATCCACGACCTCCTGTACACCAGGCGAGGTAGTTAACATCTCCTAGCCACCGTGATGATGATGATGAGAGAGACACGCAAACTCCAAATATACAGCAGCAGGCGTCAGGGTCGGGATAACATCCACGACCACCTGCATACCAGGCGAGGTAGTTAACATCTCCTAGCCACCGTGATGATTATGATGAGAGAGACACGCAAACTCCAAATATACAGTAGCAGGCGTCAGGGTCGGGATCACAGCCACGACCTCCTGTATACCAGGCGAGGTAGTTAACTTCTCCTAGCCACCGTGATGATGATGATGAGAGAGACACGCAAACTCCAAATATACAGCAGCAGGCGTCAGGGTCGGGATAACATCCACGACCACCTGCATACCAGGCGAGGTAGTTAACATCTCCTAGCCACCGTGATGATTATGATGAGAGAGACACGCAAACTCCAAATATACAGTAGCAGGCGTCAGGGTCGGGATCACAGCCACGACCTCCTGTATACCAGGCGAGGTAGTTAACTTCTCCTAGCCACCGTGATGATGATGATGAGAGAGACACGCAAACTCCAAATATACAGCAGCAGGCGTCAGGGTCGGGATAACATCCACGACCACCTGCATACCAGGCGAGGTAGTTAACATCTCTTAGCCACCACGGCGCCCCAACGTAGCGGGATCCACCTGAGAATTCGTGAGACTCCGCGAGTCCCTTCCGATCACGCAACGTGCATCGTTATTATGAATACGAATACCGTAAAGGTTTTCTGCCACGGCGAGTCACCTTGCAACAAATGCTACGCAACAGGCCCCCTCGAGGGTCGGTGGGGCATGCGTGAGCAAACACGCCGCTTGTTTTGTTCCTGTTGCAATAAAAATAAAAACTCAACAGGAACTTGCATTTCATAAGACGGGGGCCCGCACGGCTACACGCGCACGCACGCACACGCACGCACAACAAAGATCCCCCGTGTAGCCTTAACAGACTGTAGGGGCAAGTGCTGTTAGCGAGCACCTATGAAGGCCGGAACGGTACACGAGGGGGTGGGTGGCCAGCACCACGCCCGACCGCCTTTGTCTCCCCAGTGGCGATGTTTACACACCGCACCAGGTACTCATTTAAGGCTGAGTCGACCTAGGGGAGGCCCAGGACCGGTTCAGATAATCGTCACTGGTGTTAGCCGTGAGCGGGAATCGAACCCGGGTCGCCAGGTTCATAGCGCAGCGCGCTAACCGCTACACTACCGCTCCCCACGCACGCACACACACACGCACGCACACACACACGCACGTGCCAACGTTATTGGCAAGCCAGGTGAGGTCCCGGCCAAAACGGTCAAACCCAAAGGAGGTGTTGACGTTGCACGAGAACACAAAGGTGAATATATAAAAAAAAGCCTCTCCCCCCCCTTGTTTATACATATTAAAGGATTTCCACGTCAGATATTTCATGAGCGGCGTTGCGAGCCAGCGAGCGCGAGGTGCGGGACGCATGCCGGGGCTTGCAGCTCGGGGTGACCGACATTCCTCACCCTCCTCGTCTTCTCTCAGGCAGCGATCTCAGGAACCCCCCCCCCCCCCACTCTTACCCCCCCCCCCCACCTTGCGAGAGGTCGCTCAAACAAACGTGGCCGCTTCCACCTCAGCCCTCGTTTTGTTCGGCGCCCCACTCCAAACACGCGAACCTGTAACCAGCAACGCGGGGTCAACCGAGGGTTCCGCCACCCCCCCGCCACCCTCCCCCCGGCACGACGAGGCTTTGTGTGTGTCGAGGGGATTGCGCGAACGCGACCCAAAAACGCGGCCCCCGGTCGTCGACGTGCAGCCGCTCCGTCGTGACATGTTGCGAGCAAAACGCAAAACGTCGCCGGTTGAAAATGTTGCATGCGGGGCGGAGAGGGGGGGGCGCTGGCAAAAAAAGGCCACGCCGTGTCCGGCGACGGACTAACGGAGCGCACGAGCGCTGCGCAAGCCGATAAGCCCGTCGCTGCGACAAAGCCCCGAAAACAAAAAGCAGTTGGCAGCGGATCGCGAAAACCATCTCGCGGCGGCCGTCATGAACGCCGCCTTCGTGTGCGCGTTTTGAAGCTCTCTGGCACCGTACGTCGCCAAACGCGCTCCTCGTCGTCGTGAGCCGCGCTCAATCAGCTGCTCGACGCGTTCTACCCCACCCCTCTAGGTTGCTGCCATCATCCCGCCACGGGCTTCGCGTTCGCAGCGATCCACTGCCTCGGCAGCTTGCGCCCCAAACGGATTTCACTGTTTCCACCTCCCCGGTGGATGCCCTCTCCGTCGGCTGCCACCTTCGCTCCTACCGCACGACGTGCCCTGGCACTAGCCCTCTTAGCTACCTAAGTGGACGGTTTTAAACGTGCATTTGTGCGTTCCTTCGTTAGAATTCGTCCGTATGCGCGTTGAACTTCAGTGAAATGAATGGCAAGGAGATATGAGCTCCGTGTGACAAATCGCATTCACTGAAAAAAGTGACATTTCTGCTTTGGAAGATGGCAAGCTGCTCACCTCAACTGAATAAATCGGGGGGAGGGGGCGATTTTGATGACGCTAACATTTTTCCCCGAGTTGTCATCCTGCTTGTTATACGTATGTACGCTGAACTTCTTTCACACTGTACGTAGCCAACCGTGCTAATCGGAGGTGCGGCGGAGGGATAACAAACTAAACGTTAAAATAACTTTTAAAGAAATGAGTTTGTCAATCTAGATGATGATTTCAAAGTTGCGTAGCTCCAGTAGCTTCCTAATATCGGAAGGAAGAGCGTTCCAGACGGCCGCAGAAGCGCATCTGAACGCGCGTTATGCAGCCGCCGTCTTTTGTTCGATGGCCAGCCACAAAAGCCACTGCCAGGATGACTGGAATTACATCTCTAGGAGATCACGCAACTTTAAAAGCCATCCCCCGTGTTTAGTGTGCACGCCGCACAACACGTTTGAAATCGAACGGAGTAAAGTTGGACTTACGAACAAGCCGACTTACCAACGCGCCTCTGGAACCTCTAACTCGCTCGTAAGTCCAGGAGCCCCCGTGCCCCCCACGCTCTCAACAAGACGGCTCACGGGACGTCGTGAACCTGGGCCGTGGAAATGTACACGCACTTGCCACGCACTCCACAAAGACGACGTTTGGAAATATATTTACCGCATTGTGCAGTGAACGGTCCAGCGTCGACCGGGCCGGCTTCTCCAGCGCAGAGGGGGCAGAGACAGAGGTCGCAACCGGGTACCCGATACCCGTACCCTACCCGATACCCGGCTACCCGGCCGGGTATGGGTACGGGTAGCCGTTTGCGACCCTGGTGCGGCCGGGTACGGGTAGGCCGTGAGTCACTGGTGAGTAACCGTTTGTCACTCATTTTGGGTAGGGTACGGGTAGGAATGGGTACCCGTACCCGACCCTGGTGCGGCCGGGTACGGGTACGGGTAAGGAATCAAAACCCGTTTGCGACCTCTGGGCAGGGATCATTGACGCACTTACGGTTTACAGCAGATTGGAACGTTTAGTTAGAAAAGTGTTCAAATGAACTCTGTGGGAATGGCCAAAAATGAACGACATTTTATTTTACCAGGTGAAGTCCACTGAGCTATTCAGAAGCAGCCTGGCTATCGGAAATGAATGCTTAGCGTGTGGAAATGTATAGCAGCCAATAACTCTGAAGGAACGTCGGTTCTTAATGTGGAGGGGAAAATCAGAGGACCCGAAGAAAAATCCACGCGACCACGGGGAGAGAGACACGCAAACCCCAAATATACAGCAGCAGGCGTCAGGGTTGGGATCGAACCCACGACCTCCTGTATACCAGGCAAGGTAGTCAACATCTACTAGCCACTGTGATGATGATGATGATGAGAGAGAGACACGCAAACTTCAAATATACAGAAGGCATCAGGGACGAGATCGAACACATGAGCTCCTGAATACCAGGCGAGGTAGTTAACATCTCATAGCCACCGTGATGATGAGAGAGAGAAAGACACGCAAACTCCAAATATACAGCAGCAGCAGCAGGCGTCACGGGTCGAGATCGAACCCACGACCTCCTGTATACCAGGCGAGGTAGTCAACATCTCCTAGCCACCGTGATAATGAGAGCGAGAGAGACACGCAAACTCCAAATATACAGCAGCAGGCGTCAAGGGTCGAGATCGAACCCACGACCTCCTGTACACCAGGCGAGGTAGTTAACATCTCCTAGCCACCATGATGATGATGAGAGAGACACAAACTTTTTTACCTACGTGACTTTACCGAAAGAACTAAGAGTATGAATCCTTGCAGTCACGAAAGCTTCAAATCTAGAATAAAAAAATACAGCAGCAGGCGTCAGGGTTGGGATCGAACCCACGACCTCCTGCGTACCAGGCAAGGTAGTCAACATCTCCTAGCCACCGTGATGATGATGAGAGAGAGAGACACGCAAACTCCAAATATACAGCAGCAGGCGTGAGGGTCAGGATCGAACCCACGAGCTCCTGTACACCAGGCGAGGTAGTTAACATCTTGCCACCGAGTTCACATCCTAAACTTACTCACCATCACCTCACCACACAAATGAATCTCTCACAAAACCCTCTCACCACACCATCACACACACACTCACCACACACACACACCACAGACGCACTCACCACACACACACAATCACCAGACACTCACCACACACACACCCACCACGCACTCACCACACACTCACCACTCACTCACCACACACTCCCCACACACTCACCACACACACACTCACCACACAGTCACCACACACTACACACACACACACCCCACACACACACCCCACACACACTACACACTCACCACTCACACTCACCACACACACACACATCACACACACACTCACCACACACACACACCACAGACGCACTCACCACACACACACAATCACCAGACACTCACCACACACACACCCACCACGCACTCACCACACACTCACTCACCACACACACACACACCACACTCACCACACACTCACCACACACACACTCACCACACAGTCACCACACACTACACACACACACACCCCACACACACACCCCACACACACTACACACTCACCACTCACACTCACCACACACACACACATCACACACACACTCACCACACACACACACCACAGACGCACTCACCACACAAACACAATCACCAGACACTCACCACACACACACCCACCACGCACTCACCACACACTCACCACTCACTCACCACACACTCACCACACACTCACCACACACTCACCACACACTCACCACACACACACTCACCACACAGTCACCACACACTACACACTCACCACTCACCACACACACACACCCCACACACACTACACACTCACCACTCACACACACACCACACACTCACCACACACACACACTACACACACACACTCACCACACACACACACACTCTCACTACTCACACTACACACACACACTACACACACACTCACCACACACACCACACACACACCACACTCACCATACACACACCACACACACTACACACACACACACTCACCACACACTCACTACACACACACACACACTCACACTCACCATACACACCACACACACCACACACACACCACTCACACTCACCACACACTCACCACACACACACTACACACACACACTCACCACACACACACACTCACTACTCACACTACACACACACCACACACACACACACCCCACACACTCACTACACACACACACACACTACACACACACTCACCACACACTCACCACACACACACCACACTCACCATACACACACCACACACACTACACAGACACACACTCACCACACACTCACTACACACACACACACACTACACTCACCATACACACCACACACACCACACACACACCACTCACACTCACCACACACACACTCACCACACACACACACCACACACTCACCACACACACACTCACCACACACACACACCACACACTCACCACACACCACTCACACTCACCCCACACACTCACACCACACACTCACCACACACTCACCACACACACACTACACACACACTACACACACACACTCACCACACACAGACTCACTACTCACACTACACACACACACACCACTCACACTCACCCCACACACTCACTACACACACACTCACCACACACACTCACCACACACTTACCACACACACACACTACACTCACCATACACTCCACACACACACCACTCACACTCACCACACACACACACTCACCACACACACACTCACTACTCACACTACACACACACCACACACACACCCCACACACACACTACACACACACTCACCACATACTCACCACACACTCACCACACACTCACCACACACACACCACACACACTACACACTGACCCTACACACACCACACACACTACACACACACCACACACTCACCACACACACACTACACTCACCATACACACCACACACACCACACACACACTCACCACACACACACACACTCCACACACACACACACCACACACTCACCACACACACCCCACACACACATTCACCACAACACACTCACTACTCACACTACACACACACACACCACACACACACACCCCACACACTCACCACACACACTACACACACACACTCACCACACACTCCACACACACTCACCACACACTCACCACACTCACCACACACTACACACACACACCACACACTCCACACACACTCACCACACACTCACCACACACTCACCACACACACACACTACACACACCACACACTCACCACACACACACACACACCCCACACACACACTACACACACACACCACAGACTCACCACTCACCACAACACCGCTGCACGTTGGGCTGGAGACGACTGTCGCAAAGCGCTCCCCTGTAAACCCACTTTACGACCCAGCTGCAGTCACGCTTTGCGACATGCTGCCGTAACGCTTCATTTACGACGGTTCAACCGTCACGCGCCCTTCACGACAGCCGGCTGCCGTAAGGCAAGTTGTCGTAAAGCGACGCACGTGGATCGGCTTGCTCCCGTTGTCGTAAAATCAATGGAGGCAATGAGTCCAATGCCACGTGCCTCTCATTGATCTTTTATCGATCTTTTATCGATCCACTGCTGGATGAGGGCCTCCCCGACCGCCGTTGTCGGGCTTGGGGATTATGTTTGTCGTACTCCACCGACGCCACTCCGTGGGTGGAGGCGCGCGTTGTCGATAAGCGACGGGATAATGGAACGCCACTGCCATCTGCTGACAACATCGCGCTTTGAAGCCTGCGCTGTCAACAACTGTGGGCTTGAAGGGAAGATAGGCGACGTTTCGGGCAACGACCCTTTTTCACAGCACGTAAATATGAAGGGCAACCCCCCCCCCCCCCTCATTAATAATCATGAGCTGAACCATTTTCCTATTGAATATTTCAGATTTACTGCAATAGACACCCGTACTTGGACGGGCTAACAAGCTAGTTAATATAGAACAGACAATTCGTCACACGAAGGGGCATTTTGCACACAGACTCGTGCGTGACAATTTATTTTAGTGAAATTTTTTTCCAAAATTTTCCACTTTTTAGGAAAAATAAAATTTCATATTTCATTTAAAATATCAATGTGATAAAAATGAAACTCTTACTCAAGAAAAACAGAAATGAATAATAAAATAAAACCGATGCCACGCATATAAAGGATTTATAGTGAAAAACTTTGTTTTTACAGGTTATTTTTTTGCTTGTGCGCGTCAAAGCAACCCAAAAAAAAACACGCGTTGGCCTCATTCAACATTTGTAGCTCAACCTCACCACGTGTTTATCGACACATGTATGCGACCAAACCTAAACCCACCCCCCATTGTGGGTTATACCGATCGAGATAGCCTCCTACTACTCCTGAAAAATGTTGATACTCCGACTGTTACTCCTGCTGTTATGGAGTGACTCATGCTGCCAGCTATGGCTGCAAAGTTTGGTCGTACGATATACATAGTTTTACATACCATTATGTATATCGTTTATTGTTAAATTTGAATCAACAGTTCCTATGATCACTATTATATTGCTTTTATAGCTTTATTTTGGTGATTTAGAAAACGTTTGGTTTAGACATGTTTGTTTGTTTGTTGAAGTACAGAGTTAGCCTGATAACTTTAATCTAAATTGTCTTATGGTTATTATTTGACTTGCATCCCACTGGGATTTCTGCACACCGCGTTGAAATACTGTGTTTTTTTCTGGAAGATTTTGCTGTTTTTTTCCTGGATTTTTGTGTTGCGCGTAGTCACTTTAAGATTTCGATTGAAAGCTTTCGTGACTGCAGGGATTCATCTTCTTGGTTCTTTCGGTAAAGTCACGTATAAGGGAAATAATAAAATAAAAAATAACGCAAGCAGCCGTCCTCACCTGAGGACGGCTGCTTGCGTTGTAGCCGAAACGTCGTGAGAATTATTTTATTATGTTTTATTTTTATTATTTTATTACTTCCCTTCTACGTGACTTCACTTTAAGATGTTCTTTGTTCATGTTTTTGTTTGTTGCGGTTGCACCCGAGTCAAGAGCCGAATGGCTCGAAAGGGCTGTACTTAACAAACGAAACTGAAACTGCTGCTATAAACTCACCACGTGTTTCTCATGACACCACGCCTTTTATATAACCCCCCGCCCCTCCGAGCCGTGACTCCGCCCACAAACTCAATTAGACTCCTCCCTCTTTCATCGCTCCACCAATAGGCACGCTTCATTCTCGTAACTCCCCCCCCATCCCTCTTATAGGCCCCGCCCACCACCCGGCCTTGTCACGCGCGCGCGCGCCACCGACAGACACTTCTCCGTTTCCCGCCAATCTCCCACCTCAAGCAAACTTTCCCCTCAGCTCCGATTGACAACTTTTGCAAAGCAATTTAACACGGGCCGTTAGTAATCGATACTTATACAAGCGTAACGAAGAACTCCACAAGTGTTGCACACACAACACGCACGCAATGGCAGCGGTGTTACTGAGCGGCAAAGACGTCTCTGCGTAAGTGACGCAACATTTAGTTGTGGTCGTGAGGGGATTTTTGTGTCGTCTAACTTTTAAAAGTTTATATTTTTCAAGTGTCAAGGTTGTGTGTGTGTGTGTTTTTAAGTCGAGTTGCTTTCGACAGTGGGGGTGACTGCGTTCGAAAATGTTGTTGAAGCGCTGTATACTGGAAGTGCATAGGCCCACATTTACCTCAGACACTTTCAATAAACTTAATGATTTCTTATCAAACTTTGTTAGAGCTAATTGTTTTATACATAATCAGTTGTTTTTTTAAACGGGAAACCTTACATAATCTTCAAACAATGTATTCCTGTTGGAAACCAACGGAAGTTTATTTTATGGACGGCCAAGGACCCGTCATTGTAATGTGGAATTTCCATGCGTGGGGCTTATGATCATCACGTTTTTTTTTGCAGTTAGATACTTTTACTTTCATTGTTAACCATTAAATACAACGCCTTAAAGAGTGCACTAATGCACATAGCCCTGGCCCTTTGGGCATTTAAATTTTCTGCAATCCGGGGGCATTTAAATGCCCTTAAAGTGCAAATTCATCCTGGAAGGTGCAGTATGGTTATACTATATACTTTCATATGGCTACTGATGTAGATACAGAGCAACAACAACAACAACTACAGTCTCACACCAGCGTATTTGTGTACAGTATCACTGTAAACGTGCTTCTGATCCTGGGAATTATGTTTTAACGCATTTCAGTTTTACAAACCCTTTCTACTCTCAAACAAACCACGTTTATGAGCACAATACTCATCGAAAACCCCCCCTTGATATCTGCTTAGCCCATGCTTTATTATATCTGCATTGATTTAACGATTTCTGCAAAGAAAAAAAACTGATCAATAACAATAACTTCAAATGCTTCGTTATACGTCGTTATGGTCTCTGTTGTGGATGCCCGCAGCCGCACACTACTATTGGAGACTTTTTAAAGTTTACATTTGTGCATCAGCTATCCTCATCTCCTGCCGTGGTTGTGAGTGTAGACCATGAGCTGTATATTTACCGCACGACTCTGCAGGGCGTGGAGACGACCTCATCCAGCAGTGGATTGACAAATGGGCGACTTGGCCACAATGGGGATATTTGCAGTGTTGTGCCCAATGTAGAAGTTAAAGGCCGTGGTTTGCAATGGTTGAATAGCGATGGTGTGGTTATGCACGGTGGCTATGCGATGTTAACTACCTCGCCTGGTGTACAGGATGTCGTGGGATCGATCCCCACCCTGACGATGCCTGCTGCTGTATATTTGGAGTTTGCGTGCCTCTCTCTCTCTCATCATAATGACTAGTAGATGCTAACTACCTCACCTGGTGTACAGGATGTCGTGGGATCGATCCCCACCCTGACGATGCCTGCTGCTGTATATTTGGAGTTTGCGTGTCTCTCTATATCATCATCATAATGGCTAGGAGATGTTAACTACCTCACCTGGTGTACAGGATGTCGTGGGATCGATCCCCACCCTGACGATGCCTGCTGCTGTTTATTTGGAGTTTGCGTGTCTCTCTCTTATCATCATCATAATGGCTAGGAGATGTTAACTACCTCGCCTGGTGTACAGGAGGTCGTGGGATCGATTTCTACTCTGACGATGCCTGCTGCTGTATATTTGGAGTTGGCGTGTCTCTCTCTCATCATCATCACGGTGGCTAGGAGATGTTAACTACCTCACCTGGTATGCAGGAGGTCGTGGGTTCGATCCCCACCCTGACGATGCCTGCTGCTGTATATTTGGAGTTTGCGTGTCTCTCTCTCATCATCATCACGGTGGCTAGGAGATGTTAACTACCTCACCTGGTATGCAGGAGGTCGTGGGATCGATCCCCACCCTGACGATGCCTGCTGCTGCTGTATATTTGGAGTTTGTGTGTCTCTCTCTATATCATCATCATAATGGCTAGGAGATGTTAACTACCTCACCTGGTGTATAGGAGGTCGTGGGATCGATCCCCACCCTGACGATGCCTGCTGCTGTATATTTGAAGTTTGCGTGTCTCTCTCATCATCATCATAATGGCTAGGAGATGTTAACTACCTCACCTGGTATGCAGGAGGTCGTGGGATCTATCCCCACCCTGACGATGCTTGCTGCTGTATACTTGGAGTTTGCGTGTCTCTCCCCGTGGTCCCGTGGATTTTTCTCCCGAGACCTCCATTTAGAAACGTGCGTTTAGAATATTTGATCTTCTATAAATCTCCACATGGTAAGCCACTTCGTTGAGCTATCATTTGTGGCCAATTCGCTTCTAAAAAAGAGCTCCATTACTCAGTGGGTTTTACCTGGTAAAAACAAATTAGTAAACCTAGCTTGCTGTCTCTCGTATGCGTGAATTTTCTCCGGGTGCTCCGGTTTTTCTCCCACATGTAAACAAACGCTCGGTAATTGGCCCATAACACCTTAATATATAAAGGACTGCAGAGCACGGGAAATTGTTGGCGCCCCAGCTCGCCACGCTTGTCCGTGGTTCGTTGTGCATCTGAATTGTTCTCTCGCTTCGGAAAGACGTAGCGTGGTTGATTCGCGGGGATTGGAGTTTGTGAAATTCTTCTATGCATGAGGGCCAAACACAACAAGGGCTGAGGATATTAGAAATTGATCGATGTGCAAGGCTTACCTTTACAGTTTTTGTTGTTGTTGTTTGACTTGCATCCCACTGGGATTTTTGCACACAGCGTTGGTGTACGGTGTTTTTTTTCTGCAATATTTTGCTGTCTTTTCTTGGATTTTCTGTTTGCACTTAGTCACATATTCACTTTAAGATATTTTTTGTTCATGTTTTTGTTTGTTGCGGTTGCAGCCGATTCAAGAGCCGAATGGCTCACAGGGCTGTACCTAATAAATGACTTGAACGTGAACTACAGACATTTGTGATAAAGAGCTTTATAGCTCTGTGGATTCCTCCAGTACAAATAAACATTTGGATTCTGATTGAAAATGCGTGAAGTGAACCGATTGAAGAGTGCACGAATAGTATAAGACCTTTGTGCCGGCGACTGTTAATTTTGAGTCAATCAGCATGTTTGATGTGTTCGTATACATTATCTGCATTGGTTTACATTGTATAATGGACTTTGCTTATACTGGAAAAGACCAATTCGTTTAACTGTAGTAAATCATTTTAACTGACCTTTCTGCTCTGATAAAAGGTCATTGCAGCTAACTGAATACAGTACAGTGTAGACGTGTGTATATTAAAACTATAAGCCAGTAATTAATGACAAAAATGTGATGTGTTTTTGGCCTGTTCCCATAAATACAGCACTTCTAGTAAAGTTAAAGTGAGGTTTATTTGAAGTATGTGCATGGATATGTTAGTTAATGTTTAATTAATTTTACAGTCCCCTGTGGGGTGCACAGTTTCTTGCATTAAATCTTAACCTGTAAATGCTTTTGAGTTAATCTTTATCGACGTATCTTGAACTACTTTCGCACCTTGAGTAGCCAACCGTGCAGGGGAAGGACAATAAGCTAAATGCAAAAAGCAGTTCTAAAGAAATGAGTTTGTCAATCTTGGTAATTTAAAAGTGCATAGCTCTAGTGGCTTTCTAATATCGGAGGGAAGAGCTTTCCAGACGGCCGCAGAAGCGCATATGAAAGCATGCGATGCGGTCACTGTCTTTGTTCGATGGCCAGCCAAAAGCCGCTGCGAGGATGACCGGGAGTGTGCATGATGGTTTATGCTCCTTGACGAGATCAGAAAGGTAATGTGTACTTAATGTAGTGGCACATTTGCATTCTCCTGCAATCCCCACTATATTGGTATGAAAATTACAAAATCCTGCACTCTAGTGGTTAAATATTGCTTTAAAGCAAACTGTTGCATCTATTTACCTGTATGACAGTTTATCGTATACTCAGGTGTTGTGGTTGTAGAGCGTTGCGCTATCAACCTGGCGGCCTGAGTATCATTCCTGGCTGCAGATAACATAAGTGGCGATTGATATCATAGACACCCTTCTTTACAAACTCGCACTGACCAGCGTAGTTAAGTCTAGTCAAACCACCCTCATGACCGACACGGCCATGGTTGGCTACGTATGGTGCGAAAGAAGTTCAACATACAGCTGTGGATTGACAAATGATTTCACTTTGAATTTACTTTATACAGAAATACCTCCAAGAGAAGATAGCACTCAAATTCGTACAGACTAGAGAGTAACTTGCGGTAATAATACAATAATATTAATATCATGTATCACCCTTTCTCAATCCACAGTTGGATGAAGGCCTCCTCCCCACACTGAGTCAATCATGTTGAAGAGGGGAGTGCCTTGGTCCGGTTTAAATAGCCATTGGCAGGAATCAAATTTAGGTCCCTGGGTTCATAGCATAGTGAGCGAACCTCTGTGCCACCGGTTGCTGAATGAATACATAAGGTCACACTCATTACACACGAAAGTGCTTCCCACAAATGAACCACAATACCTTGCTTATCTCGTCAAGGAGCGTAAACGATCAAAATGCGAATTCCGGTCATCCTGGCAGTGGTTTTTGTGGCTGGCCATCGAACAAAGACGGTCACTGCATAACGCCGTGTCCAGATGCGCTTCTGCGGCCGTCTGGAACGCTCTTTCGATATTAGGAAGCCACTGGAGCTATGCACTTTTAAATAATCTCGAATGAAAACTTATTTTTTGAGAACTGATTTTTGTCTTTAGTTTATTGTCCTTTCCCTGCACCTCCGATTAGCACATTTGGTTACGTACGGTGCAAAAGAAGTTCAACATACAGTAAAACCTTGGATTGCGAGCATAATTCGTTCCAGAAACGTGTTTGTAATCCAAAGCACTCGTATATCAAAGCACTCGTATACCAGTTGTGATCACGTGACGCTCGGCAGACAAAGCGTATACGTACTACTCGTATTGCAAGACCTCGCTCGTTTATCAAATTAATATTTATTTAAAATTTTGCTCGTCTTGAAAAACACTCGCAGACCAAGTTTCTCGCAATCCAAGGTTTTACTGTACCTACACTCCACACATTACTTGCTCTACTGCCTCGTAAAGGCACCCTTATTGCCTCTGCAGATGGGTCGCTCATGCATGTAACCTCCAAGAACCAGCAATCCTGTCAGCATAAAAATATCATTAACACAATTATATTCTTTGTCAATCCATTGCTGCTTAAAGGCCTCCCCATGCCTTGTCGGTCATGGGGTTGTTTACCCATACGCCACGATGCTGGTCGGTGCAGGTTGTTGAAGACAGGGGGCTCAGAACAGCCATGATGTTTGCCGTGGCTGTAAATCAAACTCAAGTCCTATCTCATATAGTTTTGTGTGCTAGCCGGTGCATCATTTATCTACATAATAGCACGTAAGTTTTCAATGGACGACATAGTAGAACCAATGTAGCCTGCGCTCCTTACATGAATATATTGCTCCTGAATATATAGCTGCCATACATAATAATAGAATAGTTATACAGTATATTATGTTATGACCATGCTTCGCCACGCTGTTCATTGCAGGTTGGTGAAGGGGGGTAGGTGGGAGTGGGTAAGTGAGACCGGTCAATGACCGGTTTAGTTATCATTCCCCACTGATGTTGTACGTGGCCGAATCAAATTCTGGGTCATTGGATTATTGGCGTAATACGCTAACTACTACGCCACTGCTTTACGCAGCTATTTGAAACGTGCATCGTTCATGCTTGTAGTGGGTAACACTTGACAGAAAATGCTGGTGCTCTGCAACAGCGGTTGTGTTCGAGAGGCTGGAGGTTGCAGGCATGTGGCATTCATTATCAATCCGTGTTGGGCCGGGTTCACCCTGCAGTGACATTTTATTGGATATTAACTTATTAAGTTGGCAGTATTCAGCTGGGTCCACGCTGGGTCATTGGCTTTTGGCATGGTTGAGATGGGTTTGAGCTTGGTCAAAGCCCAATTGCTCATCGGGTTATCGGTTGCCTCTGCTAGCATTGTACATTTATCCTAATAAAGCCAGCACAAGTACACATTTTTAAGAGCGATACTGATCAAATCACCTGGAATGTGCCCCATCTTGCCAGCTCTCGTAAACTAAAGCAGTTGAGTCTGGATCGTGCTTTGATGGGTTGACCACCACGTGCAACGAATTGTCACAGGGCCTGTGGGGCTGTGTGTTGGGCAGTAGAAGGGAGTGCAGTAAAATCCATTGTTGTACTCTGTTTCTAAATCTTCACGTCTGTGCTCCCCATTTTCACCAAGTCACACTGACCAGCGTGGTGGAATACGGTCAAATTAGTTCAAAGGCCCTCATCCAGCAGTGGATTGTTAGAGGGTTGTAGATGTATTGGGTCAATACAGGCCTACAGGGGCTACTGTTGTGTATGTAATTCGTGTAATTATTCACCTCCCTTGTGACTAAACGATTCCCTAGATTTAGAGTAACCATTTAATTCAAGAATTGATTCTTGTTTTGTCATTGTGGTGAATGTATAGTCTTACATGGCTGTGGGGTTTGCGTAAACAAGGTAGCTTTAATTATGCATATGAAATACATTTTTATAAGATTCATGTATGCTCTATAAAGATGTTACAATTTGGATAATGAAGAGATCAGAGCTTTTCAAATGAGACGGAGAAAATTATTTTTTATACGAATGAGACCATAAAAATGAGACAATGAATTCGGTTCACGTACAGGTGCAAGGTGGGTTATTACTTCACAGAATTATGAGAGATGGTAATGACTTTGGGCGGCCTTCATCCATCGTGCATTGATCATGGCTTCTGATGATGATGATTGCAATTTATTGAATTGCTGGGAGGGGGTGGGAGTATGCGCAGTGCATAGCCAGCAAAAGTAAGATTAATAATTAACATTTTGTAAGACTCTTTTCATTCGTAGATCCCAATGCACCGTGTATGGAAAGTAGGAAATAAACAGAACCTGCAGGGTAAACGACCAGGACTAGGGGAGTTTTCAAGACAGGACTTAAATAGCTCTAATGACTAAATTTCGATGTAAAGCTTTCGTGACTGCAGGGATTCATCTTCTTTGTTCTTTCGGTAAAGTCACGTAGAATAGAAATAATAAAATAAAAACATAAAACATGATGAAATAATTCTCACGACGTTTCGGCCACAACGCAAGCAGCCGTCCTCAGGTGAAGAACAGGTCTGTTTTATTTTTATTATTTTATTATTTCTATTCTACGTGACTTTACCGAAAGAACCAAGAAGAAGCTCTAACGACTGTTTTATTTGAAGTATCTTGCTCACTGCTGAGTGTCGTTGCGGGTCTTGTTCGCAAGGGCACGAGAAGCAGCAACTTTTGCACAGGCTAGTGACAGACTTTGCTGCGCAAAGCGACATATGAAGCGACAAGTTGCAGACATAGTTGGGGAGTCTCCCTGTACACTGCATGTAAGTGTCAGCACGGATGGCTATGTAATGAATGGGGAGTTTGTTGTTAAAATAATTAGATGTCCTAAGGTGACAGACTGAGATTTTGTATTTGTAGGTTGAGATTTTAAAAAAATCCCACGTCCCATGACTCTCCACAAAAATACGCTCATGAATTAGCATTGCTCTCAAAAGTCTGAAAGGGGTTTTTTGTTGTTGTAAAGAATCACTTGCGTGGCTGTGCAAAATGAATTACATTCACTATTATTCGTGTTAGGTTCGGCTCAAACACCATCATTGTACAGGCATAAGGGCTTTGCATAGTGGTATAAGTGGGCACAAATACATTTTACATTTTCAACATCTCGTGGATGTTTTGAGCAAAGTCACATTTAGTGCAAAGCATCAACAATAACCTCGTTTCAAAGACTTTATAACTTTAACGTCTGAGCAGGTATTTTATTTCCAGCGCTGTGGACTTAAAATCTGTATATTGTGCTGCGTTATTTACTGTTGTAATTGTTTAGTTCTGGCATGTGTTTCTTATTACTGAGAGCGGATATACATTATCAAGACCACCAATGTCCTTTAACCACCTAATTTTAAAATACTAGGGCAGTATAAGGCATTGGATAGATACTGATATCTAGAAAATCTATTTAAAGAGTATATCCTCATTACTCAGAAATAGTTCAGACTCCAAAACCTCTGGTCAATTGAACTTGATTATTGTGTGGTGTGTTACAGTGCACAGCATTTTTCTCATTTATAAATCAAAACCCTTTGAATTAACTTGCTTGAAAAGACATTTGATCGTTCCTGAAAATCAAATCATTTTGATTTATCATTGCAATGAGGAAGTGAGAGGAAGACTCAAGGTGGTAGAAATCACAGAGACGGTGAGAGAGAATAGGCTGGAACGGTTCGGTCATGTTGAGAGACGATAGGAAAATTATATGGGTCAGAAGGTGCAAGTGATGCAAGTGGAAGGAAAGTGATCAAGAGGAAGGCAGAAGAAGAGGTGGGGCGATGTGGTGTGATCGGACATGGTGGCCCGAGGAGTGGAAAGAGAGTGGCGAAGGACAGGGCAGCATATGGAGAAGGGTGGCTCGGACAGCGGGACCCCACATGAGTGAGACAAACGCGTGGAAGAAGAAGATTACAATGGGATGGAACTAGTGATCTGTGAAAAAAAAGCTTTATACCTCATCAGATTCCTCCAGTATCAATACATATTCTGATTCTGATTGAAAGCTGGATAGTCCACATGGGCATCCGAGTACAGAATTAGAAGGACGTGTTTTGACTCAATGGGAAATAATAATAGTTATTGATCAGCCTTGCATTAGACGATTAAAGTGTGTTTACGTAGCTTATACATAACACGCGTTGGTTTCTTCATTGGGCAAGGAGTGATGCAGAGCACGAATGTGGCACACTAAATAACTTGTGTATTTTTAGCGAGTACGGCTTTTGATGAGTGGGCGAATTGTGGAAGTTGAAAGCGAGTCGTTATTTGGAAAGTTCATGTTGCTGGAAATTGTAGTTATTTTAATTTCAAATGTGAAAACATGCCACTCTGTTCCTCTCAATCGGTCAAAAGCAATTGACAAGTTTATGGTTATATTGGGAACATTAGGGTTATGTCTCGCATACCCTGGTAATGCTATGAACTCCTAGTATACAACGCCCCCAGATAATCTATGTTGATTGGTCAAAGTCTTATCGCATTGACAATGACATTAACTAAAATGTGAAGGTTGGAGTTTGACCTGCAGCTGATACAATCAGTTCCCGTTGCATCATTACTGGAAAATACTTTGTCCTCCCGTAACAACACGGATTCATAATATTTATTATTTTCTAGATATGCTTAGTCACTGTCGCCTTTATATTAGGCATGGCCACACAGTGATGTGGTGTCTGCTGAAGTGTCTGTTGGTTTTGACTTGTAAATATGTTCTGGTTGCTGTTTCGCGTCGTACCTAGACAGGTCATTCGTGAGAATGTGTAGTTTTTCTTTTGCTCTGCAAAGTTGAAGGATATATATATGTATTTTAGTTGTGGACCGAGAAGACTGCTCTGATATATTTGTTAAGTTTTGTTAAAAAAGAAGTTGAAAATAAGTAGAGAATGCCGACTGTATTAAACAGAGTGCTACTGGCAGCTTGTGTGAATGTCCGGCATTACGGAATTGCGATTGGTGCTCGGAAGGTTGGATTTGCAACGAGAGAAGCCAAACCTTTGGTATCGATGGCACAGTATGTCGCGTACGCACACACTCCACACCACACCACTATGTTTTGTTATACTGCATCTGGCACCTGCCGCTTGCCAAAGATTTCGACAGAGCAAATGTATATTTTAATCGTTTGGACAAATGCCGTTCTAATTCGTAAATCAATTGCACGTGTACAGGAGGTTATGGTTGTTAAAGCAGTGCCGTGGTTATTTCTTTCAACGTTGTTTTTCGCAGCGATGTCCGCGCAAGACTCAAAAAAGAGGTCCTAGAACTGAAGCAGAAGCATCCGACCTTTCAACCCGGACTGGCCATAGTGCAGGTAACGCTCGGGCTGCGCTGTTATCACAGTTTACTCTGTTAAGATTTTTTTACGACACTAACAGTAAGTTACTAATGGCTTTTTCATTTTATTTTATAACTTTTGCCCAGGTTGGAAACCGTGAAGACTCCAATGTTTACATCAAGATGAAACTGAAGGCTGCAGAAGAGGTTGATGATTACTCTCTTCTTATTCTATGCCACAAAGTCCCATTATTTGATAGGGGTCAGTTGCTCATGTTTTTGTTATTTTCTGTGCCTCTTGATTCGGTCAGGTCCACCTTCTCTCATACATCATTCCACCACATCCTTCCATCTCACCCTGGGTTCTCCCTCGAATCCGTCTGCCCTCTACTGGCATCCTAAATTGAATCTTCTTTGGCTACAATCCTTGGCTATTTAATGCATATTTGAGCTCTGTTAGTTTCACAATGCAGCTGTCAACCCATCGTACACTGCCTGCAACCCCTTAAGTTGGTTCAGGCTATTGCTTGTTGTGGTGATTTCGGCTGTGAAAATGTATACGCGCACTGCCTGGGAATTTTTAATATGAATTTTAATCCAAAATTGCTAAAGTTTATATTTTGTAAAGATCTCGTGGAAATTATACACAGGTGAGTATTGTCATTTATGTCTTAACAAGCGTTGCTCTTATCTTCAACTGTGTTCTTACAACCACATTTCATATTTAACTATTTTATTATCGTTTATAATTATATAGACTGTGTGTACTGGGCTATTGATATGAGTTTCAGCTTTGTTCATGAAACATACAAATATAATCGTGATCAGATATGCTATGGTGATGTAGTTGAAATCAAGTCCAGCTTTGAGAGCGTTAATGCATTGCAATGTCCATCTGTCTGGCTGTCTGTAAATGTGGGGCACAATAACTCTTGCAAAGATGACCAATGTGAACCAGTTGTGAGTAGAAAGTTGTCGCTATTGGGGTAGAGTGTAATCTTGCTCTCCTGTTAATAACAGACAGATATGAATGCCCTCAAACTTCGTGTAACAAACCTTGAAACTCTTTATGAGCTCGTTTCTCATATGCGTGCACCGACCCGAAATGCAGTCACATTCAGACACTTGTATTTTTCTATGAATCCCATTACTTTTAACTGTGTTAACAACCTTGTGGTCCAGATTGGAGTGGCTGCTGTCCATGTATGTCTGTCAAGGAACACCACCGAAACAGAGGTACGGATTCCACTTGGTTTGTTGCAATGAGTCAGCCGTTGATAATACGGAGGAAATGCGAAACGTTTGACCGAAGCGTTTGTAGTTGCCTGGTTCAGCAGTTCCACTGCTGGATTATTGTTTCCGTCTGAGGACGACCGCTTGTGTTGCAATCGAAACGTCGTGATATACAGGAAGTCCTCTGCTTACGATGGAGATGCGTTACGACGACTCCATCGTAAGTCAAAAATATCGTAAGTCGAAGATGGCCTAGCCTACCCAGAGGTCTTAAAGAATGGTGATAATTTAGCAAAATAGAGCACTTTACAGTACCGTACTGTATAAACTATATACTGATTTGTATTTATTAATTACAATACTGTATTGCACAGTAAAATGTACAGAAAGAAAACCAAGGTAAATTCTTAGCCTATCTATATGAACTGCAATTTAATAGAAAGTTTTTTCAGGAAACAATCCTATCTGCTATAAAACCTTTTAACATGCATTGAACATATAGTATCGTGGTAACCTTAAAAAGAAATCGCTAAAGCTACGTATCATACATGCATTGAACGTATCGTAACATATCATATTGTACTGTACTCGCCAAGATTCTGTCCGTCGTCTTCATACTTGAACGATGTTAGGTTGCTGATGGCAATTTTGTCGTATCGCCATCGTAAGATCGAAATATTGTAAGTCAGACCATCGTAACTCGGGGACTACCTGTATTATTTTTTTTTATTTTTCTACCTACATGACTTTACCGAAAGAACCAAAGAGTATGGATTCCTGCAGTCACGAAAGCTTCAAATGAAGATAGTTTGTAGTTGCGCGAGCATTTCTCATACTCGTACACTTCTAAATCTTGTGCGCAGTTGCTGGATAAAATTAGGGACCTCAACGAGAACACGCAAGTGCACGGGATAATTGTGCAGCTCCCGCTGGAATCGGACCATCCAATTAACGCTAACCGCGTCACCAACTTCATTGTCGCGGGCAAGGATGTGGACGGGTATGTATCCCGAGTTGCCGTACGCAGTTACACCTTTGTGCGATGCGCGTATAGACACCTCCGGGGCCTGTGAAATACGTAGATCGTTCCGGCGTGTGTTCCATACCGTTCTGCAGGCTGACGTGCACCAACGCTGGTCTCTTGTCTCGCGGAAATCTGGACGACTGCATTCTCCCCTGTACGCCCAAGGGCTGCCTGGAGCTCATTCGCAGGACAGGTGGCGTTTGCATTCACCTACGCATGCATCACATTCTCCGCCCCCCACACACACACATGTGCGATTCTAATCATCGTCACGATTTGGTACAGGAGTCTAATACTTTTGGTCTCTTTTTATGAAATCTCGTTTTTATTCAGAATATGAATCTTTATTTAGACTGGAGGAATCCGATGAGCTATGAAGCTCTTTTTCACAGATGTCCAGTATAGGCAGGGTCAGCAAGTTACAACAGCAGTTTAACACGTAGGCATCTACAGAACGTAAATAACCAGTGGCATCTACATTTACAGGAGTTTATACAACTTTTAAAGCCATTCCTTGTGAGTGTACATGCCGTGCATCGTGTTTGGAATCGACAGGAGTAAAGTTGGACTTATGAACAAATCGACTTAAGAACATATCTTTGCAACCTAACTCGTTTGTAAGTAGAGGAATCCCTGTTCTTCAAGTTAACATGCATCCCGATCAAACGTACAGTAAAACCCTGGCTAGCCGAACACTGACTGAATATCGGTGTGAATTACACCCAAGTCACCCAATGGAGATTTATTAACTCCAGAAAAAAGTGACCACCTCGCTATAATCCCTGAAAAACTCACAAAAGAGCCATGACCAACCCTAACCCATCCGAACCCTGGCCCTCAAAGCGAGAAAGGCAGGAATCAAAGACCCCTACGCACGTTTTGGGTAACCCAGCCCCCCCCCCAAACCTCTGTAAACTCTGGGATGCCAGATGGGAAATGTAAATTAGCCCTCCCCCCTCCATCTTTGTGGAGTGCTAACACAAACTTCTCTTAGGGGGCCCCAAAGGGACAGAAGCGAATCCAGGGCACATTGTGAGGGAGCGACCAGCAATTTTCTCCTCCCAAACCCCCCAAGGAATTTTGTTGCTCTGAAAAAATAATGCAATTCACTCTTCACCTCTGGGATGTGGTGAGACTGAAGAGCAATAGCCAAAGGAAGCCTAACAAATCCAAAGTACATAGACAAAAGCATAAAAAAACAACCATGGATAAGGTTGATTCAAGAGAGCATGACAATGTTTACAGTGGATATCCATGAGCATGAAACTAAACCTGCGTATTACGTGCGTCGTAGTCAAAGGCATAAAGGAAATGCCAAGACGTGGAGCTGCCGACACTGAGAAACTCTGTGTCGCACATTACTGGATTAAAATGCCGTTGATTGTTTGGCTGCTTGATAAAACATTTGAGGTTTTTTTTTGTACGGTACATTTCACAATTAATGTCATTGCTAACAAGTGACAGTGTCTCCTGCTTATGAAAGTGAAATTTGCGAAAAAATTTAAATGCCAGACAAGTGGCCAACTCACATAAAATAACCTTGACATGAGAATATGTTTTCCCCTTTTTTATGGCAACAAACGGATGTAAAGATGTTAAAACACCAAACTGAAACGTTTACAAGGAATCATGTCTGCATTAACCACAATACTTGTGGTCAGAATGCAAACAAAAAACATACTCTGATAATATATGCATTGTCTTTAGGCGTCCTCTGGTCTAACATCATTTGAGACTAGGCTCCAAAGAAAGCTGTCTCTGGTGTGGACCAATCAATTTCAAGGACAATGCATATATTATCAGTGTTTTTTGTTTGCATTCTGACCACAAGTATTGTGGTTAATGCAGACATGATTCCTTGTAAAAGGTTTCAGTTTGGTGTTTTAACATCTTGACACCTATTTGTTTCCAGAAAAAAGGGGAAAACTTATTCTCATATTTGGTACTGGCAAAGGGGAGGTCCCATGATGAACCTTGAAATTATTAAGTAAAACATTTGTTATAACCATCTGTTAAATGGACTCGCCAATCGTCCCAACTCATGATAGTTGGCAGTGTAAATGGTAATGTAGAATTTTAGAACTTGTCTTAATGGAATCCTAAACAACATAATTACGCCGCGTTACCGAAACTATTGTGGAAAAAGGTAAAGCTGCAGCCGTACAATAGCTTGCTCTTACCATTGCCGATAGAAAAGTCTCCACTTGAGGGTATTTTTACCTCCTCTTCCACGCTAGCCAGACATCTTTGAAGAGGTGGGAGTACACACTCTTAAACTCATCATATGTGTGACCTCTACTGTGGCATATATATATTTGCGTGGCCAGACTTCGGGGGGAGAGGGGATCTAAGAAATCCTCCCTGGAAAATTTACCAAACTGACCACCTGAAACGCAAGTCCAGTGTTCGAACAATTACAGCAGCATTTTATTTTGTATTTAAGCTATTGTGTCCAGTTAACTAATTCCATAGATATCTCCTCGGTGTTATTTTAATCTTTTGTTAAATTCTTATTAATACTGTTGTTTGTATGTTTGTATGTATGTATGTTAATCTTCTTTCACACCGTACATAGCCAACGGTGCTAATCGGAGGTGTGGCGGAAGGAACAAACTAAACACAAGAAATTAGTCTTATGTGTCCTCGCAAAAACTGTTCCCTAGGTTTACGCTAGGTCTACTTTGCAATGAGTGGGTGTTTTAAACTGAAAGGCGTTGCTGATTTGTCTGTACCTCCATACATTTGCTGTGTCACTGCCCAGGGATGAAAATCGCCGGCAAGAGAGCAGTCGTGTTGGGGCGAAGCAGTATTGTGGGAGCTCCGATGCATGACCTGCTGCTTTGGAACCACGCCACGGTCACAACTTGCCACTCCAAGACTGAGAACCTGGAGAATGTGGTGCGGAGCGACGCACATTACCACCGCGATCGTCACAGTGGTGTTCACACTCTGTGTGTGTGTGTGGGGAGTGGTCGGGCAGTGGTTAGCATGCTGCGCTGCGAAGCCGGCGACCCGAGTTCGATTCCTCTCAGTCAATAACAGTGACGAATATTTGAACCGGTCCCAGGCCTCCCCTAGGTTGACTCTGCTTCAAATGAGTACCTGGTGCGAGGCGTAGACATGGCCACTTGGGGAGACAAAGGCGGCTGGGCAGGGAGCTGCCCACCCACCTCCTCGTGTGCCATGCCGGCCTTCATAGGTGCCCGCTAACAGCACTTGCCCCAAGTCTGCTAAAGGCTATACGGTGAAATCTTTGTGTTTGTTGTTTAGTAGTCCTGTAACAATTTTCTTCCCAGCCTCCCCCCTTTGCGATTTGAATAATAGTCACAATTCGGTGGAACGATTCGGTTGTTCACGGTTGTGGGGGGCGATGTCACACATCTAAGTGTCTGCAGTGTTTAGGTGAAGCCACTGTAGTGTTTAGTAATGGAAATAATTTATTCTTTCCTGCACGATTTGATGCATGTGCTGTGAGTGTAGGATGATTTTATTCATTGTAATCTAATATAATGATCATGAAGAGAGTGATTTGGTTTTAATAGTGCCCTTTATGCCGGGGGGGGCGTAAAAGAGACTCGGAACTTGGCGTGCACTCTGGCATTAGTCTGGCAGTAGGGCGTGAGAATTGCCGCCTTGTGTGATCCTCAAACGAGCAATTTGCGGGTACATTTTCTAATTTTGGACCATAAAGCCGGCATTCAATCGCCTACGCATTTCCAGCGACATCGGGCAGATCATTCACGTCCGTTATAAAACGGACAAGCGCGTATTTACACTTGTGCAATGGGTTTTGGCGATTTCATCAAGCATCTTGGGTGGAATTTTCTCTTGGTTTGTCATTTAAAGCTGTGTAAATAAAGGAGGGGGGTGGGGGGTGGAAATAACTTCGTTGTTATGCAACTAACCACAGTTTTATCTTTTTTTAAATGTCATATTATCACATTTTAGTGGTAGTGTGTAGCAAAAAGAAGTCACGAAAACTTCAAATTTAAAAAGAAACGGGTCTGGTCACTCTTACAAATAAGACTACCCTGTTCACTTCAGTTCTCACCTGGTTATACAAATACACTTGGACATGGTATTGGCCAAACTTACAAATTGCTGAGACGTAGAAAACCTACCAGTGTTTTCAGGGCTCTGTACAGTAAAACCTTGGATTGCGAGTAACTTGATCTGCGAGTGTTTTGCAAGACGAGCAAAATTTTAAAATAAATATGAATTTGATCAACGAGCGAGGTCTTGCAATACGAGTAGTACGCGTATACGCTTTGTCTGCCGAGCGTCACGTGATCACAACTGATACGAGTGCTTTGATATACGAGTGCTTTGGATTACAAACACGTTTCCGGAACGAACTATGTTCGCAATCCAAGGTTTTACTGTTTTGAAAAGTGCATTCTAAAACTAAGCAAGTCCTAGCGTTTTGCTCACACTTTGTCTCTGACAAGAGTGTGGGCGTTCCGTGAACCGTTAGTCAACTCCGTATAAGAGCTTTTTTTGGGTTGTATCGCGGAAATATAAATGTATCATTATACCCGCCACCACGTGACACAGCTCGTTCAGCACACCGGTGTGTTGGAGAGTAAACCCACGACATTTACAATTTAAGTATTATGTTTCGCCGGTAATTACAACCAGATGAGGCTGGTTGACTGATTTAATTACATATTTATGCGATCTGACCCAAACAAACCTCTTCTGGATAATATTGGTCGCGAAAGTCGACGTATTAAACTGTTAGCCCACTTGACTTAAAGCTTTCGTGACTGCAGGAATTCATGTTCCTTCGGTCTTTCGGTAAAGTCACGTAGATAGGTTCAAATTAATAAAAATAAAATATACAATTATTAATTTAAACCTATCTACGTGACTTTACCGAAAGACCCCAAGAATGTTAGCCTACTATATGTATATTTGCAGGCAATAGTCAAAAATAGATATGTGGACTGGCAAACAGCAAAGAGTCACGCAGAGATAGCATGCTTTGATTTTTCCCGAGAGACATAGAGGAATGTGTGGAGCGGGGAACAGATGTTAATTCGAGATATTGTCAAGTAAAATAAGAATGCTTGGGCAGGATACATCATGAGAAGCAGCGATGGCCGATGGACGAGACTGGGTAGCCGCCGGTTTTAAAAAGGCCCAAGTGTTTTGACGACAAAGTTAATGATAGTTTTTAGTCAATTAATCGTATCAACTCTGAATCTTCTGTGTGTCCATATCGATGCGAAGGTTTCTGAAGGAGACATTGTGGTGGTGGCTGTTGGCAAAGCCGAGATGGTTCGTGGCAGCTGGATCAAGAAGGGTGCCGTTGTGATTGACTGTGGAATTAACCACATACCAGGTAACTAGGAGAATCACAGTTAAAATCAACTCCTATGTTTAAATGTCGTAATCATTGGCAAGGCTCTCTCTCTACTACGAGAAGAGGGCCTCCCAATGCCTTTAAAATCGCTCTTGATCCTGTGAAACTACGGTCTTATTCTTTGGTTTTTTCGGTAAAGTCACGTATAAAGATAAAATAATAAATTAAATAATAGCATACGACGTTTCGATTGCAACACAAGCAATCATCATCAGGTATAATGAAATAGCGACATAGAATCTAACCAGAAAACTATAGACAGACATATAAGCAGACAGATATCACCAAGATACATAGAGAGAGCAACCCAGGTATTTAATTTATTATTTTATCTTTATACGTGACTTTACCGGAAAAAAAAAACAAACCAAAGAATAATTCCTGCAGTCACGAAAGTTCAAAAATTAAGATTAAACTACGGTCTGTTCAGTTTCATCATCTGAATGAATCTCATTGCTTCATCTCCACTATGGTCCTCTCTGGTACTTTCTCCTTTGTTGCCATTCCCGTCACCAACCATGTTCATCTGCAGTCAACCTTTACGATGCGTCTTGCTGCAAGCTCAATTTTCTTAACAGTCAGTATGATACCTGTGAATTAAGTTTGCTCATTTGGTCCATGCCATGTGCTGCTCTTTCTTTCTATCTTCGTGTATACTTTTGAGCATGTATTTTTCTTCATGCATTTTTTGCACACTTTTCAGCTTTTGTTACATTTGTAAGTGTCGGTGACCATGTTTCTGATATAATCGTCACAGCGGGTGATTCTCGCCGATAGAAAACGTTCGGTGTCACCACGAAATATGTCTTTCAGATAAAAGCAAAGCATCCGGCCAGCGAATGGTGGGAGATGTGAAGTTTGAAGAAGCAAGGGAAATGGCTTCCTTCATCACGCCAGTGCCGGGTGGCGTAGGCCCAATGACCGTCGCAATGCTGATGGAGGTATTTATGCAGACGCATTACTACAGCACCCAAGCACTACTTCCCTTATTTTACCAGGTAAAGCCCACAGCTCTATAGTTATTTTTCAGAAGCGACCTGGCTACAAATGATAGCTCAACGGAAGTGGCTTATGTGGACGTTTATCAGCAGCCAAATAACCACGGGGAGAACGGGCTAACTCCAAATATACAGCAGACGTCAGGGTCGAGATCAAACCCATGACCTCCTGTGTACCAGGCAAGGCAGTTAACATCTCGCCACTTAGTCAATCTATGCACGTAAAATTATGTTCGGACGTGGCCTGGCGGTCGCTAGTTTTAAAGGACCCCAAGTGTTTGACGACAGATAGTTTAACATGTTTAGTTGAATTAATTCATCGAGTCTCTGAGCTGGCACCTACTGAGATCCTGGATTCCAATCCAAGCAACTGCCAGCGGTTCAATTGAATTCTCAAGTGCGTAGTGAGTTTATGGTCTCAGCCCAGTCACTAATGACTGAAACAAGAAAGTATTTTATACTGGTAGGAACCTCCTGGTTACACCAACCCACAGGGGATTATTGTCTCCGTCCGTCTGTCGTGGATCCAAAAATGGGCTGGGTGGAGATGGGAGGGTGGGGAGGGGTTGGGTGGGTGGGTGGAGAAGGTGGGGAGGGGGTGGGTGGGGAAGGTGGGGAGGGGCTGGGTGGGGAGGGGCTGGGTGGGGAGGGGGGGTGGGAGGGGTGGGGCTGGGTGGGGAGGGGCTGGTCACCCCGTGGTGCCCTTATAAAACTCAACGTTTAACCTACTCACGCCGGCTTGTGCCCGCCCTCACAGCCGGCCATATTTGCGGAATACACCACGCCGCCGTTGAGCCTGGCCATTGACCGAGCAACCCAACGTTTCTACCAGCTCCCTCCGCAGGAATGTGTTAAAAATGCTTTGCGATTGTGTTTTCGCTGTGTATGCGCTTTCACGTATTTCAGAACACTGTGGAGTGCGCAAAGAAGTCGCTGGCGCAAGTTAAGACTGGAACGTGGGAACTGACCCATCTGAAGATTGAGCCAAAGCAGCCTGTCCCATGGTATGGCTTCAGTGCTTCTCCTTTGCCGTGTCACTCGTGATATTGGTTGTTAAAGGTTACGTGTGAAATGTGTCACTAATGTCGGTGTGAGGAATGTAACGATTCACCCCTACTTTGATGTGATGAATTGTCGTGATTTGCAGTGATGATTCGATGCGATAGTGAATTATTTTATTTATCCTGATTGTGCCGTCTCGTTTGTACGGCCCACGCATCGTCTGTGTCGTATCTCAGTTTGACTCATTCCGTGTACTGTTTTTTCATTCGGCTTGAAGGAGAAATTGGTATGAAATGGTCCCGTACCAAAATCAAACCTTTCTAAAACTCGCAATTCAGTGAATGTATCCTGAGCAGCGTAATAAATAGATTTTGGATGATGAATCATCATTATATTAAAAAAAAAAAATTGAAATAGCGCCTTATCCAAGGCACTTTACACAGAATTGACAATAGTACATATGAATGTAATAGTGGAAATGGGGTGAATGAAACAGATGAGAAGAAGCAATGGGCAAATCTTTGATTCGTGAATTCGGTGAAAGCGAAATTGATGATTGTAAATGATGATGGATGGATTGAATGAATGAAGTAATGAGTGAGAGCCATATAATGAGAATATGAAGAGGTAAAAGTAACGGCTGCGGTTATGAGGGGGAGATTAAGGGGTTGTGGGGTGAGCTTGGGAAAATAAGTGAGTTTTGAGTGCGGAGTGGAAACTAGTGAGCGAAGGTGATTGTTTAATGTGTAGGGGAAGTTTGTTTCATTGGGGGGCGAGAAGAGAAAAAAAGGGAAAGCGTGGATTGAGCGGAAGGAGAAACCAAGCGAGAGACGGCAAAGATTGTGAACGTAGAGGGCGGGAAGCCGACACGTATAAAGATACAAGAGTGGCAAGATATGAAGGGATTTGCCGACCAGAGTGAGGAAATAATAAAATAAATAAAATACATTTCTCACGACGTTTTGGCCACAATACAAGCCGCCGTCCTCAGGTGAAGAACAGAGCTGTTGGAAAAACAGGAAAAACAACATTGAGACGCTGTCTTTTCGACAGCTCTGTTTCTTCACCTGAGGACGGCTGCTTGTGTTGTGGCCAAAACGTCGTGAGAATTTTCTTTTATTCAGTTTTATTTTTATTATTTTATTATTTCCCTTCTACGTGACTTTACCGAAAGAACCAAGAATATTAATTTCTGCAGTCACGAAAGCTTTAAATCGAAAAATTTCAGAGGTGAGGAATTTGAACAAGGAACGGTTGTAGATAGGGTGTCAGTGCAGTTGCGCTCGGGGGGTCGAGGTATGGAAATTGTAGGGATTGTTGAATATGAGGTGAGCAAAGTTGTTTTGGATTTGGTGAGGGGGGGCAAAAGAATGAATTGGCAGACCGAGCATAACAGAATGATATGTCTGCTCAAGATGCAGTCATTTTTTATAGTGTAACCTTTGGACACACACACACACACACTGCAGTTGTGTTCTTCTAATGGTTCTGGCTGACTCAAAGTCACACATGTCTTTAACCCTGACGATCACACCCCTTGGTTGTGCGTGATTTTTCCCTCAGCGACATCGAGATTTCCCGCTCGCAGAAGCCCAAGCCCATCGAGATTTTGGGCCGAGAGGTTGGGCTGTTGCCCAGCGAGATCGAGGCGTACGGACACGGCAAGGGGAAGGTGTCGCTGTGCGTGCTGAACCGCTTGCGCAACGAGCCCAGCGGCAAATACGTCGTGGTCACTGGGTACGAGCGCAGCAGGGTGCAGACGGAACGATGCGGAATCGGAATCTTTATTTACACTGGAGGAATCCGATCAGCTATCAAGCTCTTTCTGATAGATGCCCAATAGGAGCGGATCAGAACGTTACAACAACAAACAGTACAAAAACACTAGAGGAGTACAGAGTGTAGGGAAGGTAAACAAATCGGTAAAAAAAAAACAAACACACTTTTTTTTCTCTGACCAGGCAAAGCCCACTGAGCTCCTAGCTTCCCCTTCAGAAGTGACCTGCCCACGAACGACAGCTCAACAAAGTGGCCCAAAATAAGTCTTTTACCGCGGCCTTGCAAATTGCACACGAATTGATGCGGTCTGCTTTTTGCTTGCAAGTTTCAGATTTACTGAAATACACCAGTCTTTGGACGGGCAAAAGGCTAGTAATAAATATTGACTTGCTCTGCTTGAAAGAATAAGTAGTTGGGTTGGCTGATTGCTCCTGAAGTTGCTGATTCACTAGCCACTCTCACCGGCTGTCATTCGCATCTTTGTCACTCTTTTATCACTACTATGGCAGTCGTTACTGTGATCTTCACCCCTTGACGTCTCAAATAGCAACACTACTTTATACTCCAGGTCCGTTCATATTGGATCGCCTTAACGAGAATTATAGTGCTCCCCTGGACAGAGCTAATGCATTAACTTAAGTTGGAAAGTGTTGAAAAAATGTATATTACGTTGTGCTCGGGAGTAGTGTGACAGCAGCAACTGGGAGCCGACTGTTGTGCTTGTGAGAGAGTGCGAGTTAAAACGTGGTGCGATGTAATCCCCAGCATCACCCCGACGCCCCTGGGCGAAGGCAAGAGCACCACCACGATGGGGCTGGCGCAAGCGCTGTCCGGACAGCTGCACGTCAATACCTTCGCCTGCGTGCGCCAGCCTTCGCAGGGACCCACGTTCGGCATCAAAGGTGCGTGGGAGCACGTATTTGTTTGTTGTTGTGCGCGTGTAGCAGTTGGCGCACTGCACTACGTACCTGGTGATCAGTGTACTATTCCCGCTCACGGCCAACACCAGTGACAATTATCTGAACTGGTCCTGGGCTTTTCCTAGGTCGACTCGGCCTCGAATGAGTAGCCTTGTGCGGTGTGTAAACATCGCCACTGGGGAGATAAAGGCAGTCGGGTGTGGTGCTGGCCGCCCACCGTACCGTGCCGGCCTTGATAGGTGCTTACTAACAGCACTTGCCCCTAAAGTCTGAAGGCTATAGGAAGGATCTTTGTCCATATCTCCATGAGTGTGATTTCATAAACGTGTCTGTTGGTCTCTGACCATTGGTGTTGCTTTTCCAAACCAGGGGGTGCAGCAGGAGGAGGCTACTCCCAGGTCATCCCCATGGAAGAGGTCAGCTCGCACACTCCGCACGCCGCTCATGCCTCCAAGCCGCACCACACACGGTGCCCTACAGTTGTGTTTGCTCAATTTTTAACCAGAAATTAAAAATACGGTTTCCCTTGACTAAAAAAAATTGTCTGTCGAATTTCACATCAACAGAGCTCTGTGCCTTCACTAATTCAAGTTCAAGTTCATTTATTAGGTATAGCCCTGTGAGCCATTCGGCTCTTGAATCGGGTGCAACCGCAACAAACAAAAAAAAACATAAACATGAACAAGAAAACATCTTAAAGTGACTATGTGCAAACAGAAAATCCAAGAAAAGGACGGCAAAATATTGCAGAAAAAGCACCATACACCAACACTGTGTGCAAAAATCCCAGTGGGATGCAAGTCAAACAACAACAACCACAAGACAATTGTTTAAGATATCAAATGGATTCCACGAGTCTGTATGTATACTCCTATGTAGGAAAAAACTATTTCAATCGCCAAACAAAAAATAGGGTTAAAGGAAAGCTGAACTCCAAAAGTGTCGTGCTCTAATTATAAATGTTGTGGATTTACTCTCCAACACACCGGTATGCTGTACTAGTAACGAATTGGCCACGTTTTGTTTACGTGACAAATCTTGGGCTTGTTTGTGGTGGCGAGTTTAATGGCACATTGATATTTACGCGATCTAACCCAAAAAAAATCCTCTTGTGGACAATTTTGGTAGCGAAAGCCTGTGTTAAACTAAACTACTTTTATTTTAACAGGTAAGACCCACTAGCTCTTTTTTCAGAAGTGACCTGGCCACAAATGAGAGCCTAACGAAGTGGTGTATCATCATATGGAATTGTATTGCAGCCAAATACTCTAAACACACGTTTCTAAATGTGGAGGGAAAAACCGGAGGAAAAAAAATCACACAACCACAGGGAGAACATGCAAACTCCAAATATACAAGCGTCAGGGTTAGGATCGAACCCACAACATTCTATATACCAGGCGAGGTAGTTAACATCTCTCCACCGTGGCGCCCCTTGAAGGACAAGGAGAAATGTTGGAGGACAATGATTGATTAGATATTCCAACGCTGCAAGATGATATGCATACTTTTTTTTGGCCATCTGGGTAAGGGTGTAGCGATGATTTCAAGTGAGGGGGGTGAAGAGAAGATTGGCCAGGATTTTCATTATTTAATTCACGTCGCCTGCCCGCCAGCTCACTCGCTGTTTCGTCCGCAGTTCAACCTGCACCTGACGGGCGACATCCACGCCATCACCGCGGCCAACAACCTGCTGGCCGCCGCCATCGACGCTCGCATCTTCCACGAGAGCACGCAGACGGACAAGGTGAGCACGAGCGTGGGGGAGGGTGAGGGGGTTGGAGGGCGAGGGGGGTGGAGGGCGAGGGGGGTGGAGGGCGAGGGGGGTGGAGGGCGAGGGGGGTGGAGGGCGAGGGGGGTGGAGGGCGAGGGGGGTGGAGGGCGAGGGGGTTGGAGGGCGAGGGGGGTGGGGGGCGAGGGGGGTGGGGGGCGAGGGGGGTGGGGGGCGAGGGGGGTGGGGGCGAGGGGGGTGGGGGGCGAGGGGGTGGGGGGCGAGGGGGGTGGGGGGCGAGGGGGGTGGGGGGCGAGGGGGGTGGGGGGCGAGGGGGGTGGGGGGCGAGGGGGGTGGGGGGCGAGGGGGGTGGGGGGCGAGGGGGGTGGGGGGCGAGGGGGGTGGGGGGCGAGGGGGTGGGGGGCGAGGGGGGTGGGGGGCGAGGGGGGTGGGGGGCGAGGGGGGTGGGGGGCGAGGGGGGTGGGGGGCGAGGGGGGTTGGGGGGCGAGGGGGGTGGGGGGCGAGGGGGGGTGGGGGGCGAGGGGGGTGGGGGGCGAGGGGGGTGGGGGGCGAGGGGGTTGGGGGGCGAGGGGGGTGGGGGGCGAGGGGGGTGGGGGGCGAGGGGGGTGGGGGGCGAGGGGGTTGGGGGGCGAGGGGGGTGGGGGGCGAGGGGGGTGGTGGGCGAGGGGGGTGGGGGGCGAGGGGGTTGGGCGACCTATCAGCAGGCCTGGCTTTTTATACATTCAGCCATCTTTTATACGCCGTAGTTAATGCTTCAACAAGTTAGGAAAAGGCATGCAAATGCATGTATGCGTGGGTTATAATGGAGTGTAATGTGCTGCTTTCCAAAGTGCGTGTGTCTTCAGGAGTATTTCATCCGCACAGATTGCTTCCGCAGTGCAGAAGCCATCTGTGTTTTTAAGGAAGTAACAAAGTTATTTTTTGTATCACTTTTGTCACATTCGAGCTTTAAGTACCAACAATCATTGGGTTTTAATGCAATGAGATGAGGACCTATGTAGCAGGGCTTGTGAGAAAGGGGCTTCCATTGGGTGTGTGTGGGTGGGTAAGAAACAATTCAAGGTATGGGCCTCCGAAATTGTCCTGTGATGTCCTCTTACCATCCTCTAACATTGGGTGATGTGACGCTTTATAGTCTGAACCACGTCCATTCTCGAAGACAGTGGTTCTTAACCTAGGGTACGCACACCCACTAGGGGTGTGACGTGCCCTTTCTGGGGGTGTGAGACATGGCCAGATTTTTTTAAAATGTTAATCATTGAAACACAAATTAAGCACAGGCACATAAGTACAACTACTTTGTTTTATCAAACCTAAGCTTGTGTTGCAATCGAAACGTCGTGAGAATTGTATTGTTGAATTTTAATTATTTTATTATTTCCCTTCTACGTGATTTTACCGTAAGAACCAAGAATATGAATCCCTGCAGTCACGAAAGCTTTAAATCGAAATTTAAACATTATTCCATTGGAACCTCATTTGCCAGTAAAAAATATGATAATTGTTTTTTTACCCTTCTATCTGGTAACAAAACTGACACCTTTTTTACTGGCAAATGAGGTTCCAATGGTGTAAATGCTTTCCCCGAGCTCTCATACTCTGATGGTGCATTGTCTTTGAGTTGTGCGCCTTTTGGCGTCATGTGGTCCAACCCATGTGAGACTAGGCTCTAAGGAAAGCTGTCTCGGGTGTGGACCAATCAACTTCAAGGACATTGTACATTATCAGAGTTATGTTTTTTGTTTGCATTATGACTGCAGGTATTGTGGTCTATGCAAACATAACTCCTTGTAAAAAAGGTGTCAGTTTTGTTGCCAGATAGAAGGGTAAAAAAACAATTAAACAATATTGTTTTAACGATTGAGAACCAAAGGGGGTGCAAGGCTGCAGTAAATGTCAAGAATCGCTGCTCAATGATTACGCCAACCAATGGCCTTGCCTTCAGCTCTGTCCTTGATATTTTACTCTAACTTTGCATTGGATTATCCTCCCCAGTTGCATTACAATTGTTGTAATTGCTCGTGCGTGAAAGTGACGTCCGCGTCGTTCAAATTGTGTATGTATTTGAGCAGTTTAAGCAATCGGATGCAACAAGAGGTCCAAATGAATGTAATAGTCTCGTGGTATACTGCCAATATCGCGCTTGCAATATAATTGATAAAATGAAACACTTTTCCCAGTTCTCAACAAATGATTTAATATAATTTGTACTGCCAACAGCATCCGCTATAGGTGCTTGCAGAATGTAGTGGTTGTGGAAGTACCTAAATGGATTGTTATTCCAGAGTAGGAACACAAGTAAAACATTTAAATACAGTACCTTAGCGGAAACAAGACATGGCATTTACCAAACACAGTAAATATGTCAAACATAGATTTATTTACCTTTATGCATGCTGCTAAATGGACGTTAATCAGATGCAGTAGCTACTCGTCGCCTTTTAAAGGTGGCTTTGATCTCCTCTGCCATTTCATCCCCACGTGTTTTCTTCAAAGGCCCTCTTTGCTCGTCTGGTGCCTTTGCAAAAAGGGAGCAGAGCCTTCTCTCCAATTCAGCAAGCGCGACTGAAGGTAAGAAAGTGCATCGGTTATATTCCGTGTTTATTCCAACGTTATGTGGTACATTCCGACGTTACGTAGTGCGTGTGTAGCTTCTGTGAAATAACAAATTATCCATCTCTAGGGTTTTGCATGGAAAATGAATGCTGGGGGAAATGGAATGACATTGTGTGAATGCTAGGAATGAATTAATTCACAGTGTGATGTAAATGTGCAAAAATGTTCGTTTAGGTTGAGTGACATTCTGTCGAGATGGTGCTATATTTCCCACATTTGAAGTTGAGACATTCAGTAAAATTGGTACCGTGCATAAATAAACATGTATCCGTTGGTAAATTAAATGTATTGGTTAGTTTGTGTGTGTGTACTTGAATGTTTGGTCATGGTGAACACCAGTGACAAGTTCTGTCTGAACATGTCCTGGCCTTCCCATTGGTTTGACTGAGAGATTCCTCGTTCTAAGTGTGGTCTGTCCGCATCACCTAAGTGGTGCTGCATTCATGCCAGGATTAACAGCTGCTGTTTAACAGCGCTCTTTTTCCCCCATCAGTCTCTATGGCCATGCAGAGGAACCTTTGTTTTGTTGTGTGTGTTTACAGAAACTGAAAATAGATAAATCGGATCCGAATACACTCACGGATGAGGAGATCAAACGATTTGCACGCCTTGACATCGATCCCAACTCGATAACGTGGAATAGAGGTAATACAAACTAAACGCAGATCCCCCGTCATCCAGCACGCACAGATCTTGACGATTACTGAACAAAATACAGCAGTAACAACGATCGGGCAAGATGGCATCACAAAGTGTACCCCGTATTATCCAGATTATGATAATTATTTATCCCCCACCTCCCCCCGTGAATTTGAATGCAAAATTGGTGGTGCGTCTTATTATCCTGTACCTACGTGTGTGTGTGTGTGACCCGATTAGTACCCAGATATTGACACTCGACACAGATTTTGTGTGTGTCTAGCTTTTGGGAGGGTCTTATAATCCGCAGAATATGGTAATGCAGTAAAGGGTTGGCAACTTTTTTCAGTGCAGTTAGTGATGCTGCCTCAACATCTTATGTAAATGTATTTGTGATTGCCACTCCACATCTTAATGTTATGATTTTGCACAATAATGTTTAATTACAGTTGTTTAATTGTAGTTTAACATCCCATGCTAATTCGGTGAACAATTATTGCAATGAATAATGGTTGAATGTTTTTCTTATATTTATTTTATACTAAAAATGTGAAATTATGAACATACTAAAAATACTGTACAAATTTTGGTAACATCTCTATGAAGCTTAAATCGTAGATGCGTTTAACATAAAGCTACCACATTTCTCAGAGGCTCAACAAGGACACGTGGTGGATAATGAGTCGAGCGTGGAGCTGCATAAATGTGAAGCAGGACTACATTCTGACCTTGGAAAATGCTTTAGGACACAGCGATAGCCTTTCTGAAACCCGGGACTGTCCCGGCCAACCTAGGACATTTGATTGCTTTAGTTTAACATATTTCTTCTTGCTAAGTGGGTTTATAATCTCTGGATCGTAGTACAATCTTTACTATAAGTATGTTTCTATTTTTAGTGATGGACACCAATGATCGCTTTCTGCGCAAGATCACAATTGGAAAGGCTCCGTCAGAGAATGGGATGGTTCGGGAGGTACGTGCGTATGTACGAGCTTAAAGCAACGTTGTCTCTACCCGTGGCATGGATACTGTGCAGGAAAAATTGCGAACATGCGCCGGGCAGGTCGTACGCCACGTTGCGGCGACAAACACACGAATACAAAACATGAAACAAAAAATGCCTTGCTAACAGTTTGTCTACCACAGCTTCGTTTTCCTGGGTTGTTGGGTGTGGCTCCTTCAGCTAAACTAAAACTGTAAACTAAACTATTTTACGAGTTGAGGCCCACTGAGCTATATCGCTTATTTTTCAGAAGCGACGTAGCCACAAATTATAACTCAATGAAGTGGCTTATCGCGTGGACATTTCTAGCAGCCACATACTCCAAAAGCATGTTTGTAAATGTCAAGGGAAAAATCGGTGGACCCGGAGAAAAATCCACCTGACCACGGGGAGAACATGCAAACTTCAAATATAGAGACGGCAGGGTCGGGATTGAACTCACGACATCCTGCATACCAGGCGAGGGAGTTAACAGCTCGTGTCCTTTTGTGCGCGTCTCCCGCTCCTGCCGCAGACCCAGTTCGATATCGCGGTGTCGAGTGAGATCATGGCGATCCTGGCTCTCGCCACCAGCCTGGGCGACATGCGCGAGCGTCTGGTCCGCATGGTGGTGGCGACGAGCCGCTGCGGGGAACCCGTCACCGCAGAGGACCTGGTATGTAGGGGAGCCGCAGTCTGATTCTAAAACGGATACGATGTCAAATTTCACGATACGACATGCTGTACGTTTTCACGATACAATGTAAGTTTATACGAAATAAAATGTCGTGCTACAACATAATGTGCGTTTTCACAATGTAATGTAAGTTTATGCGATGTTAAATTTCACGATATAACATGATGTACGTTTTCACGATGCTAATGTAAATTTATACGATATAAAGTTTTCACGACGCAAGATGATGTGCGTTTTCACGATACAATGTACAATCTATACAATATCAGTATTCATGGCAAGACGGGCTGCTAGCTGGCCATGTGCCGTGGCTTTGCCTGCCAGATATGTGGTAGCTTTAAATTTATGTTGAACTTGTTTTGCACCGTACGTAGCCAACCGTGCTAATCGGAGGTGTCTTGAACTTTGTGCCATGCGTGCCTGTCTTTGTTGCAGGGTGTGAGCGGAGCCCTCACGGTGCTCATGAAGGAGGCCATCAAACCCAACCTCATGCAGACACTGGAGGTGAGGCCCCCACTTTGCCGGAATACGCCATTCACAGCACTCTAATGGGACTGTTGGCGTTGCCTCGCCAGTCACTTCTTGTTAAACGATGATGCAGTACGAGAAACGAGCTCGACTTCTTGACGCGTTGGCTACTTTGAGTTGACATCATGATCGGATGCTCTGTGCCCATTAACGATCACTCGAGTGCCACAGTGGTGCTTTTGACCATGTCTCATTCGAGAAGCTTTAGACTTGTCACAAACAACAACGACAACAACAGCCGCCATTCACCTTAAAATGACGGTGATGTCACCGCAGCACTTGCGCCAGGTTCTAAGGTGCAATTTAAAGGCCACGGGAAGAGTCGAAGGCTTTCTGCCAGGAGGTCACGGGAGCAGACTCCCCTCCCCTTCCCATCACAGGTGCTATAGGTTAACTGACCGCTATGACTGGCAGTTGTACGAGGCAGCTCGGGACACAGGCTAGGTGCGTATCCGCAAGAGCCGGTTTTTGTGGGGGGTTGCGTTTGTTGTCCGACGACACACGTGCGTCCGTGGCCTCCGCAGGGAAGCCCGGTGTTCGTTCACGCGGGCCCCTTCGCCAACATCGCCCACGGCAACTCCTCTGTGCTGGCCGACAAGATCGCCCTCAAGCTGGTGGGAGAGCAGGGCTTTGTCGGTACGCGCCCCAGTTTTTCTCTCTCTCACGAGCTCGGCACCAGCTGGTTGCACAGTTCCCAGTAAAGTTACGTCATGTGTTTTTTTTTCTTTAAGGTTTTTTTTTCTTTCAGGTTTTTTTTTCTTTCAGATTATTTTTTTTCTTTAAGGTTTTTATAGACCAAGGTCATCAAAGCTCACCAAAGCTCACCGCAATTCCCGTAGGTCATCGGTCCCTTACTCCGTTGATGACATTTTCTTAGGGGCTGTGACTAATTCACAGATTTTAAAAATGTGTATGTCGCACGAGCACCCAGCTCACCATCAGAAAGTCAAGTTTAAATTCTAGTCATTGTGTTGGCTTTGGAAAGCCATTCTTTGGTGTCTGGGGTCGTCCAGATGTTATTGTATTTGTACCTCCTGCAGAAGCACATGTGTTGTGTAGTAACTCCTGACACCCAGGAGGCTTGTAGAGGAAGACTGAGACGAGGATTCTTACATAGGGCTGCTTTCCGTTTATTCACACTCTTACACACTCTTACACACTCTTACACACTCTTACACACTCTTACACACTCTTACACACTCTTACACACTCTTACACACTCTGTTTACACTCTCTACACTCGACGCTTACACCCGTCATGGCGCACGTCAGAACTCTGTCCTCTACGCGGACATCCCTCAACTATCTCCGCCCCGGTACGACTTCCCCTAAGTCTATCACCTCGTCTGCCCGGGCGGGGGCTCTCCCATCACCGCCCGGCGACGAGGTGAGACCTCTACATCTCTAGCCCTTCTTTGGCGGCTGGGATGTCTTCCACGCAGGCTATCATGCTTCCACGCAGGCTGTCATGTCTTCTACGCAGGCTGTCGTTCCCCTCACTCTCTCACTCCCCTATGGCGACCACCTCACTCTCCCCACGGCGACCCCGCCCTCGTCCCGGGGGTCCCCCTTAACTACCCCGTCGCCTCGATGACATAACGTCATCACATCACGTCATCCCACTCCTCTACAGATGACATGACGTCATCCCACTACTACTCTACACATGTTTGGCAGTAATCGGTGATGTGAAATATGGGTTGCATTTTGCCGCAGTCACAATTAGGTGACTCCTAATATCCACTTATGGAGGCTCGCAGAGATGCACATTAATACTCATAGACTCACACGGAGGCCTATACTATACAAAGTAATCTGGTGTGTGTGTGTGTGATGGATAGCACTTCACTGGCATCGCAAATTGAACAGCTCCACTTACGGAGATTTACGGAGACTCGCATAGACTCGAACCCAGAGATTTGCATATAGAGACCCACAGACTCGCACAGAGCCCCAATACTGTACATTACAATGCGATATGACTATAAACTCCTTAGTTGCACACTGATGGCGGAGGAGGAAAGCAACTACACCCTTCCAAACGGCTATAAATGAATGTTGAACGACGATCGGTGATGTGTACATCTCAGTGACGGAGGCTGGCTTTGGGTCCGACATCGGAATGGAGAAATTCTTCAACATCAAGTGCCGCCTGTCGGGCCTCTACCCCGACGCCGCGGTGCTGGTGGTCACCGTGCGGGCCCTCAAGATGCACGGCGGAGGCCCCATTGTGGTTGCTGGGCAGCCCCTGCCTGAGGAGTACACCAAGGAGGTGAGCGCGGGTGGGGGGGGGCGGCGTGGCGGGGGGGGGAGGCCTTTGAAGAGTCGCAGGAGAGGCGGGCATTGTAAAGGTCAGCCAAGCCAAAGCGGCACACGTCACCTTGAGCATTTTTATAGGTGTTGATGGTGGAGTGAAGTGGTGGCGCTGTGCACACAGAACGGTGTATGCAATTGTAGAATTGGTGTGAGTCTGGTTTAAGGGGACACTTGTTATAACTCCTATGCAAGAAGGGAGTAAAGACTATTTAGATTCCTTAAGAGATCTTTAGGAGTGGTCAGGACCAGTTCCTTGCCATGCCTAAACCTAAGTGGCAAGTGATAACTGAACCTCCCACACGACTCCACCCACATGTCCCCTTCACCAACCCCACTGGCCAGTGTGGTGAAGTACGGTCAAACAACATCCATGACCATCGTGGCATGTGGGACTCCTTCATGGAGCACTGCATCGACAAAGGGCTGACATTTTTATTTGAACGGTGCTTTACATGGATGTGGCTTTTTCATATCATAAGTTGCCCCGTAGCCTTCCCCGTCCTCCACCAGTGCAATGTAAACTTCAGTTGCTTATATCAGACTTGTGCATCTGCAACAAGATGTGCTTTGTAATCTGACTTGTATTGTTATTTGAAGTTTGATTCTTTCTTCCCAACAGAATTTAGAGCTGGTTAAGAATGGATGTTGCAACCTTCACAAGCACATTGAGATTATCCGTCTGTTTGGTGTGCCCGTCGTCGTCGCTGTCAACATGTTCACGTAAGAGACGTCTCCTAACCTTTGCTAGAATGTACTTTTACAGGTGACGCTCATGAGCAAAAAAAAAAATCTTGAACATTACTTAAACCTAACTCCCCTTTTTTGTATTTTTCAGTGTCCGTTATTGGACAAAACGTTATTTGGATATTGTAGGATGGATAACAATTATAATATCTATTTGCAAAAAAAGCGGATGCTGCTTGTGATCAGGATAAAGTTGTGCTTATTGTGTTAAATAACTAACTAGCTTTTGTGAATACGTTTTATATGTAGATAAGCTAAGCCTGAACGATTGTATCCAAGCTTGTGTGAATACGTTATACGTATAGCTAAGCTATGACTGAAGGATTCTATCCAAGATTGTGTGAATATGTTATATGTGTAGCTAAGCTATGCCTGAAGGATTGTATCCAAGCTTGTGTGAATACATTATACGTGTAGCTAAGCTATGACTGAAGGATTCTATCCAAGCGCAGACTATAAAAACACGTGATGCTCGGCACATGATGCCAGTAGCAGCTTAAAAATGTATTTCAATAAATGTTTCTAAACTGGCAACTTGCTCAACGTATTGAAAGCAAAACTGGGCAATTTAATGCAAATACATTATAACATACATCTGTAAGAATCGTACATTCTTCATTGGCAGTAAGTGATCCAATTTGTAAAATGAAACTTCATATTGACAAACTAAACTAAACTATAATCCATAATAGAGGTTATTGGGTTAGATCGCGTAAATATATAAATGTGTCATTAAAACCCGCCACCACCCGACACGGCCAACTAGTAAGGGTTGTCACGTAAACAGAACGTGCCAATTCGTCACCAGTACAGCACACCGGTGTGTTGGAGAGCCAAGCTACAACATTTACAAACTGAGTACGACGTTTCGCCAGTAATTACAAATAGCTTAACTAACTAAACTATTTATATTTTAGCAGATAAGGCTCACTGAGCTATATAGCCCTTTTTCAGAAGGAACCTGGCCACAAATTATAGCTCAACGAAGTGGCTTATCACGTGGAAATGTATAGTAGACAAATAGTCTAAACGCATGTTGATTCTAAATGTGGAGGGAAAAACCGGAGGACCTGGAGAAAAATCTGCGCGACCACGAGGATAGAGACATGCAAACTCCAAATATTCAGCAGGCATCAGGGTTGGAATCGAACCCATGACCTCCTGTATACCAGGCGAGGTCGTTAACATCTCGCCACGGTGGCCCCCCTTTGACAGCGATGGCAGTGATGACGCTCTAGCGGGCGCGGTCTTGGCGTGGTGTTGTCGTCGGAAACGTGCGGTCGCAGCACTGACACGGACGCGGAGCTGGACGTCGTGCGGGAGTTAGCGCTGGTAGCCGGCGCGTCCGACGTGGTGCGCTGCACCCACTGGGCCGAGGGCGGCAAGGGAGGCAGGGCCCTCGCCGAGGCCGTGCGGCAGGCCGCCCAGGAGTCGTTGACCGCCCCCAGCTTCCTCTACGACGTGCAGGTGAGTCCCGCTCGCGCGCCGCGGCGGTACCGGCACACGGACCGCCCCGTGAGCACCTCTCGCGCGACCCGCCAATTCCTGGTCTCCCTCGCAACCCGGCGAGATGGCACGTTACACAAATCTCGATGATGCGATCCGCCAACCCTCGTCTCCGGCAGAGCGCCGGAGACTTCCGTGAAACTTGAGCAGAATCGGAATTGGAAGTTAATTTCCCGAGGTAGAGCCCATTGAGCGCGTGTTGGGGTCTGTCCTGGTGCAGCTGCCCGTGGAGGAGAAGATCCGCGTCATCGCACAGAAGGTGTACGGCGCAGACGACATCTGCCTCTCGGAGGAGGCTCGCAGAAAGATCGAGCTCTACACCAAGCAGGTAGGGCATGGCTGGCGTGTATGTGTACCGTGTGTACAGCTGGTGCTGCATGTTTACAGTGTGTACAGCTGGTGGTGCGTGTTCACTGTGTGTACAGCTGGTGGTGCGTGTTCACTGTGTGTACAGCTGGTGGTGCATGTGCACCGTGTGTACAGCTGGTGGTGCGTGTGCACTGTGTGTACAGCTGGTGGGCTAGCATGTGCATGTGTTACTGTGTACAGTGAGACAGGCAATTCATATCTGGCTGCACTGCCGATTTTCCTGCTTGTTCAAGTCCAGGTTTCTTTTCCTTCGGCTGTCTGTGATCTTGCGACGTCACACATCACCCGCAGTGTGACGTTATCTCGTTGCGCAGCTCGAAGCCTAACGATATTATTGCTCGTGAAATAGTTCCGATGGCAAATGCCCGTTGGTAACCATCACAGAGCCCATGCATATGGATGATTTTTCTTCCCTGTTTTTAGTATGTTCGCATCTTCTTGTCTGTGTGTGCGGTAGCATAGCGGTAGTGGAGCAGTTAGTTCCCTGCACTACGAACCCGGCAACCAGCGTTCGATTCCCGCTCGCAGAGAACACCGGTGACGATTATCTGAACCGGTCCTGGGCATCCCTTCGGTCTACTCAGCCTCAAATGAGTACCTGGCGCGGTGTGTGAACATCGCCACCCGGGGAGACAAAGGCCGCCGGGCGTGGTGTTGGCCACGCACCCCTCGTGCGCCGTGCCGGCCTTCGCAGGCGCGACTAACGGCACTTGCCCCTACAAGTCTGTTAAGGCTACACGGGCGATCTTCGTCTTTGTGTTTCCCCAGGGCTTTGCCGAGCTGCCCATCTGCATGGCCAAGACGCACCTGTCGCTGTCTCATCAGCCCGAGCTGAAGGGCGTCCCCAAGGGGTTCGTGCTGCCCATTCGCGACGTGCGAGCCAGCGTGGGGGCCGGCTTCCTCTACCCGCTCGTCGGCACCGTGAGCGCACAAAGACAAAGATCCCCCCCCCCCCACCCCGTATAGCCTGAACAGAATTTTGGGGCAATTGCTGGTTAGCCGAGCACCTTTTGAAGGCAACTACACATGAACGCACGCCTCGATCAATCACATCAAGGGCTTTTGCCATTTATGAAAACATAAGAATAGGTTTTACCCTTTCTGGCAATAAAACAGGAGGTGTTAAGATGTTCAAACGCCATATAGATACCTTTTGGCAAGGAATCAAGTCTGCATCAACACACGTACTTGTGGTGAATATGCAAACACACATGTTCTGATAATATATGCATTGTCTTTGAAACTGATTGGCCTACACCAGAGACGGCCTTCAACCTTCTTTAGGGCCTAGTCTCACCAGTCTCAGACCAGAGAACGCCAAAATGCGAACAGAGTGATGTGTTAGGTTGAATATATTCCACTCTGGTTCTTTATTCGTGCAGCTTAAGGTGTTTGTGGTGATGCATGAATATCATTTGTGGGCCATATCGATGTGGTAGGCCTCGTGTGGCCATGGGCCGTTATGAAATGAAGTCGCAGGCCTTACCCGGCCCACTGGCCATCGGTTCGTCACCTCTGAGTTTGCCTGTATGCTCGTGAATAATTCGCAGAATTAGTGAATATAGATTGTCATGTGCATAATGTTAAGTGTATCATGAGCTCGTAATTCATGAGCTTAAACATTTGCAATTCGTTACATTCTCAGTGTTAACATGATTTCAAAATCAAGTTTTTTTTGGGAAGGGGGGAATTAAATTTGGTTAATTTCATTTTAAAAATTCCAAAATTGATAGGATGATTACATATGGGCACTTCTTTTAAATGTACTTGCAATAAATGCATTTAGAACACAGTTTCATGAATGGCGCGGGGATATGAGCTCCGTGTGTGGACAAAGCCCATCCAATCACAGACTGATCTAATCAGTGCCTTACTGAAAACAACACGTAATATACAACATCAATTTATATTAAAGTGTACTCTACAATTGGCTGATGGGCCCGTTAAAAAAATACGTTTCTGTTTTGGAAGAAGGCAAGCTGCTCACCTCAACTGAATATATCGGGGGTGGGGGGGGTATTTTTATTACGCTAACATTCTTGTTGTATGTTTGTACGCTGACCTTTCACACTGTATGTAGCCAACCGTGTTAATCGGAGGTGTTCCTGTAAACCCAGCGGCGGGTGGCAATGTTCTTAGACGTAGCTCGTTTTTCTCTTCTTCAGATGATGACCATGCCAGGGCTACCCACAAGGCCGTGCTTCTATGACATCGACATCGACGTGGCCACGGGGAAAATCGACGGACTCTTCTAAGGTTATCGTCACGAACTGCTGCTCCTGTTACCACCCCTCCCCCTGCCAACTTTGTTTTTCTGTTCAACAAACACGCGTGCCGGGTGCCAAGCACATGTCTTCTTGATTGGGGGGGCTGCACGAAGCATCTGCAGGAGTTGTAACAGATGCCTGCTGTTGCGCATGGTAAAAGATCTAGAGCAGAATTTATTGTTTAATTTTTTACGTTCAACACAGAACCCCAACACAGAAAACTGCACTTTGTTTACAAGTAGCTGCAAACGCATGCAATTTCGTGTTTTTTTGCAGTCATTCTGATGAGATGTTAACTCCTTCGCTTGGTATACAGGAGGTCGTGGGTTGGATTCTGACCCTGATGATAATTACATCCAGCATCATCGGGCGATTTTTCCAGAATAGTTTATACTTGCGCGATCTAACCACGAAAAAACCTTTATTATGAATAATATCGGTCGCGAAAGCCTGCGTGTCAAAAATAATTTGGTTTATATGAAGCGTACTCTTTGGTTCTTTCGGTAAAGTCACGAAGGTAGAAATTAAATAAATCACGACGTTTCGATCACAACACAAGCGACCGTCATCAGGTGGAACCGATACAGCAGGACAACTGCTGATGATGGTTGCTTGTGTTGCGATTGAAACGTCGTGACAATTGTATAGTTGTCCTGCTGTATCGGTTCCTCCTGATGATTGTCGCTTGTATTGCGATCGAAACATCGTGATTTATTTTATTTCTACCTACGTGACTTTACCTAAAGAACCAAAGAGTATGGATTCCTGCAGTCACGAAAGCTTCAAATCAAGATTATATGAAGCGTGCAATGAATGTCGGTGTTTAATTCGGACGTTTTTCCCCCCCGCCCCTCTCTCCCCAGGTTCCTCTGTGCGCTGCGTGAACGTGCCGTGCTGGTGCCATGGTCCCACTTGCTCACAAAAACACACGCGACCCCAATAAATGTTCCTCTTCGAGGTGGCAGAGTGGAGGAGGGTGGCGATGAACCGGTGTGTTTGTTCTTGGTTTGAGGAATATAATTTGTGAGGTCAAAAAAAAACGGTAGGATGAGAAAATCTCATTAAAATAAAAAAGTGGGGAAATGTTAAAAAATTGTCCCTTTTAAAATGATTGCCGAAATTTGCTTAACTTATGTGTCGGGTTCCATTGTTTGTCACGGCTTTGCTTGCTACAATTTGAAATCGGCATGTCCTCCGTGAATTTTTACAGCCGTCTTGTTTTCAAACGGCAGATTTATGGGAACACGTTAAACAAGACGCAATGCCTCTAAAGATGTGACATGGAACTTTAAGCACATCTGTTGTGATTCAGTAACGGTATAAAATAGCACTCTACAGAGATACTTGAATACATTCACAACGTGCACGGTGGCAACCTGCGTTGTAATTGAGGTACATTTATGATATGTGGGGTTAGGATAAAAATGACCCCTGTTATCACTTTGTGTTGATTGTTATTCAACTTTGTTGCCTTGCAACCTCGTGCTAGCCACTTCAATAAATTACCTGTCTTGGTGTTGTCACCTCGTCATCACCTGTGTAACAAACACAATAAACAACTATTTTATTGACCAGGTAAAAAGCCCACTGAGCCTAGGAGCTCTTTGGCAAAGGCGACCTGGCCAACACGTGATGCTAGCGCTTTGAAGTGGCTTCTATCATAATATGTGGGAAGTTACAGTTGCAGCCAAATAATATCAATGCATGTCTCTAAAATGTGGAGGGAAACGCCGGGGGAGAAGCGGAGAACAATCCACGCGACCACCACGGGGGAGAGAGAGAACACGCAGACCAGAGGTCGCAAACGGGTTTTGATTCCGTACCCGTACCCGGCCGCACCAGGGTCGCAAATGGCTACCCGTACCCGGCCAGGTACGGGTAGCCGTTCCCTACCCGTACCCTACCCGAAATGAGTGACAAACGGCTACTCACCAGTGACTCACGGCCTACCCGTACCCGGCCGCACCAGGGTCGCAAACGGCTATCGGGTAGGGTACGGGTATCGGGTACCCGATTGCGACCTCTGACGCAGACTCCCAACTATACGACTAGGCGTCGTCAGGGTCCGGGATCGAACCCACGACCCTTCTGCGTACTAGGCGAGGGAGACCACATCTCGCCTAGTACCTTACTATTATCCCCTGTTCACAATGGGAAACGCAAAAGCATATGCAGGCAACAAAGTTGTTTGTGGTGGGAGGTCGTGCGGGATTTGCGAGTTTTGCTGTTAACGCTTAAATGAGCCTTGCGCTGGTTTCTTTAAAGAGCCACAATACTGCCAGCTTCAATAAAAAGTTGAAATCGAAATGAAGTCTCGCGCCCCTTGTGAGATGTCGCGCACAGGCGTATCTGCTTGCTTTCAATGTGCCGCTTGTTTAACAGGGACGGCACATGTCGCTGTTTGCAAGCGCGCGCACGGCCACCTTGTCAGGCCACGGCTGATTGGGTGGCCCAAGATTTCGCAACTCTGAAGGGCTCAGGAGGAAAGAAAATTCAACAGTGACATCTGCCGCACTGCCTCTTGTACTCTGGTTTACTCTCCAACGTTTTTATGGCGCCGTCAAAACGTCGCAATGCACGATCACTCTTTCAAACAAATCTGGCGACCCGGTCAGATTTTTATTTTTTCGATAAAGAAATCAATATTGTGTTTGATCAGCTTTCACTGGAACACATTACAATTTGGATGTATGTAGCAAAAGTGACGTTTCTCGGTGAACCCTTGCCTGGTTTTAAATGAAGGGACATCTGTGTGAAGTAGTATGCGCATGGATGAATCGTTACTGTAACAATCCACACGCAATCCCATTGTCACGATCCGTGGCTGTATTCCGATTTAAGAACATATCTCGCTCGTATTGTTTTTGTTGCACAATTAGCCTAAATGATAGATTTGTACAAAATATGTGGATACATTATCAACCACACCGAGTCTTCGTCCCTGGGGGTTAATTACATACTCGTTATTTGTCCACAAGGATGCTGGGGCTGGCTTGGAGTCGGGATTTTTGGTGTAAGGCACTACCACGAGGGTACACCTTCATATTATGTTCGTGAAAACTCAACGTCTTAGTCGGTTGCACTGAGATCTGCGTTGCGATTTTCTGCTATGAAGGGCCATTTCCCGAAACGTTGCCTATCGTGGCGATGAGATGTCATCGCCCTCGCCTGGTCGTGTGGATTTTTATCCGCGTCATCCGGTATTTCTCTCCACATTTACAAACGCGCGTTTGGATTATGTGACTGCTATAATTTCCACATGATAAGCCACTTCGTTGAGCTCTCATTTGTGGCCAGGTCGCCTCTGAAAAAGAGCTATACATAGCTCGGTGGGCCTTACCTCGTAAAATAAAGTAGTTGAGTTTAAGGTTTCCGCTTTGAGGGCCCTGTTATCTTCTTGGTTCTTTCGGTAAAGTCACGTCGAATGGAAATAATAAAAATAAAACATTAAAATAATTCTCACGACGTTTCGGCCACAACGCAAGCAGCCGTCCTCAGGTGAAGACCAGGTCTGTCGGGGAGACAGCGTCTGTTATATTTTGATTTAAAGCTTTCGTGACTGCAGGGATTCATCTTCTTGGTTCTTTCGGTAAAGTCACGTAGAAGGGAATGTTGTTGCTTCAACACACCGGTGGGCTAAAGCAGTGAACTATTTGTCTTTGTCAACGTGACACATTTTACTGATTGGCCGTGTCGGGTGGTGGAGGGTTACGACACATTTATAAATAAACGCGATCTAAACCCAAAAATCGTTGATTATGAAGAAGGGAAGTAAGAAAAAAATAAAATAATACAAATAAAACATAATACAATTATTAATTAAGTTTATGTTTTATTTTTATTATTTTATTACTTCCCTTCTACGTAACTTTACCGAAAGAACCAAGAAGAAGAAGCGTCTGTTATGTTGACGGATGTTGAGTTTGTGTTCTGCACGCACGGCGATTCATTTTGGCCGGGCCACAATCCATTCTATGAAGAGGTTGTCTGCACACCTGGTCACAGTACTATGGGGATATAGGGTACAGGATACAATAATATAGGATTGTTATGGATAGGCATAGCTGGTACTATAGTGGCAGTACCTGACGCCGATCAATCCTACACCTCCCAAGCCAGAGCAGCAGAGATTAATCTAATTGGTTCTTTCGGTAAAGTCACGTAGAAGGGAACTAATAAAACTAAAACTACAATTCTCACGACGTTTCGGCCACAACACAAGCAGCCGTCCTCAGGTGAAGAAACAGCTGTCGGAAAGACAGCGCTCCCAATGAACACCGCCAAGCTTGGCAGCGTATTTAAGCTGGGTGGGAGGACGGCTGCTTGTGTTGTGGCCGAAACGTCGTGAGAATTGTATTTTATTATGTTTTAATTTTATTATTTCTCTTCTACGTGACTTTACCGAAAGAACCAAGAAGAACGTCTTGTAGCACGAGGTGTCTGTAACACTGGTCGTTAGTCACCCTGTATTGACGTATGTGTGTGTGCGCGGTGCTGACCACCCACCACCTCGTGTGCAGTGCCGGCCTTCATAGGTGCTCGTTAACAGCACTTGCCCTAACAGTCTGTTGATGCTATATGGGGGGGGCTTTATATTTGTGTTAAAGGATTACGCTTTGCCATACAGCTCCGCTCGTCATGGAGACGCTCGCTAACCGTTGTGCCTCAATTTCATAGACACCAAAGACAAATATTCCCCGTACAGCCTGAACAGACTGTTGGGGCAAGTGCTGGTTAGTGGCCAGCACCACGGCTGGTCTCCCCAGTGGCGATGTTTACACAGCGCACCGGGTACTCATTTGAGGCCGAGTCGACCTCGGGGAAGGCCCATGATCAGGGGGTCAGATAATCGTCACCGGTGTTGGGACGTGAGCGAGAATCCAACTCGGCGTTGCCAGGTTCATAGCGCAGTTCCTATCCCACCACCACCACCCCCAATCGGGGCTGTGGTTTGCCCCGCGTCGGCCGCTTCACAACACGAGACGAGAGACGCGCCACGGCCAAGAGGGAGAGAGGGAGAGAGCGAGACGATGTTCCGCCACCGGGCGTCCTCCTCTTGTCCGCCCGCAGTATTCTCCGTTTGCTTCCGACGACTCCGCGGCGTTGCGCAGACGTCGCTGTCGCCCCTTCGTCGTCGTTACCACTGGCAGCGTGGGGACGCTGATGCAGCAGCAGCAACAGCAACAGCTGCAGCTGCTGCTGCTGTTTGCCGTGCAGCGAAGGTGCCGGATTGATCTCGCGGAGGTTGGAGTCGCTCGCTCTCTCATCCTCTCCCTCCCTCCCCCCGTCCCTTTGCTGCGAACAGCCCCAACCAAGCAAGCCACCCACCCCCGCCTGCCCCTCCTGGCTGGGTCAGGCCCGGCGTGCGATCCGCTTTGTCCATTGCCGCCGTCCGTGTACGATGTAGCCAGCCCCTGCGCGATTGTGATGATGATGATGGTGGTGGTGTCGTAGCGTCCACGAAACATCCGCTGAGAGGCGTGCGTGCATTGTGTGGGTGTGCGAGACAGAGACAGAGGAGGCGAGAGATAGGAAGGGAAAACCGACGGCTGCTGCTGCTGCTGTACAACACGGCCAGGTCTCGTGGCAGCTGCTGCTGGTGGCGGCTGGTTGACAGACGAGACTACGGGCACGGAGATTCTCTCCCCGTTGCATGTGGGTAGCCTGCTATAATAATACAGCTTGGGGGGGGCAGTCGGGGGGCCGGATAGCGACCGCCAGGCATCGTCCAGGCTGCTGGCAGCCGAGGCCAACGTCGTCTTGTCGTCAGCAGCGGCTGTCAGGCCAAGTGGCGGCGGACGATTTGTGACGGGGGGGAGGAGGGGAGGGGGAAGCTTTTGGCTGCCGGCGATTTTTCGGCCAACACCGAGGGATTGTGACGATCAGCGGACACCGAGAGCGGCGGCGGCGGTGGTGGTGTTGGTGGTGGTGGTGTTGTTGGTGGTGTTGGGGACGCTGGCTGACGGCCAGAGACGGCGGGGAGGAATATCGTGGCAGTGGGCAGGTTCTGACCGGGCAGATTGATGGTGGCCGCGTCGGCTAGCGGTTTATAAAGCTCCGTGGCAGCGTTAGGGGCTGGCGAGTCCGCGGGGTCTCTTGGTCGCTTGCTTTGATAGCCCAGGCGACAGCCTGCGACAGCGGCTGTCACGCGCATTTACCTGCCGGGGGGGGGGGCTTGTAAACAAGTCGGCAGCGTTGTTGAATTTTTTTTTCGAAATCCCAAAGACCGGCGGCCGCGTGGACGATCCGACGATAGCCGGGTGGCAAGTGGCCAGCCTCCGTTGAGCGCGGACCATGGGGGACGGGCGAGCGTGACTAGCCGGTGACAGACGGACAGCCCCCCCCCCCCCCCTGCGTTATCCCTGGCAGCGAGCAGCAGCGAAGTGGCTACCAGCCGCTAGACATCGTCAGTTGGCATCATCACCGTGGGCACAAACCGAACGGGAAGAGCGGCGCGGCTCGAGCCGACGACGCATCCACAAACCGAGGAGCGAGACCGCTTGGTGAGGGCAGCCGCTGAGCAAGGCAAGGCACCTTCCACGTTACACCCCCCTCCACCACTCTCCTGCTTCTCTCGCAGAAGGTAAACGGGGTGCGCGTCTCTCTCGGCTGTTGTTGTTGTTGTTGGGTCCCCCCCGGGCGCACAAGGCCGACCTGCGACGGGACACGAGAGATGCTGCTGTGGATGATGCTGTGGATTCATCTTCTTGGTTCTTTCGGTAAAGTCACGTAGAAGGAAAATAATAAATTAATAAAAATAAAACATCATAATTCTCACGACGTTTCGGCCACAACGCAAGCAGCCGTCTTCAGGTGGAGAACAGGTCTGTCGAGAAGGCAGAAAGCTTGAAATCGAAATTTGATGCTGTGGATGATGATGCTGCTGATGATGGGTGGTGGTGGTGGTGAGGGCTCGTGAAATACGATGTGTGTGTGCGCGTGTACACTCACACTTGTTGACGTGCGATCATTTAACAACAACAACAACAACAAAACACGCAACGGGCTGCGATACGAGCACTGTGTGTGTGTCGCCTCGAATTAAAATATATAACGGCCGACGATTCGGGCAATGACCCTCCATAGCACAACATTGCTATTGTATGTGCTACGAAGATGGGTATTACCCAAAACATCGCCTGTTATATGTTTTATGCATATATCACGAATAATAATATTGGTCGCGAGCGTCTACGTGTTAAACTATAATGTTTACGTTAAGGCCACTGTTAAGGGTTAATTTTTTAAACACATTGATGAATGTGCTCTGAATTCGGTCCATTGCCCGAAATGTTGCCTGTCACATATGCACACATTTCCTTTCAAGGCCACGATTCTGTTATTCACGAACGCGTTCTTGTCATCGTCTGTGCTTGTGTGCCACTGCCAACGCAACATCAGCATCACCATCATCACCACCGACATCATTTGTGTATTATATTTATAACCTCGTCCGCCTTCGCGTTCACGCCCATGAGAATAAGGCGCTGCTGCTGCTGCTCCTGCTGCTGCTGCTCCTGCTGCTCCTGCTGCTGCTGCTCCTGCTGCTGCTGCTCCTGCTGCTGCTGCTGCTGCTGCTGCTGCTCCTGCTGCTGCTGCTCCTGCTGCTGCTACTGCTGCTCTGGCTGCTCCTGCTGCTGCTGCTCCTGCTGCTGCTGCTCCTGCTGCAGCTGATGCTGCTCCTGCTGCTGCTTCTGCTGCTGCTGCTCCTGCTGCTGCTCCTGCTGCTGCTCCTGCTGCTGCTCCTGCTGCTGCTGCTCCTGCTGCTGCTGCTGATGCTGCTCCTGCTGCTGCTTCTGCTGCTGCTGCTCCTGCTGCTGCTCCTGCTGCTGCTCCTGCTGCTGCTGCTGCTCCTGCTGCTGCTGCTCCTGCTGCTGCTCCTGCTGCACCTGCTGCTGCACCTGCTGCTGCTGCTGCTGCTGATGCTCCTGCTGCTGCTGATGCTGCTCCTGCTGCTGCTCCTGCTGCTCCTGCTGCTGCTCCTGCTGCTGATGCTGCTGCTGATGCTCCTGCTGCTGCTGATGCTGCTGATGCTGCTCCTGCTGCTCCTGCTGCTCCTGCTGCTGCCCCGGCTGCTCCTGCTGCTGCTGATGCTCCTGCTGCTGATGCTGCTCCTGCTGCTGCTCCTGCTCCTACTGCTGCCCCTGCTGCTGTTGCTGCTCCTGTTGCTACTGTTCCTGCTGCTGCTGCTCCTGCTGCTGCTCCTGTTGCTGCTGCTGTTGCTGCTGCTGCTGTTGCTGCTGCTGCTACTGCTAGCTGCTACTGCTGCTGCTGCTCCTGCTCCTACTGCTGCTACTGCTGCTGCTGCTCCTGCTGCTGCTCCTGTTGCTGCTGCTCCTGCTGCTGCTGCTCCTGCTGCTGCTGCTCCTGTTGCTGCTGCTGCTGTTGTTGCTGCTGCTGCTACTGCTGCTGCTACTCCTGCTGCTGCTACTGCTGCTGCTGCTCCTGCTGCTGCTGTCCCGCTGGCGGGGATCGTCTCCAC